>NC_050501.2:0-372500 GCF_012460135.2 Molothrus ater
TTTGCAGACAAGCTTTAGAACAAGATTTTGGATGTTTTCTTTCCTGGCAGAGTTTCTCCTTGCAAGATATGGTGGAAAAGCTTTTTGCTGAGTGTAGAGCGGCAAGACACGCAGAAGACGCAGATACGCAGCTCTCCGAAGCTAAGTGCCGGTCCCGGGCTTCTTTCGGCACAAACCGCTCTCAGGAGCTCCCTGCGCTCGCCACAATGCTCTGTGTGCGAAGAAGCCGCTTCTTCGCCTCCGGGAGAATCGGCGAGCGGCAGCTTCCCAAAGGCGAAGATGCAAGCTGCAGCACACAGGCACAGTGTGGGCAGCCTTCAGACTTAGAGAAAACAGTACTTTACCACTCTCCTGCCTTTTCCATGGTTATTCTATTGGAAAAGAACGAGTTTTGGACAACTACCTTTCATTCTTGCCAAACGCTTTGCAGACCCCCGTGCAAGCTTTAGAACAAGATTTTGGATGTTTTCTTTCCTGGCAGAGTTTCTCCTTGCAAGATATGGTGGAAAAGCTTTTTGCTGAGTGTAGAGCGGCAAGACACGCAGAAGACGCAGATACGCAGCTCTCCGAAGCTAAGTGCCGGTCCCGGGCTTCTTTCGGCACAAACCGCTCTCAGGAGCTCCCTGCGCTCGCCACAATGCTCTGTGTGCGAAGAAGCCGCTTCTTCGCCTCCGGGAGAATCGGCGAGCGGCAGCTTCCCAAAGGCGAAGATGCAAGCTGCAGCACACAGGCACAGTGTGGGCAGCCTTCAGACTTAGAGAAAACAGTACTTTACCACTCTCCTGCCTTTTCCATGGTTATTCTATTGGAAAAGAACGAGTTTTGGACAACTACCTTTCATTCTTGCCAAACGCTTTGCAGACCCCCGTGCAAGCTTTAGAACAAGATTTTGGATGTTTTCTTTCCTGGCAGAGTTTCTCCTTGCAAGATATGGTGGAAAAGCTTTTTGCTGAGTGTAGAGCGGCAAGACACGCAGAAGACGCAGATACGCAGCTCTCCGAAGCTAAGTGCCGGTCCCGGGCTTCTTTCGGCACAAACCGCTCTCAGGAGCTCCCTGCGCTCGCCACAATGCTCTGTGTGCGAAGAAGCCGCTTCTTCGCCTCCGGGAGAATCGGCGAGCGGCAGCTTCCCAAAGGCGAAGATGCAAGCTGCAGCACACAGGCACAGTGTGGGCAGCCTTCAGACTTAGAGAAAACAGTACTTTACCACTCTCCTGCCTTTTCCATGGTTATTCTATTGGAAAAGAACGAGTTTTGGACAACTACCTTTCATTCTTGCCAAACGCTTTGCAGACCCCCGTGCAAGCTTTAGAACAAGATTTTGGATGTTTTCTTTCCTGGCAGAGTTTCTCCTTGCAAGATATGGTGGAAAAGCTTTTTGCTGAGTGTAGAGCGGCAAGACACGCAGAAGACGCAGATACGCAGCTCTCCGAAGCTAAGTGCCGGTCCCGGGCTTCTTTCGGCACAAACCGCTCTCAGGAGCTCCCTGCGCTCGCCACAATGCTCTGTGTGCGAAGAAGCCGCTTCTTCGCCTCCGGGAGAATCGGCGAGCGGCAGCTTCCCAAAGGCGAAGATGCAAGCTGCAGCACACAGGCACAGTGTGGGCAGCCTTCAGACTTAGAGAAAACAGTACTTTACCACTCTCCTGCCTTTTCCATGGTTATTCTATTGGAAAAGAACGAGTTTTGGACAACTACCTTTCATTCTTGCCAAACGCTTTGCAGACCCCCGTGCAAGCTTTAGAACAAGATTTTGGATGTTTTCTTTCCTGGCAGAGTTTCTCCTTGCAAGATATGGTGGAAAAGCTTTTTGCTGAGTGTAGAGCGGCAAGACACGCAGAAGACGCAGATACGCAGCTCTCCGAAGCTAAGTGCCGGTCCCGGGCTTCTTTCGGCACAAACCGCTCTCAGGAGCTCCCTGCGCTCGCCACAATGCTCTGTGTGCGAAGAAGCCGCTTCTTCGCCTCCGGGAGAATCGGCGAGCGGCAGCTTCCCAAAGGCGAAGATGCAAGCTGCAGCACACAGGCACAGTGTGGGCAGCCTTCAGACTTAGAGAAAACAGTACTTTACCACTCTCCTGCCTTTTCCATGGTTATTCTATTGGAAAAGAACGAGTTTTGGACAACTACCTTTCATTCTTGCCAAACGCTTTGCAGACCCCCGTGCAAGCTTTAGAACAAGATTTTGGATGTTTTCTTTCCTGGCAGAGTTTCTCCTTGCAAGATATGGTGGAAAAGCTTTTTGCTGAGTGTAGAGCGGCAAGACACGCAGAAGACGCAGATACGCAGCTCTCCGAAGCTAAGTGCCGGTCCCGGGCTTCTTTCGGCACAAACCGCTCTCAGGAGCTCCCTGCGCTCGCCACAATGCTCTGTGTGCGAAGAAGCCGCTTCTTCGCCTCCGGGAGAATCGGCGAGCGGCAGCTTCCCAAAGGCGAAGATGCAAGCTGCAGCACACAGGCACAGTGTGGGCAGCCTTCAGACTTAGAGAAAACAGTACTTTACCACTCTCCTGCCTTTTCCATGGTTATTCTATTGGAAAAGAACGAGTTTTGGACAACTACCTTTCATTCTTGCCAAACGCTTTGCAGACCCCCGTGCAAGCTTTAGAACAAGATTTTGGATGTTTTCTTTCCTGGCAGAGTTTCTCCTTGCAAGATATGGTGGAAAAGCTTTTTGCTGAGTGTAGAGCGGCAAGACACGCAGAAGACGCAGATACGCAGCTCTCCGAAGCTAAGTGCCGGTCCCGGGCTTCTTTCGGCACAAACCGCTCTCAGGAGCTCCCTGCGCTCGCCACAATGCTCTGTGTGCGAAGAAGCCGCTTCTTCGCCTCCGGGAGAATCGGCGAGCGGCAGCTTCCCAAAGGCGAAGATGCAAGCTGCAGCACACAGGCACAGTGTGGGCAGCCTTCAGACTTAGAGAAAACAGTACTTTACCACTCTCCTGCCTTTTCCATGGTTATTCTATTGGAAAAGAACGAGTTTTGGACAACTACCTTTCATTCTTGCCAAACGCTTTGCAGACCCCCGTGCAAGCTTTAGAACAAGATTTTGGATGTTTTCTTTCCTGGCAGAGTTTCTCCTTGCAAGATATGGTGGAAAAGCTTTTTGCTGAGTGTAGAGCGGCAAGACACGCAGAAGACGCAGATACGCAGCTCTCCGAAGCTAAGTGCCGGTCCCGGGCTTCTTTCGGCACAAACCGCTCTCAGGAGCTCCCTGCGCTCGCCACAATGCTCTGTGTGCGAAGAAGCCGCTTCTTCGCCTCCGGGAGAATCGGCGAGCGGCAGCTTCCCAAAGGCGAAGATGCAAGCTGCAGCACACAGGCACAGTGTGGGCAGCCTTCAGACTTAGAGAAAACAGTACTTTACCACTCTCCTGCCTTTTCCATGGTTATTCTATTGGAAAAGAACGAGTTTTGGACAACTACCTTTCATTCTTGCCAAACGCTTTGCAGACCCCCGTGCAAGCTTTAGAACAAGATTTTGGATGTTTTCTTTCCTGGCAGAGTTTCTCCTTGCAAGATATGGTGGAAAAGCTTTTTGCTGAGTGTAGAGCGGCAAGACACGCAGAAGACGCAGATACGCAGCTCTCCGAAGCTAAGTGCCGGTCCCGGGCTTCTTTCGGCACAAACCGCTCTCAGGAGCTCCCTGCGCTCGCCACAATGCTCTGTGTGCGAAGAAGCCGCTTCTTCGCCTCCGGGAGAATCGGCGAGCGGCAGCTTCCCAAAGGCGAAGATGCAAGCTGCAGCACACAGGCACAGTGTGGGCAGCCTTCAGACTTAGAGAAAACAGTACTTTACCACTCTCCTGCCTTTTCCATGGTTATTCTATTGGAAAAGAACGAGTTTTGGACAACTACCTTTCATTCTTGCCAAACGCTTTGCAGACCCCCGTGCAAGCTTTAGAACAAGATTTTGGATGTTTTCTTTCCTGGCAGAGTTTCTCCTTGCAAGATATGGTGGAAAAGCTTTTTGCTGAGTGTAGAGCGGCAAGACACGCAGAAGACGCAGATACGCAGCTCTCCGAAGCTAAGTGCCGGTCCCGGGCTTCTTTCGGCACAAACCGCTCTCAGGAGCTCCCTGCGCTCGCCACAATGCTCTGTGTGCGAAGAAGCCGCTTCTTCGCCTCCGGGAGAATCGGCGAGCGGCAGCTTCCCAAAGGCGAAGATGCAAGCTGCAGCACACAGGCACAGTGTGGGCAGCCTTCAGACTTAGAGAAAACAGTACTTTACCACTCTCCTGCCTTTTCCATGGTTATTCTATTGGAAAAGAACGAGTTTTGGACAACTACCTTTCATTCTTGCCAAACGCTTTGCAGACCCCCGTGCAAGCTTTAGAACAAGATTTTGGATGTTTTCTTTCCTGGCAGAGTTTCTCCTTGCAAGATATGGTGGAAAAGCTTTTTGCTGAGTGTAGAGCGGCAAGACACGCAGAAGACGCAGATACGCAGCTCTCCGAAGCTAAGTGCCGGTCCCGGGCTTCTTTCGGCACAAACCGCTCTCAGGAGCTCCCTGCGCTCGCCACAATGCTCTGTGTGCGAAGAAGCCGCTTCTTCGCCTCCGGGAGAATCGGCGAGCGGCAGCTTCCCAAAGGCGAAGATGCAAGCTGCAGCACACAGGCACAGTGTGGGCAGCCTTCAGACTTAGAGAAAACAGTACTTTACCACTCTCCTGCCTTTTCCATGGTTATTCTATTGGAAAAGAACGAGTTTTGGACAACTACCTTTCATTCTTGCCAAACGCTTTGCAGACCCCCGTGCAAGCTTTAGAACAAGATTTTGGATGTTTTCTTTCCTGGCAGAGTTTCTCCTTGCAAGATATGGTGGAAAAGCTTTTTGCTGAGTGTAGAGCGGCAAGACACGCAGAAGACGCAGATACGCAGCTCTCCGAAGCTAAGTGCCGGTCCCGGGCTTCTTTCGGCACAAACCGCTCTCAGGAGCTCCCTGCGCTCGCCACAATGCTCTGTGTGCGAAGAAGCCGCTTCTTCGCCTCCGGGAGAATCGGCGAGCGGCAGCTTCCCAAAGGCGAAGATGCAAGCTGCAGCACACAGGCACAGTGTGGGCAGCCTTCAGACTTAGAGAAAACAGTACTTTACCACTCTCCTGCCTTTTCCATGGTTATTCTATTGGAAAAGAACGAGTTTTGGACAACTACCTTTCATTCTTGCCAAACGCTTTGCAGACCCCCGTGCAAGCTTTAGAACAAGATTTTGGATGTTTTCTTTCCTGGCAGAGTTTCTCCTTGCAAGATATGGTGGAAAAGCTTTTTGCTGAGTGTAGAGCGGCAAGACACGCAGAAGACGCAGATACGCAGCTCTCCGAAGCTAAGTGCCGGTCCCGGGCTTCTTTCGGCACAAACCGCTCTCAGGAGCTCCCTGCGCTCGCCACAATGCTCTGTGTGCGAAGAAGCCGCTTCTTCGCCTCCGGGAGAATCGGCGAGCGGCAGCTTCCCAAAGGCGAAGATGCAAGCTGCAGCACACAGGCACAGTGTGGGCAGCCTTCAGACTTAGAGAAAACAGTACTTTACCACTCTCCTGCCTTTTCCATGGTTATTCTATTGGAAAAGAACGAGTTTTGGACAACTACCTTTCATTCTTGCCAAACGCTTTGCAGACCCCCGTGCAAGCTTTAGAACAAGATTTTGGATGTTTTCTTTCCTGGCAGAGTTTCTCCTTGCAAGATATGGTGGAAAAGCTTTTTGCTGAGTGTAGAGCGGCAAGACACGCAGAAGACGCAGATACGCAGCTCTCCGAAGCTAAGTGCCGGTCCCGGGCTTCTTTCGGCACAAACCGCTCTCAGGAGCTCCCTGCGCTCGCCACAATGCTCTGTGTGCGAAGAAGCCGCTTCTTCGCCTCCGGGAGAATCGGCGAGCGGCAGCTTCCCAAAGGCGAAGATGCAAGCTGCAGCACACAGGCACAGTGTGGGCAGCCTTCAGACTTAGAGAAAACAGTACTTTACCACTCTCCTGCCTTTTCCATGGTTATTCTATTGGAAAAGAACGAGTTTTGGACAACTACCTTTCATTCTTGCCAAACGCTTTGCAGACCCCCGTGCAAGCTTTAGAACAAGATTTTGGATGTTTTCTTTCCTGGCAGAGTTTCTCCTTGCAAGATATGGTGGAAAAGCTTTTTGCTGAGTGTAGAGCGGCAAGACACGCAGAAGACGCAGATACGCAGCTCTCCGAAGCTAAGTGCCGGTCCCGGGCTTCTTTCGGCACAAACCGCTCTCAGGAGCTCCCTGCGCTCGCCACAATGCTCTGTGTGCGAAGAAGCCGCTTCTTCGCCTCCGGGAGAATCGGCGAGCGGCAGCTTCCCAAAGGCGAAGATGCAAGCTGCAGCACACAGGCACAGTGTGGGCAGCCTTCAGACTTAGAGAAAACAGTACTTTACCACTCTCCTGCCTTTTCCATGGTTATTCTATTGGAAAAGAACGAGTTTTGGACAACTACCTTTCATTCTTGCCAAACGCTTTGCAGACCCCCGTGCAAGCTTTAGAACAAGATTTTGGATGTTTTCTTTCCTGGCAGAGTTTCTCCTTGCAAGATATGGTGGAAAAGCTTTTTGCTGAGTGTAGAGCGGCAAGACACGCAGAAGACGCAGATACGCAGCTCTCCGAAGCTAAGTGCCGGTCCCGGGCTTCTTTCGGCACAAACCGCTCTCAGGAGCTCCCTGCGCTCGCCACAATGCTCTGTGTGCGAAGAAGCCGCTTCTTCGCCTCCGGGAGAATCGGCGAGCGGCAGCTTCCCAAAGGCGAAGATGCAAGCTGCAGCACACAGGCACAGTGTGGGCAGCCTTCAGACTTAGAGAAAACAGTACTTTACCACTCTCCTGCCTTTTCCATGGTTATTCTATTGGAAAAGAACGAGTTTTGGACAACTACCTTTCATTCTTGCCAAACGCTTTGCAGACCCCCGTGCAAGCTTTAGAACAAGATTTTGGATGTTTTCTTTCCTGGCAGAGTTTCTCCTTGCAAGATATGGTGGAAAAGCTTTTTGCTGAGTGTAGAGCGGCAAGACACGCAGAAGACGCAGATACGCAGCTCTCCGAAGCTAAGTGCCGGTCCCGGGCTTCTTTCGGCACAAACCGCTCTCAGGAGCTCCCTGCGCTCGCCACAATGCTCTGTGTGCGAAGAAGCCGCTTCTTCGCCTCCGGGAGAATCGGCGAGCGGCAGCTTCCCAAAGGCGAAGATGCAAGCTGCAGCACACAGGCACAGTGTGGGCAGCCTTCAGACTTAGAGAAAACAGTACTTTACCACTCTCCTGCCTTTTCCATGGTTATTCTATTGGAAAAGAACGAGTTTTGGACAACTACCTTTCATTCTTGCCAAACGCTTTGCAGACCCCCGTGCAAGCTTTAGAACAAGATTTTGGATGTTTTCTTTCCTGGCAGAGTTTCTCCTTGCAAGATATGGTGGAAAAGCTTTTTGCTGAGTGTAGAGCGGCAAGACACGCAGAAGACGCAGATACGCAGCTCTCCGAAGCTAAGTGCCGGTCCCGGGCTTCTTTCGGCACAAACCGCTCTCAGGAGCTCCCTGCGCTCGCCACAATGCTCTGTGTGCGAAGAAGCCGCTTCTTCGCCTCCGGGAGAATCGGCGAGCGGCAGCTTCCCAAAGGCGAAGATGCAAGCTGCAGCACACAGGCACAGTGTGGGCAGCCTTCAGACTTAGAGAAAACAGTACTTTACCACTCTCCTGCCTTTTCCATGGTTATTCTATTGGAAAAGAACGAGTTTTGGACAACTACCTTTCATTCTTGCCAAACGCTTTGCAGACCCCCGTGCAAGCTTTAGAACAAGATTTTGGATGTTTTCTTTCCTGGCAGAGTTTCTCCTTGCAAGATATGGTGGAAAAGCTTTTTGCTGAGTGTAGAGCGGCAAGACACGCAGAAGACGCAGATACGCAGCTCTCCGAAGCTAAGTGCCGGTCCCGGGCTTCTTTCGGCACAAACCGCTCTCAGGAGCTCCCTGCGCTCGCCACAATGCTCTGTGTGCGAAGAAGCCGCTTCTTCGCCTCCGGGAGAATCGGCGAGCGGCAGCTTCCCAAAGGCGAAGATGCAAGCTGCAGCACACAGGCACAGTGTGGGCAGCCTTCAGACTTAGAGAAAACAGTACTTTACCACTCTCCTGCCTTTTCCATGGTTATTCTATTGGAAAAGAACGAGTTTTGGACAACTACCTTTCATTCTTGCCAAACGCTTTGCAGACCCCCGTGCAAGCTTTAGAACAAGATTTTGGATGTTTTCTTTCCTGGCAGAGTTTCTCCTTGCAAGATATGGTGGAAAAGCTTTTTGCTGAGTGTAGAGCGGCAAGACACGCAGAAGACGCAGATACGCAGCTCTCCGAAGCTAAGTGCCGGTCCCGGGCTTCTTTCGGCACAAACCGCTCTCAGGAGCTCCCTGCGCTCGCCACAATGCTCTGTGTGCGAAGAAGCCGCTTCTTCGCCTCCGGGAGAATCGGCGAGCGGCAGCTTCCCAAAGGCGAAGATGCAAGCTGCAGCACACAGGCACAGTGTGGGCAGCCTTCAGACTTAGAGAAAACAGTACTTTACCACTCTCCTGCCTTTTCCATGGTTATTCTATTGGAAAAGAACGAGTTTTGGACAACTACCTTTCATTCTTGCCAAACGCTTTGCAGACCCCCGTGCAAGCTTTAGAACAAGATTTTGGATGTTTTCTTTCCTGGCAGAGTTTCTCCTTGCAAGATATGGTGGAAAAGCTTTTTGCTGAGTGTAGAGCGGCAAGACACGCAGAAGACGCAGATACGCAGCTCTCCGAAGCTAAGTGCCGGTCCCGGGCTTCTTTCGGCACAAACCGCTCTCAGGAGCTCCCTGCGCTCGCCACAATGCTCTGTGTGCGAAGAAGCCGCTTCTTCGCCTCCGGGAGAATCGGCGAGCGGCAGCTTCCCAAAGGCGAAGATGCAAGCTGCAGCACACAGGCACAGTGTGGGCAGCCTTCAGACTTAGAGAAAACAGTACTTTACCACTCTCCTGCCTTTTCCATGGTTATTCTATTGGAAAAGAACGAGTTTTGGACAACTACCTTTCATTCTTGCCAAACGCTTTGCAGACCCCCGTGCAAGCTTTAGAACAAGATTTTGGATGTTTTCTTTCCTGGCAGAGTTTCTCCTTGCAAGATATGGTGGAAAAGCTTTTTGCTGAGTGTAGAGCGGCAAGACACGCAGAAGACGCAGATACGCAGCTCTCCGAAGCTAAGTGCCGGTCCCGGGCTTCTTTCGGCACAAACCGCTCTCAGGAGCTCCCTGCGCTCGCCACAATGCTCTGTGTGCGAAGAAGCCGCTTCTTCGCCTCCGGGAGAATCGGCGAGCGGCAGCTTCCCAAAGGCGAAGATGCAAGCTGCAGCACACAGGCACAGTGTGGGCAGCCTTCAGACTTAGAGAAAACAGTACTTTACCACTCTCCTGCCTTTTCCATGGTTATTCTATTGGAAAAGAACGAGTTTTGGACAACTACCTTTCATTCTTGCCAAACGCTTTGCAGACCCCCGTGCAAGCTTTAGAACAAGATTTTGGATGTTTTCTTTCCTGGCAGAGTTTCTCCTTGCAAGATATGGTGGAAAAGCTTTTTGCTGAGTGTAGAGCGGCAAGACACGCAGAAGACGCAGATACGCAGCTCTCCGAAGCTAAGTGCCGGTCCCGGGCTTCTTTCGGCACAAACCGCTCTCAGGAGCTCCCTGCGCTCGCCACAATGCTCTGTGTGCGAAGAAGCCGCTTCTTCGCCTCCGGGAGAATCGGCGAGCGGCAGCTTCCCAAAGGCGAAGATGCAAGCTGCAGCACACAGGCACAGTGTGGGCAGCCTTCAGACTTAGAGAAAACAGTACTTTACCACTCTCCTGCCTTTTCCATGGTTATTCTATTGGAAAAGAACGAGTTTTGGACAACTACCTTTCATTCTTGCCAAACGCTTTGCAGACCCCCGTGCAAGCTTTAGAACAAGATTTTGGATGTTTTCTTTCCTGGCAGAGTTTCTCCTTGCAAGATATGGTGGAAAAGCTTTTTGCTGAGTGTAGAGCGGCAAGACACGCAGAAGACGCAGATACGCAGCTCTCCGAAGCTAAGTGCCGGTCCCGGGCTTCTTTCGGCACAAACCGCTCTCAGGAGCTCCCTGCGCTCGCCACAATGCTCTGTGTGCGAAGAAGCCGCTTCTTCGCCTCCGGGAGAATCGGCGAGCGGCAGCTTCCCAAAGGCGAAGATGCAAGCTGCAGCACACAGGCACAGTGTGGGCAGCCTTCAGACTTAGAGAAAACAGTACTTTACCACTCTCCTGCCTTTTCCATGGTTATTCTATTGGAAAAGAACGAGTTTTGGACAACTACCTTTCATTCTTGCCAAACGCTTTGCAGACCCCCGTGCAAGCTTTAGAACAAGATTTTGGATGTTTTCTTTCCTGGCAGAGTTTCTCCTTGCAAGATATGGTGGAAAAGCTTTTTGCTGAGTGTAGAGCGGCAAGACACGCAGAAGACGCAGATACGCAGCTCTCCGAAGCTAAGTGCCGGTCCCGGGCTTCTTTCGGCACAAACCGCTCTCAGGAGCTCCCTGCGCTCGCCACAATGCTCTGTGTGCGAAGAAGCCGCTTCTTCGCCTCCGGGAGAATCGGCGAGCGGCAGCTTCCCAAAGGCGAAGATGCAAGCTGCAGCACACAGGCACAGTGTGGGCAGCCTTCAGACTTAGAGAAAACAGTACTTTACCACTCTCCTGCCTTTTCCATGGTTATTCTATTGGAAAAGAACGAGTTTTGGACAACTACCTTTCATTCTTGCCAAACGCTTTGCAGACCCCCGTGCAAGCTTTAGAACAAGATTTTGGATGTTTTCTTTCCTGGCAGAGTTTCTCCTTGCAAGATATGGTGGAAAAGCTTTTTGCTGAGTGTAGAGCGGCAAGACACGCAGAAGACGCAGATACGCAGCTCTCCGAAGCTAAGTGCCGGTCCCGGGCTTCTTTCGGCACAAACCGCTCTCAGGAGCTCCCTGCGCTCGCCACAATGCTCTGTGTGCGAAGAAGCCGCTTCTTCGCCTCCGGGAGAATCGGCGAGCGGCAGCTTCCCAAAGGCGAAGATGCAAGCTGCAGCACACAGGCACAGTGTGGGCAGCCTTCAGACTTAGAGAAAACAGTACTTTACCACTCTCCTGCCTTTTCCATGGTTATTCTATTGGAAAAGAACGAGTTTTGGACAACTACCTTTCATTCTTGCCAAACGCTTTGCAGACCCCCGTGCAAGCTTTAGAACAAGATTTTGGATGTTTTCTTTCCTGGCAGAGTTTCTCCTTGCAAGATATGGTGGAAAAGCTTTTTGCTGAGTGTAGAGCGGCAAGACACGCAGAAGACGCAGATACGCAGCTCTCCGAAGCTAAGTGCCGGTCCCGGGCTTCTTTCGGCACAAACCGCTCTCAGGAGCTCCCTGCGCTCGCCACAATGCTCTGTGTGCGAAGAAGCCGCTTCTTCGCCTCCGGGAGAATCGGCGAGCGGCAGCTTCCCAAAGGCGAAGATGCAAGCTGCAGCACACAGGCACAGTGTGGGCAGCCTTCAGACTTAGAGAAAACAGTACTTTACCACTCTCCTGCCTTTTCCATGGTTATTCTATTGGAAAAGAACGAGTTTTGGACAACTACCTTTCATTCTTGCCAAACGCTTTGCAGACCCCCGTGCAAGCTTTAGAACAAGATTTTGGATGTTTTCTTTCCTGGCAGAGTTTCTCCTTGCAAGATATGGTGGAAAAGCTTTTTGCTGAGTGTAGAGCGGCAAGACACGCAGAAGACGCAGATACGCAGCTCTCCGAAGCTAAGTGCCGGTCCCGGGCTTCTTTCGGCACAAACCGCTCTCAGGAGCTCCCTGCGCTCGCCACAATGCTCTGTGTGCGAAGAAGCCGCTTCTTCGCCTCCGGGAGAATCGGCGAGCGGCAGCTTCCCAAAGGCGAAGATGCAAGCTGCAGCACACAGGCACAGTGTGGGCAGCCTTCAGACTTAGAGAAAACAGTACTTTACCACTCTCCTGCCTTTTCCATGGTTATTCTATTGGAAAAGAACGAGTTTTGGACAACTACCTTTCATTCTTGCCAAACGCTTTGCAGACCCCCGTGCAAGCTTTAGAACAAGATTTTGGATGTTTTCTTTCCTGGCAGAGTTTCTCCTTGCAAGATATGGTGGAAAAGCTTTTTGCTGAGTGTAGAGCGGCAAGACACGCAGAAGACGCAGATACGCAGCTCTCCGAAGCTAAGTGCCGGTCCCGGGCTTCTTTCGGCACAAACCGCTCTCAGGAGCTCCCTGCGCTCGCCACAATGCTCTGTGTGCGAAGAAGCCGCTTCTTCGCCTCCGGGAGAATCGGCGAGCGGCAGCTTCCCAAAGGCGAAGATGCAAGCTGCAGCACACAGGCACAGTGTGGGCAGCCTTCAGACTTAGAGAAAACAGTACTTTACCACTCTCCTGCCTTTTCCATGGTTATTCTATTGGAAAAGAACGAGTTTTGGACAACTACCTTTCATTCTTGCCAAACGCTTTGCAGACCCCCGTGCAAGCTTTAGAACAAGATTTTGGATGTTTTCTTTCCTGGCAGAGTTTCTCCTTGCAAGATATGGTGGAAAAGCTTTTTGCTGAGTGTAGAGCGGCAAGACACGCAGAAGACGCAGATACGCAGCTCTCCGAAGCTAAGTGCCGGTCCCGGGCTTCTTTCGGCACAAACCGCTCTCAGGAGCTCCCTGCGCTCGCCACAATGCTCTGTGTGCGAAGAAGCCGCTTCTTCGCCTCCGGGAGAATCGGCGAGCGGCAGCTTCCCAAAGGCGAAGATGCAAGCTGCAGCACACAGGCACAGTGTGGGCAGCCTTCAGACTTAGAGAAAACAGTACTTTACCACTCTCCTGCCTTTTCCATGGTTATTCTATTGGAAAAGAACGAGTTTTGGACAACTACCTTTCATTCTTGCCAAACGCTTTGCAGACCCCCGTGCAAGCTTTAGAACAAGATTTTGGATGTTTTCTTTCCTGGCAGAGTTTCTCCTTGCAAGATATGGTGGAAAAGCTTTTTGCTGAGTGTAGAGCGGCAAGACACGCAGAAGACGCAGATACGCAGCTCTCCGAAGCTAAGTGCCGGTCCCGGGCTTCTTTCGGCACAAACCGCTCTCAGGAGCTCCCTGCGCTCGCCACAATGCTCTGTGTGCGAAGAAGCCGCTTCTTCGCCTCCGGGAGAATCGGCGAGCGGCAGCTTCCCAAAGGCGAAGATGCAAGCTGCAGCACACAGGCACAGTGTGGGCAGCCTTCAGACTTAGAGAAAACAGTACTTTACCACTCTCCTGCCTTTTCCATGGTTATTCTATTGGAAAAGAACGAGTTTTGGACAACTACCTTTCATTCTTGCCAAACGCTTTGCAGACCCCCGTGCAAGCTTTAGAACAAGATTTTGGATGTTTTCTTTCCTGGCAGAGTTTCTCCTTGCAAGATATGGTGGAAAAGCTTTTTGCTGAGTGTAGAGCGGCAAGACACGCAGAAGACGCAGATACGCAGCTCTCCGAAGCTAAGTGCCGGTCCCGGGCTTCTTTCGGCACAAACCGCTCTCAGGAGCTCCCTGCGCTCGCCACAATGCTCTGTGTGCGAAGAAGCCGCTTCTTCGCCTCCGGGAGAATCGGCGAGCGGCAGCTTCCCAAAGGCGAAGATGCAAGCTGCAGCACACAGGCACAGTGTGGGCAGCCTTCAGACTTAGAGAAAACAGTACTTTACCACTCTCCTGCCTTTTCCATGGTTATTCTATTGGAAAAGAACGAGTTTTGGACAACTACCTTTCATTCTTGCCAAACGCTTTGCAGACCCCCGTGCAAGCTTTAGAACAAGATTTTGGATGTTTTCTTTCCTGGCAGAGTTTCTCCTTGCAAGATATGGTGGAAAAGCTTTTTGCTGAGTGTAGAGCGGCAAGACACGCAGAAGACGCAGATACGCAGCTCTCCGAAGCTAAGTGCCGGTCCCGGGCTTCTTTCGGCACAAACCGCTCTCAGGAGCTCCCTGCGCTCGCCACAATGCTCTGTGTGCGAAGAAGCCGCTTCTTCGCCTCCGGGAGAATCGGCGAGCGGCAGCTTCCCAAAGGCGAAGATGCAAGCTGCAGCACACAGGCACAGTGTGGGCAGCCTTCAGACTTAGAGAAAACAGTACTTTACCACTCTCCTGCCTTTTCCATGGTTATTCTATTGGAAAAGAACGAGTTTTGGACAACTACCTTTCATTCTTGCCAAACGCTTTGCAGACCCCCGTGCAAGCTTTAGAACAAGATTTTGGATGTTTTCTTTCCTGGCAGAGTTTCTCCTTGCAAGATATGGTGGAAAAGCTTTTTGCTGAGTGTAGAGCGGCAAGACACGCAGAAGACGCAGATACGCAGCTCTCCGAAGCTAAGTGCCGGTCCCGGGCTTCTTTCGGCACAAACCGCTCTCAGGAGCTCCCTGCGCTCGCCACAATGCTCTGTGTGCGAAGAAGCCGCTTCTTCGCCTCCGGGAGAATCGGCGAGCGGCAGCTTCCCAAAGGCGAAGATGCAAGCTGCAGCACGCAGGCACAGTGTGGGCAGCCTTCAGACTTAGAGAAAACAGTACTTTACCACTCTCCTGCCTTTTCCATGGTTATTCTATTGGAAAAGAACGAGTTTTGGACAACTACCTTTCATTCTTGCCAAACGCTTTGCAGACCCCCGTGCAAGCTTTAGAACAAGATTTTGGATGTTTTCTTTCCTGGCAGAGTTTCTCCTTGCAAGATATGGTGGAAAAGCTTTTTGCTGAGTGTAGAGCGGCAAGACACGCAGAAGACGCAGATACGCAGCTCTCCGAAGCTAAGTGCCGGTCCCGGGCTTCTTTCGGCACAAACCGCTCTCAGGAGCTCCCTGCGCTCGCCACAATGCTCTGTGTGCGAAGAAGCCGCTTCTTCGCCTCCGGGAGAATCGGCGAGCGGCAGCTTCCCAAAGGCGAAGATGCAAGCTGCAGCACACAGGCACAGTGTGGGCAGCCTTCAGACTTAGAGAAAACAGTACTTTACCACTCTCCTGCCTTTTCCATGGTTATTCTATTGGAAAAGAACGAGTTTTGGACAACTACCTTTCATTCTTGCCAAACGCTTTGCAGACCCCCGTGCAAGCTTTAGAACAAGATTTTGGATGTTTTCTTTCCTGGCAGAGTTTCTCCTTGCAAGATATGGTGGAAAAGCTTTTTGCTGAGTGTAGAGCGGCAAGACACGCAGAAGACGCAGATACGCAGCTCTCCGAAGCTAAGTGCCGGTCCCGGGCTTCTTTCGGCACAAACCGCTCTCAGGAGCTCCCTGCGCTCGCCACAATGCTCTGTGTGCGAAGAAGCCGCTTCTTCGCCTCCGGGAGAATCGGCGAGCGGCAGCTTCCCAAAGGCGAAGATGCAAGCTGCAGCACACAGGCACAGTGTGGGCAGCCTTCAGACTTAGAGAAAACAGTACTTTACCACTCTCCTGCCTTTTCCATGGTTATTCTATTGGAAAAGAACGAGTTTTGGACAACTACCTTTCATTCTTGCCAAACGCTTTGCAGACCCCCGTGCAAGCTTTAGAACAAGATTTTGGATGTTTTCTTTCCTGGCAGAGTTTCTCCTTGCAAGATATGGTGGAAAAGCTTTTTGCTGAGTGTAGAGCGGCAAGACACGCAGAAGACGCAGATACGCAGCTCTCCGAAGCTAAGTGCCGGTCCCGGGCTTCTTTCGGCACAAACCGCTCTCAGGAGCTCCCTGCGCTCGCCACAATGCTCTGTGTGCGAAGAAGCCGCTTCTTCGCCTCCGGGAGAATCGGCGAGCGGCAGCTTCCCAAAGGCGAAGATGCAAGCTGCAGCACACAGGCACAGTGTGGGCAGCCTTCAGACTTAGAGAAAACAGTACTTTACCACTCTCCTGCCTTTTCCATGGTTATTCTATTGGAAAAGAACGAGTTTTGGACAACTACCTTTCATTCTTGCCAAACGCTTTGCAGACCCCCGTGCAAGCTTTAGAACAAGATTTTGGATGTTTTCTTTCCTGGCAGAGTTTCTCCTTGCAAGATATGGTGGAAAAGCTTTTTGCTGAGTGTAGAGCGGCAAGACACGCAGAAGACGCAGATACGCAGCTCTCCGAAGCTAAGTGCCGGTCCCGGGCTTCTTTCGGCACAAACCGCTCTCAGGAGCTCCCTGCGCTCGCCACAATGCTCTGTGTGCGAAGAAGCCGCTTCTTCGCCTCCGGGAGAATCGGCGAGCGGCAGCTTCCCAAAGGCGAAGATGCAAGCTGCAGCACACAGGCACAGTGTGGGCAGCCTTCAGACTTAGAGAAAACAGTACTTTACCACTCTCCTGCCTTTTCCATGGTTATTCTATTGGAAAAGAACGAGTTTTGGACAACTACCTTTCATTCTTGCCAAACGCTTTGCAGACCCCCGTGCAAGCTTTAGAACAAGATTTTGGATGTTTTCTTTCCTGGCAGAGTTTCTCCTTGCAAGATATGGTGGAAAAGCTTTTTGCTGAGTGTAGAGCGGCAAGACACGCAGAAGACGCAGATACGCAGCTCTCCGAAGCTAAGTGCCGGTCCCGGGCTTCTTTCGGCACAAACCGCTCTCAGGAGCTCCCTGCGCTCGCCACAATGCTCTGTGTGCGAAGAAGCCGCTTCTTCGCCTCCGGGAGAATCGGCGAGCGGCAGCTTCCCAAAGGCGAAGATGCAAGCTGCAGCACGCAGGCACAGTGTGGGCAGCCTTCAGACTTAGAGAAAACAGTACTTTACCACTCTCCTGCCTTTTCCATGGTTATTCTATTGGAAAAGAACGAGTTTTGGACAACTACCTTTCATTCTTGCCAAACGCTTTGCAGACCCCCGTGCAAGCTTTAGAACAAGATTTTGGATGTTTTCTTTCCTGGCAGAGTTTCTCCTTGCAAGATATGGTGGAAAAGCTTTTTGCTGAGTGTAGAGCGGCAAGACACGCAGAAGACGCAGATACGCAGCTCTCCGAAGCTAAGTGCCGGTCCCGGGCTTCTTTCGGCACAAACCGCTCTCAGGAGCTCCCTGCGCTCGCCACAATGCTCTGTGTGCGAAGAAGCCGCTTCTTCGCCTCCGGGAGAATCGGCGAGCGGCAGCTTCCCAAAGGCGAAGATGCAAGCTGCAGCACACAGGCACAGTGTGGGCAGCATTCAGACTTAGAGAAAACAGTACTTTACCACTCTCCTGCCTTTTCCATGGTTATTCTATTGGAAAAGAACGAGTTTTGGACAACTACCTTTCATTCTTGCCAAACGCTTTGCAGACCCCCGTGCAAGCTTTAGAACAAGATTTTGGATGTTTTCTTTCCTGGCAGAGTTTCTCCTTGCAAGATATGGTGGAAAAGCTTTTTGCTGAGTGTAGAGCGGCAAGACACGCAGAAGACGCAGATACGCAGCTCTCCGAAGCTAAGTGCCGGTCCCGGGCTTCTTTCGGCACAAACCGCTCTCAGGAGCTCCCTGCGCTCGCCACAATGCTCTGTGTGCGAAGAAGCCGCTTCTTCGCCTCCGGGAGAATCGGCGAGCGGCAGCTTCCCAAAGGCGAAGATGCAAGCTGCAGCACACAGGCACAGTGTGGGCAGCATTCAGACTTAGAGAAAACAGTACTTTACCACTCTCCTGCCTTTTCCATGGTTATTCTATTGGAAAAGAACGAGTTTTGGACAACTACCTTTCATTCTTGCCAAACTCTTTGCAGACCCCCGTGCAAGCTTTAGAACAAGATTTTGGATGTTTTCTTTCCTGGCAGAGTTTCTCCTTGCAAGATATGGTGGAAAAGCTTTTTGCTGAGTGTAGAGCGGCAAGACACGCAGAAGACGCAGATACGCAGCTCTCCGAAGCTAAGTGCCGGTCCCGGGCTTCTTTCGGCACAAACCGCTCTCAGGAGCTCCCTGCGCTCGCCACAATGCTCTGTGTGCGAAGAAGCCGCTTCTTCGCCTCCGGGAGAATCGGCGAGCGGCAGCTTCCCAAAGGCGAAGATGCAAGCCGCACCATGCAGGCACAGTGTGGGCAGCCTTCAGACTTAGAGAAAACAGTACTTTACCACTCTCCTGCCTTTTCCATGGTTATTCTATTGGAAAAGAACGAGTTTTGGACAACTACCTTTCATTCTTGCCAAACGCTTTGCAGACCCCCGTGCAAGCTTTAGAACAAGATTTTGGATGTTTTCTTTCCTGGCAGAGTTTCTCCTTGCAAGATATGGTGGAAAAGCTTTTTGCTGAGTGTAGAGCGGCAAGACACGCAGAAGACGCAGATACGCAGCTCTCCGAAGCTAAGTGCCGGTCCCGGGCTTCTTTCGGCACAAACCGCTCTCAGGAGCTCCCTGCGCACGCCACAATGCTCTGTGTGCGAAGAAGCCGCTTCTTCGCCTCCGGGAGAATCGGCGAGCGGCAGCTTCCCAAAGGCGAAGATGCAAGCTGCAGCACACAGGCACAGTGTGGGCAGCATTCAGACTTAGAGAAAACAGTACTTTACCACTCTCCTGCCTTTTCCATGGTTATTCTATTGGAAAAGAACGAGTTTTGGACAACTACCTTTCATTCTTGCCAAACTCTTTGCAGACCTCCGTGCAAGCTTTAGAACAAGATTTTGGATGTTTTCTTTCCTGGCAGAGTTTCTCTTTGCAAGATATGGTGGAAAAGCTTTTTGCTGAGTGTAGAGCGGCAAGACACGCCTTCTTGCCTTTTTATTTCCTCATTAAATTCGAATAGAAACAGTACGAAACAATTACTTTTCGTTCTTGCTAATCTTTCTACAGACCTCCCTGCAAGCTTAAGACTAAGATCGGTGATGTTTGTCTGTACTAGCACACTTTTCCTTTTCAACATTTTGCAGAAAAGTTTTTTCAGCGTGTTGAACGACAAGAGCCGAAGAAGACGCAGATACGCAGCTCTCCGAAGCTAAGTGCCGGTCCCCGGCTTAATTCGGCAGAAGCCAACCTCAGGAGCTCTCTGTGACCGGCACAATGCTCTGGGTTCGAAGAAGCCTCTTCTTCGCCTCCGGGAGACGGAGAGAGCGGCAGTTTCCGAAAGGCGAAGATGCAAGCCGAAGCGCACAGGCTCAGTGTGGGCAGCATTCAGACTTAGAGAAAACAGTACTTTACCACTCTCCTGCCTTTTCCATTGTTTTTATAATCGAAAAGAAGGAGTTTAGGACAACTGTTTTTTTCTTCTTGCACAACTCTTTGCAGACCTCCGTGCAAGTTTAGAAAATGATTCTGGATGCTTTGTTTACTGGCACAGTTTCTCTTTGCAAGATATGTTGGAAAAGCTTTTGGCTGAGTGTTGAAAGACAAGACACGTAGAAGACGTAGATAGGCAGCTCTCCGAAGCTAAGTGCCGGTCCCGGTCATCTTTCGGCACAAACCGCTCTCCAGAGCTCCGTGCGCTAGACCCAATGATTTCTGCAAAGAAGCCGCTTCTTCGCCTCCGGGACACGGAGAGAGCGGCAGTTTCCCAAAGGCGAAGGTGCAAGCCGCACCACACAGGCACAGTGTGGGCAGCATTCAGACTTAGAGAAAACGGTACTTTACCACTCTCCTGCCTTTTCCATTGTTATTATATTCGAAAAGAACGAGTTTTGGACAACTATTTTTTCCTTCTTGCAAAACTATTTGCAGCCCACAGTGCAACTTCAAGAACATGATCAGTGATGTTTTCTTTACTGGTACAGTTTCCCCTTGCAAGATAAGGTGGAAGAGTTTTTGTTGCGTGTTGAACGACAAGAGCCGAAGAAGACGCAGATACGCAGCTCTCCGAAGTTAAGTGCCGGTCCCGGGCTTAATTTGGCAGAAGCCACTCTCAGGGGCTCACCGCGACTGGCACAATGCTCTGTAAGCGAAGAAGCCGCTTCTTCGCCTCTGGGAGACGGAGAGAGCGGCAGCTTCCGAAAGGCGAAGATGCAAGCCGCACCACACCGATATAGTGTGTGTGGCTTTCAAATTGATAGAAACCAGTACTTTACCACTCCCCTGCCGTTTCATTCACATTATATTCGAATGAAAGGAGTTTTGGGACACTATCTTTTTCTTCCTGTTAAACACTCTGCAGTCCTCTGTGCAACTTTTAGAACAAGATAGGGGATGTTTTGTGTACTGGCACAGTTTCTACTTGCAAGATATGGTGGAACAGATTTTTGCTAAGTGTTGAGCAACAAGACACGCAGAAGATGCAGATACGCAGCTCTCCGAAGCTAAGTGCCGGTCCCGGGCTTCTTTCGGCCGAAGCGACTCTCAGGGGCTCACCGCGACCGGCACAATGCTCTGTGCGCAAAGAAGCCGCTTCTTCGCCTCCGGGAGACGGAGAGAGCGGCAGCTTCCGAAAGGCGAAGAACCAAGCCGCCCAACACCAGCATAGTCTGAGCAGCATTCAAACAAATAGAAAAGAATACTACCTCTTGCCTTTGCTTTTCTCATTAATTTCGATTAGAAGCAGTACGAAACAACTACTTTTCGTTCTTGCTAATCTTTCTACAGACCTCCCTGCAAGCTTAAGACTAAGATCGGTGATGTTTGTCTGTACTAGCGCACTTTTCCTTTGCAGGATACGGTGGAAAACTTTTTGCTGCATGTTGAACGACAAGAGCCGAAGAAGACGCAGATACGCAGCTCTCCGAAGCTAAGTGCCGGTCCCCGGCTTAATTCGGCAGAAGCCAACCTCAGGAGCTCTCTGTGACCGGCACAATGCTCTGTGTTCGAAGAAGCCGCTTCTTCGCCTCCGGGAGACGGAGAGAGCGGCACCTTCCGAAAGGCGAAGATGCAAGCCGAAGCACACAGGCACAGTGTGGGCAGCATTCCGACTAAGAGAAAACAGTACTATACCACTCTCCTGCCTTTTCCATTGTTATTATATTCGAAAAGAACGAGTTTTGAACAACTATCTTTTCCTTCTTGCACAACTCTTTGCAGACCTCCGTGCAAGTTTAGGAAATTATTCTGGATGTTTTCTTGACTTGCACAGTTTCTCTTTGCAAGATACGGTGGAAAAGCTTTTTGCTGAATGTTGAACAACAAGAGCCGAAGAAGACGGAGATACGGAGCTCTCCGAAGCTAAATGCCGGTCCCGGTCATCTTTCGCCACAAACCGCTCTCAGGAGCTCCCTACGCTCGGCACAATGCTCTGTGCGCAAAGAAGCCCCTTCTTCGCCTCCGGGAGACGGAGAGAGCGGCACCTTCCGAAAGGCGATGATGCAAGCCACACAATACCAGCATAATCTGAGCACCTTTCAAACAAATAGAAAACAGTACTTTACCACTCTCCTGCCTTTTCCATTCACAATATATTCAAATAAACAGAGTTTTCAACAACTATCTTTTTCTTCTTGTTCAAAAATTCGAATACCTATGTGCATCTTTTAGAACAAGATCCGAGATGTTTTGTGTACGGGCACAATTTCTCATTGCAAGATATGGTGGAAAAGGTTTTTGCTAAGTGTTGAGCGACAAGACACGCAGAAGACGCAGATATGCAGCTCTCTGAAGCTAAGTGCCGGTCTCGGGCAGCTTTCGGCACAAGCTGCTCTCAGGAGCTCCCTGCGCCCGGCACAATGCTCTGTGCGCGAAGAAGCCGCTTCTTCGCCTCCCGGGTACTGAAAGAAGAAGCATATGCTTAAGACGCGATTGCCTCAATTATGTGCTGGTTTGGGCGGTCCTCTCGATTAATTGTGCCATTCCTGACAGCAGGCGTCGCTGTTGGTCAAGCTTTGAGTATGCTTAATAAGTTGCGATGCTGCGTGGTCAAACAACTCAAGGTAAGATCAGCGATTTTAAATCAGGTTCTCACTGGTGTAGATACCATTAGTCATTGCACACTGCAAAAAAAGGTGCTCTAGTTTTCTTGTTAGCACATGGGCACGAGTGTGAGGATTTGGAAGGAATGTGTGTTTTGAACCTCTCTAACCATTCTGCAGTCATTCACTGGAAACTCAAACAAGGACAAGATAACATGAAGAAATTGATGGGGAATGAGAGGGTTACGCATGAATGGTTTGAGAGATGGGAAACAACTCGATGGTTGAAAGATCTTGTAAAGGGAACTTTGTTGTTACTAGTAGTCATTATTATATTGCTTCTTGTTATTCCATGCATCATGAAACTGGTGAGCGTCTTGGAAGAAAATAGGGTGGGAAAGGGTTTAGCTGGTGCAAGACGAAGAAGGGGGAAATTGTAGCAATGTATCTGAACCTCTTAGACTAAAGGGTGCACCAGCCATCCAGCTGGAATATGTTCTTATCAGAATTTTCTCAGAGCCCTCTGGAATTCATCAAGGTTACTAAGACATAAGCCGTGCTAAAATAAGAAAGAGAAGCTGAGAAACCAAATTCCAAGACTACAAGAACTCGATAACGGGGGCCAGCAAAGCGCCTGGACTGTAACCAAACGTATCTTCTGAGAGGTGCACACAGAATGCGTGGACATAACAAAGGCACCAAGATAAAAATGTGGGCCTAGCGTGTGCAGAGATTTAGAATGTGTAAGTGCATCATGTCAACAATCAACGGCTTCTGCTTAATCCTCTTGCTCCGTTGTCCTGGAGTCCTGAATTTCCCACAAGGAAAGCCCTACTAAAAGGGCTCTGATTTTAATGATAGTTGCTGTCTAGACGATGAATAATGGGAAGAGTTCTTTCAAATCCTTCCCTTGCTGAAATCTGTAAGTTTCATCTTTTCCTGATTGTACTGGTGGCTATACACTAATTTTGACTAGAAAGGAATGAGTTTTTGGGATATGTTGCAAGGAAATTGGTAGCTCTGCTTCCATTTCCATTGTCTAAGAAGAATTCTGATTAGTTTTGGACTTTTCATAGACCTCTGACTAGATTAGAATTTGTCTTTGATTGAGCCCGTAAATTTTAGGCTACTAGGCTTGACCAATGAATAGAAAAGGGAAAGTCACACAGCTTAGGTGGTTCCCTTGTCAACAACTTCTCAGTAGCAGGGCGATTTCTGTCCTCAAGTTTGTTACTTCAGCTAGCAGATTATGCTCACTCCAAAAGAAGGTGAGAAGTTTGCTACCGTAATTGGTCCGATAATTCTTCCTGCTTCTTTGTGACTCTTTTGTATGACTGGATTCTGTATTATTGGAGTTTGTTATAAAAAGTTGGATTAAATTGCGTGCGTCCGCTCTTGGGGGAAACAGAGTATTTAGCCAATAACATCAAGGCTTTTATCGACCTGAGACTGTCTGAACGGACGGGACGCTTTAAACACAGTAATTCCTGCTAGTTCCAATTCCATTTTTAGACTCGACAAACCGAATGGTAAACCTGCACCAGTAGGGAGGGACATTGGACTTTCTCCTTTTTAGAGAGAAACTAATGAAAAAGTTTCAGCAGAATCATAGCAGGCTGTAAAATAAGAAAAGCATCATGAAAAGAGGCCAATCCTATCTTCTTAGTATTGCTAGTTGTGATTGGACATGAATGAAATATGTCAACTGTGTTCCTGGGTATCACATCAGTAACAGCTACTTCAGCTGCTGTAGTTGTCTCCTAAAGCTAAGAACAGAATCCAAAGAATTGTGATTCCATGGTCACAATTCACCCTGTGATGGTGACAGGTGAAAAAGGAGTGGAAGGTGCACGGGTAAATTAACTTGAATGGCCTATCTAAATCAGCAGCCACTGATTTCCTGAAAACTTCAACAGGTCAGTTGACCTGTTGGGATTCTTTTAATCCATGGTCATGTTTTTCTTGGGATTCTTGTAACCTTTCCCCATTCGTTCAGCCTTTGCCCTCAAGCCTTTGCTGACATTTCAAGTATCTCGACAAGCTGGAAATGTGTTGTCTTTCTTTATCATGTCATAATTCCCTTCAAAGGGTTGTTTGCCTCAAGTCTTATTTTTGCTGGTTTTCTGCTAGTTCATTTTCAGAGGGCAGCAGGTGCTTTGTAAGAGCAAGTACACAATCCTATAGCTTGCTTTTCTTTTGATTTGGCCTGTCTAGAAAACTGAATGACTGAACATTTCCGACAGGATTTTCTCTCCCCATTATGTTTCACCGGAAGGGCAGATGCAAATCATCTACTTAAACTCTTGGCATGGAAGAAAGTAGTGGTTTGCTGCTGCATATAGGTAGAAGCTTACAAAAGGAAGGCCTTGGGCTGAGGCCCGTTACTTTGGCTAAGTAGAAAAGGACTATGGGAAGGTGAGGCTGCTGAATCAGAGGCAGATCAACAAGTTCTAGAATCGTCATGTGCTCACAGCATGGTGTATGATGGTTGGTTGAATGAATTTTGTTATGGCTTAAAGCTATGGAACCGATAAAGGCCTGAGTGCTTCAAAAGCCTGGTTTTTGCAAAAAAGCAGCTCTCCTCTGCACCTGCCTGGGGACTCTGCATCACTAGGGAGCCTCACTCCCAGTTTGCCAAGGAGATGATCAGTAGGAATGTTGCAGAGCTGCCGTGTCCATATGAACGGAATGGCAAAGAGTGAAGCGGTGGGTATTTTTGGGCTTTAATACAATGCTGCTGCATTGGTGCCAGTTTAGTCGGTTTTCCATCAGTGGCCTTTCTGTCTAGAAGTACACTGCCCAGAGTCTTTCTAGCATGTGATGCCATTTCCTTCCTGTTGTTTTAATACCTTCCTTCAGTTGAAAGGATGATACAGTCTTTACATTTTGAAGATCCCTGTTAGGAAACACTATGCCAGAGGAGTCATTGCTCCCTTTTCTTCTGCCTCCTTTGTAATTTTCAGAGACTCATTTCAAATTTCTGCTAATGTCAAGAGGAATACTGAGACTACTCAGCAGGGTTGACGCTCTCAGCTGCTTTCCTCTTTCATACTGCTTCATACTGTATGTGACTTAATGGCCTGGTTTTGTCATCCGCATTTTGCTGTGATCTGTGAACACAAAAAGAAGTCTTTGTTTTTTGCAAGAACTACCCCTAGGAGGATTTGTGTTCCTTTTGATTTCTACGGTGTTAGCCCTGTTGGAGAAAAAAAGGAGATTGTACTCTCTTCTTCTGCTCTCATTCCCTCCTCTCTGCTTTGCATGTCCTAGTTAATCTACTGCCGTGACTCATTTGGCATCATCTCATAGTGCAAATTCTGCACAGTTTCATGGACTTACAAATGCCAGGTGCCAAGGAGCTTATATAACCATTCAAAGATTAAAGAATTGTAGGGCTGGGCAAGTTCACGTCTATTTCTTTCATATAAATATGTGAAATACACTCTCTTTAGTGTATAATGTATATTGATGTATATTTATACATTTCTATTTATAAATAAATTTATATTCTATATTACATCTATCCCTAGTACTTAAATTTATTTCTATATTTTTATACATATTTTTACTTAGTAAGTATATATTTGTTAGGATTTTTGCTTCTGTAATGCTTACAATTTTTAAAATAATTCCCCTGCCTCTACCCGGATAAAAGCCAAAAAGAACCCCTTTAATTTCGACTGTATTTAAATTTGTAAAAAAATAATTTTTTTCAGATTTATATTCACATTTATATTTCAAATGTATATTGATGTATGATGTTTATCTTTACATTTATAATTTCTGATTTATTTATAATTTTTTATTCTATTTTACATCTGTTCCTATTACTTCTATTTATCTCTATATTTTCATTCATATCTTTCTATATTTAATATATATTTCTGTGTTAGGATTTTTACTTCTGTAACGTTTATATTATTTAAAATAAAACCCCTGCCTCTACTCAAATTAAAGGCAAAAAGAACCCCTTTCTTTTCAACTGTATTTCAATCTTTTTTAAAATTGTATTTTTCAGGTTCATATTGTGATTTACATTTAAAATGTATATCAATGTATACTGTTATTTGTATTCTATATTACAAGTCTTCCTATTATTTTTATTTACTTATATTTTATATTTACTTATATTTTATATTTACTTATATTTTATATTTATATATATATTTATATCTTGATTATCTATCTTAATATTTAGAAACAGGTAAGAGTAATATCTATATTCATATTATTTAAAATAAAAACCCTGCCTCTAACCCAATAAGAACCAAAAAAAACCCCAACCCTTTCTTTTAGACAATATTTAAAAAGATTTTACCACTATGTTTTCATATTTATATTCACATTTATATTTATAATGTGTATTGCTTACTTATACATTTATCTCTATAAATGTCAATTTATAAATAAATTTACATTCTCTATTACATCTATTGCAAGGACATACTTATATATTTTTATACATATTTTGATTTATTATCTATTTCTGTGTTAAGATTTTTACTTTTGTAACACTTGTATTAGTTAAAATAAAACCCCTGCCTCTATTAGAATAAAAGCCAAAAAATTCCTTTTCTTTCAAACTATATTTACATATTTTTATATTTCTATTCCCATTTATCATTTATATTGCCATATAAGGTCATTTATATTCTATACTACAACTCTTCATATTACTTACATAGATTTAGATTTAAATTTATATCCATATTTTCATAATTTCTCTTTCTATACTTATGATAGATTTCTATCTTAAGATTCACATTTCTATAATACTGCTATTATTTCAAATAAAACCCCTGCCTGTAACGAAATAAAAACCAAACACAGCCCTTTATTTCAACCACATTTAAAATTCTAAAAATAATTTTATTTTTCATAATTCTATTCACATTTACATTTATAATTTTTATTTATTATATTTGTAGGTATTACATATATTAGAGAAAATACCTTTTAATATAATAATAGATATATTATTTTATATCCTATATATTCTTTTACTTCTACTTATTTATATTAAATATTTAGAGATATCAGTATATATGTTATATATTTGTATATCTGGATTTTTATTTTCATATTATTTCTATTTATAAAAAAACCCCCAGCCTATAAACCTAATAAAAACCAAAAAATCCCCCATTTCTTTTAACTCTACCTAAATATTTTTATATTTACAACCTATCTTTATATACCTTTGTATATATATAGAAAAGACTATCATTTCTATATATTATCATATGTTACAATAATATACTATATAGTATAGTTTTATGTGTTTATTTGTTTTCTATATTTATGTTTACAACTATCATTTTATATTTATTTTTATATTTATATTTATTTCTACCTTAATCTATATATTAGACCATATCAATTCATTAACCCAATGCATCAGAACCACAAAAATACTGCACCTTTGTCAGCACCGGTACGCAGCCACCCTCATCCCATCACAGCATATCCAAACAAAACCTATTTCTAGTACTAACAGAACAAAGACCCCACAACATTTAACCCTAAGAAAATCTCAAATCAACCTAACTGTAAAGAAATTTGAAATCCCACTATAACTAGCCCAAAAGCTCCGTACATTCTCATCATAAACTTCCTCCTAAACCAATGGCTCAAAAACCCAAAAAACTCAGATGCACATTGAAAATGACAGAACTGCTAGTAAAAACAAACACCCATTAAAAATTAAATCCAACCAACTCACTAAACTCAAAACCCTACAAATGACCCTAAACATTACTAAAAAAAGCCCCCAAAGCTCTACCTTTATGCTAACTCACAAATAATAACCAATAATCTATAAAGGTTATCTTCAAAATTTTAAAACAACTCATTAAAAGCATGAAAATAAAAAAAATCGAAATTATTAAAATACTAAAAAATATCACAACCCAAATTGAAAGACATATTGCCTCTAGAAACCCACCATATACAAATGCCCCTGTCCCCCAAAAGAAAACCAGAAACAAAACAGCAAAGCAGAAAGAAATCGGAACTTAGGAACGCTAAAACCAGAATGTTCAAGAAGTTCCACCATATCCCTTATCAGACACCAACTACAAATAACATGAAACGATACAATCAATTCTTAAAAACCGCCTTAAAACCACTACATTAAAAACCCTTTCAACAATTCAAAACTGCATTTAACAAAAGCCATCTAATAAATTAATACCCAAAACTCCAGCAGCCCAGCTGGCCCTACCAAATCTCTCTGTTGATACATACAGTAAACAAAACCAAAATCCCAGTAATACCTATCAGAAGTCTAGGAAAGAAACCTCTTGAAATTAATCCTACCTCAAATACAAACCAACCCATCCAGAAAGTTAGCTTCACTCAAAAAACTATTTACACAGAGTTAATAAGACCAAGAAATAAAACAACACACCATATACCACCAACGAATAGAACAGTGAAGGAAAAAAAACCCACTTTTTTTCTTTTTTTTTTATTTCAACTAACTTCCTTTATTAGCTAGAACAAAGATTTTGCCAGGGCTGTAACAACAACTTCTTTTTCTTCTTCTCCTTCTGAAATGTCCCTTCTCCTTCCCAAATTCCTTACAACTTCTGAGTTTAAATCCAAGCAAAAAGCAAAATTCGTGCACTTGTGAGTCCGGTGCTCCTGTCAGATTCTCTGTCTCACTCCACATCTTCTTACACTTTCAGTCTGAACGCTGTCCTGCCGTGATGAGTTTGACAGAAGAACTGGCATATGTTAAGAGAGCATTTCCCTCCTTCCCTCCCTCCCTCCCTCCCCAGAGCTGGTTTCCTTAGCGCATTTCAATCGATCCCAAGCCCGCAATGATGCGCGCTCACCTCAAGGCTCACAGCAAGCATGCAGCAGCTCAGGCTTACTTGGCTCCAGGGCTCTGTGCCTTAGATAGCTGAGAAACCTTCCCATGAGCCTCTGTTCCAAGACATTGGAATGCAAACTCAGCTCCGTCTCAGCGTCTCGGTGGGAGGCGGGAGCACATCTGGCTGAGCCACAAAAAATCCCTTCTTGGGCAGCTGCACTCTGCCGGAAAGGGGAAACATGTGCTAGTGAACAGCAGCTCAGAAACAATTCTTTTCTAATGTTACCTGCTCTACTTGACTGCTTGCTAACACAAGTCTCATTTTACCATTGCAGGGAGAACGCTGTAGGAAAATGTCTGATGAGCAGCCACAAAAGCCTCACTCCCGGCTACACAGCCTGCAAGACCCTTGGCAGAGCGGAGCAGCAAAATCACCACACTCTCCTTGCCATGGGGAAGGGTAGAAGATTACTGTGGGAGGCATATAAAAAGAAGGGAAACGCTCCTATAAATGCACAGCCATTTGCTTTCAGAAACCCAGAGTTCAGGATCTTCTCTAGGAAGCCAGACATGACATGATATTTCTAAGATTTTCTTCTTCATCGAAGAAAATGTACGTACATACACACTCTTACAAATGTACCTACGGTTTTGGGGTTTTTTTTTCTTCTGAAGCTCCAAGAATGATTTCCCATCTTGATTCATTCAGAAGAAACGGCCCCTGTGACTCAGGACAGAAGGGCGGCCTGCGTTTTTGATCACGACAGCTTTTGGGTTTACCCTGTGAGCAGGAGCAGCCAGAGCTGAGGCTCAGCAGAGGCTGACCCCGGCCAACCCCTTCCTCCCTTCCCTGTGTCACAATGACTTCCAGGCAGAAGGATGCAAAGCAGGTTTGTGTCTTTTCTCTTCAGTGCCAATAGGTAAAAGATGTAGGCTTTGAAATAACTAATGACCCTCTCTTTGAACTCTCCCAAGGACAGTTTTAAAGAAAAGACAGAAGATTGCTGCTAAATCCATATCGGGTAAGGACGAGAGCAGCAAGGATCCGAGGCCAGCAGCGTTGCCAGGCAGTGTCACGTCCCTGCCACCTTGTGACGAGGCACACAGCTGCAAAGCCCCAAAGCCTGCAAGCCCTGGAGCTGCTGCATGGATGGATCTGGTTCCCTTCCCAGGTGCCCAGAGGGACACCTGAGGGCAGGTGTCCCATCCCCCCCCCCCCCCCCCCGCGCCAAGGGTGCACCCAGAGCCCCGAGCAGGAATGGAGTCACTGACTGCTCTCTAGGGACAAGACCCTCCCTGCAGGTGACACTGGCTTCTCCTCTCCCTGTGGGACAGGGACCTCCAGGCTCTATGACCAGCCTCATTTTGTCAGCATCCAGGTGATGTGTTAGAGCCAGAGGGGTGAAGGCTTTCCAGAACCATAGGATCCTTGCGGTTGGAAAAGTCTTCTAAGGTCATCGAGCCCAGCTGCTGCCCCAGCACTGCCAAGCTGCCCCCCAAATCAGGTCCCTAAACACCACATCTTGACATCCTTTAAATGTTTCCAGGCATGGGGAGTTCCCTGGGCAGCCTGCTCCTATGCCTGACCACCCTTTCAGTGAAGAAATTTTCCCTCAAATCGAATCTAAGCCTTCCCTGCTGCAAGTTGAGGCCATTTCCTCTTGCCGTGTCACTTCTTACCTGGGAGATCTCGGTACTTCAACCTTACCTGCTCCTTCCCTAGGCGGTCTCTGGCTTGGCTGGATGAGAGGAGAAACAGTCCCACCACAGGAATGGCAGCTCCCCCCCCGGCCATTCTTCTCAGCCATCGTGTCCCTTTTGCACTCCTGAACGTCCTTCACCCCTCCCGGCCATTTACCAACCCCGCCCCGCCCGCCGCTCGCGCCCCTCGCCTCGCTCAGCAGTCGCGGCCTTGCCCCGCCCCCAGCACCCAGCGGCGAGGGGCAGGGCGCTGCCTCGGGGGGCTGCAGTACCGCTCTCTGGCCACAGGGTGGCAGACTTACCGGGGTCTGCGATTTTCCCGCCCTTTTGGCCACCACCTTGAGAAGGTCAAAGAAAGTCCGTGACATTGGCGACCCGCCGCTCCCAAGATGGCGGCCAAGAGAGGCGGTTACTCAGATGCCTGTCAGAAACCCGCTGAAATACGCCCACCCGCGGCACCGCTGAGCCCACAGCCCGTGTCGGGTACACCTGAAACGCAACAGAAAATCCCACCGGGGCCGCGCCGGCGTCGGTGTTCCGTGCAGGCAGTCCGGATACACAGACTCGGGTCCTCCATTTTCCCGCCCTTTTGGCCGCTGTTTTGAGAAGGTCAAACAAAATCCGCCATGCACCACTCCCAAGAGGGCTGCCTGGCGGTGGCGGGCTGCAGTACCACGCTCTGCCCACAAGGCGGCAGCACCGCCGCCCACCCCAGCCAGGGGCGCCGCGCGCCTTGGGGCTGCGGGCAGCCAAGGTGGCAAAAAAGAACAGGGGCGATCCCCCCCAAAAAACTCCTCTAAAAATAAATGCCAAAAACCTGCCTCTTACCCAACAAGAACCAAACTAGCCCCCTTTCTTTCAAACCTTCTTTAAATAAATTCTATATTTAGAGTTTTCCTGGTTATATCCACACGCATATTTATACCAGACATTGATGTGTTATGTCATTTATACAATCTATTATGTCTATTCCTATTATCTGTATTTATTTATATTTTGTGGTTTTATAAATATCATTATATATTGATTGTATATTTCGATACTTAGATTTAGATTTCTATCATACTTTAATTATTCAAAAAAAAAAAAATCCCATCTCTAACCAAACAAATACCAAAAAACCCTTCTTTTAAACTATATTGAAATAGTTTTATACTTATAGCTTGCATAATTATATTCACATTTATATTCACAGTTTATACTGATGCATTATATTCATAATTACATATAATATATATATTATTCACATAATATAGATAAATTATTATTTTTATTATGTACCATATCTACTGCTACAACTTATTTTTTCTAATATTTTCAATTTTTATATCAATCTTGATGTATTCATGAAATATTTTTACAATTAGATTTCTACCTTCATATTATTTGTATTTGTAGTTTTTATAAAAAAACCCTGCTTTTGCCAAAAAAAACCAAAACCATCCTTTATTTTAAAATACTTTAAAACATATTGTTGTGTTTATATTTACCATATCTATAATGTTTTATATATTATATCATAGTGATGTACTATATTTATAGCTATTTTATAGCTATTTCCTATAATATATTATAATAAGATATATACAGTATCACTTGTATTACATGTTGTATGGATTTATGTCACTTTATATTTACAATTCTTTAATAATTTTATATCTATATCTGCATAGATTCACAATACATTTCTATATTTAAAATTTCGTTTGAGTTGTGTTTATATTTATCATCTCTATTTATATATCTATAAACATACACAATACTCTATTAAAAAATACAATATCTTATTGGAATATATAATGACTTATGTTACCTGTTAAATTTTAAATATAGACCGAATAGATCAAAATAAAAGTTTATTCCCATTTCTACACATCTACTTGTTTTGTTTAAATATAGCTATCCTTGGAATTTTACATTTAAAATCCAATTCCTAAATACAATGACAAAGCAAACAGCATCGAATTCCCACCAATATCTTCCAAAACCATCAAGATACCTCCACCAGCCCAACAACTGCCAGCGAAAAAAAACACACAACATTCTTTTCACTAACAGTTCTCATCACATCAGAAAAATGGAACCAAACTAAAAGAAAACTCTAGAGAAACACACACAGCAAATCACAAAAACCTCTAAAAAAAACCAAACCAATTTACTCAACTCCAAACAGTGCCACTGACCCTGAACGTTATTAAAAAAATAACCAAAATTCTACATCTACACTAACTCAAAGAATAAGCAATACTCTGTCAAAAGAACTTTAGAAAGCGAACTAATCAACGAAATAGAAAAAAAAATCTCAACCACTAAAAAATAAGAAAATAACTACCCAAATAAAAAAAAACTACTTAAAAATACCCACCATATAAATACCCACGTTCCCAAAAATAAAACTGATCAACAACAACCAAATACGTCAAAGGACAACAAAAAATGAAAAAAAAAAGAAAAAAAAAAACATTTGTAAAAAAAAACCTAACCAAAAAAACCCCAAACCAAATCAACTTTAATTTACAACAAAAAAAATATTGTCAACTGAAGAATAAACGCATAGAGCCTCATTCTATCAAAATAAAAATACCACCCAGAAATAAACACAAAGCCTAAAGAGAAACGTAACCATAAACAATATCTCCCAAATGATCCATAACAATAAAACATACACTACAATCAAACAAACCAAATAAATAAACGCCCTGGAAGACGATAAACACAAATGCAATTATAGAGATTTTAAAAACCCCGCTGCTATTAACGACACGACGCCACCTCGAACCCACCGAAACAAACGCTACACGCCCACGTTAATAAAAGCCACCGCGACAGAATTAAAATCCGAGCCGCTGCTTCACGCAACGACCCGTAAAAACCATTGCACGCCTTTAAAAACATAATAGCCCGGCAAAAAAAATATCCGACTACAGAACTCAATTCAAACCAAACCTTTATCGTCACCACCTGAACCGAGAACCGTACCAGTCAGGAAGAACGCCATAGCCCTTAGCGCACACCCACTGCGACCAAAACAAAACCGTGCAATCAATCCCTACAAAGCTCCTCCAAGCCACGACACCCAAGAACTTGCGGCAGCTGAACCCCGCGCTGCCGGCCCCGAACGGAGCGCGGCTCCCGGCGGCAAAGCGGCTCCTCCGGCACGCAGGGGCGGCGCCGCCCCGGAGACCCCCCCGTCCCCGCCCGCTCCCCCTGCCCGGGGGACCCCGGCGGCGCCCGAGCCCCGCGCCCGGAGCAGACAGAGCGGCCGGCACCGGCCGGGCCGGCGCAGCAGCGTCCACGCCGCCTCTGCCGCCCTTGGCCGGCCCGGCGCCAGCCGCCCTCGGCTCCGCACGGCGGCTCGCACCGGCAAAGCGGCTCCGCCACTGCCGCGCCAAATTCCCCAATTCCCCGTGCGCCTCGGCAACCGCCCGGGCTGTGCCGGCAGCGCTCCCGAGCGGGAACGTCCCGGGCCGGGCCGTGGACACAAGAAGCGCCCTCAAATGCAGCGGCACAGCCCCGACTGCAGCCCTGCAAACGCTGCCAGAGCTGCAGCTTCCCGCAACTGAACCCCGAAACTGACGCCGCGGGCGGGGCTCACCTCGCTTCAACAAGGGCAAAGAAATGTGTTCTCCCCTTCCAGTTCATCCCCTTGGAGAGCAGAAAGGAAGGGGCTTTCCTCCAATGAAATCCTTCAAGCGATGTGGAAAGGGGGATTTTGACCTCAATTCAAACCCTTGAAAAGGAGGGACACCAGCGCTGTCCCCTCAATTTAAACCTTAGGATGATGAAAATGGGCTGGCTGCCTTCAAATCAAACCCATCAGATGACAACAATACTTTTCCCATTCCCGTTCAAATGGAACGCAGGGATTCCCTCTCACCCCTGGGATACCACTAACAGCCGGGAAAAGGCAGGTTTTCCTTCAATCAACACCCTTCGAACCGCAAGTGAAGGCGGATCCCTCCCAGTTCAAACACAGACAATATTAGGAGAGTAGCTGCTTGCCTCTCCTTCATTTCTTTTGTCTTCACAAGCTCCGTTTTTGTTCCTGGGGAACCGAGGAGCGGGGACTGGCAAGATCAAATTGAAAAGGGAAAGGACAAAAGTCCCCGCTCCAAATCCACACGCGCTCACCCGTTCGGCTGCTGCCTCCCGCCACAAAGATTCGTCCCTCGGCACCTCCTTGAAGCGAGGCTCCGCGTGTTCAAGCGCGTATCCAGGGGCTCCCCCAGACGCTGCGAGAAGCTCTCACAGTCCTTCTATGAGACAGCCCCGGGAGCCCCCCATGAACCCCTCTACTCAGCAGCTCCATGCAAAAGGGAGCCGAGGCACAGCCTCCCCCTAAAACAGCCTCCCCCCGGCAGGAGCCGGCCCCTCATCATCCTCACAGTTCACACCTGGCGCTGCTCCGAGCCCCCCATCATCCTCACAGCTCACACCTGGCGCTGATGCTACTCTCCAACAGCGCCTCTCCCTGTCCAGCACGCAGCCCGCTTCTCAAAGACACAGAGCCAACAGAAATCTGCTACGGGTGTTGGCTTTTCTTAGTCCGTCTGCTTCCACAATTCAGACACGTACGTGCACTGATGGCATTGAGGGAAAGCTTTCCAGTGCACAAAACTGTCATTCTGGTAGCACGCTTTGAGACGCCTTCAGAAAAAGCAGAATCAGCGCCACCTCCTAAGAGCCCTGCTGAGGAACCCCGCCCTCCTTGGGACACCCAATGCAGCAGAGCTCGAAAAACGAGGGGAAAAGTCAAGCTTGGAGTGGAAAAAGAGAATATAAATACAGCAGCCCTTCAAAAAAGCCTTCACACAGCAATAGTGGGAACCGGTCACATTTCTTCTTTCCTTGCTCTCTGGAATGACATCAATACGAAGTAAAAAACCCACACGAAACTCAAGGCAGAGCTGGGATTTTACAGGTCTTCCTTTTGGCTCTCTGGATGACAAGCGCCTCTTCCGGGACTGCGACACGATTTGGGCACTGGCAGAGAACGGAGGCAAAAGGTGCCAGAGAGCCCTTCCTATCGCCTTCAGCCCCTGCAGCTGTTCTGAGGGTTTCAGGGCACAGCTCAATCCGTTCCTAGATAAAAACGTTATCTTTAATATCTTCAGAACTACTACCCATCTCCAGTCGGAGCTTCCTACATTCCTGTAAACAAATGAGTGCATAGAGAGGGTTTCTCCCCAGTTGAATTTAGAGACAAATTCCTATTCTTTAGCAATACCTAGAAAACCGAATACCTTGCCAGGGCTTAGCATTCTACACCCACTCACCTCTCCCTGTGCGTTTGGTGGCAGCTTTGGGTCCCTCTGGGGGACGGCACCCAGCGTGACCCCCGCCCCTCGCCCGCCCCCCACCTGCTCCTGCACCGCAGTGGGGCTCCCTCTCCTGGGGACCTTGGGGTGCCCCCAACGGCATCAGAGCCCCGAGTCTTCACCCCCCCCTTTTCCTGACCCCCAAAGAAGGCTCAGGACGAGTCCGACTGCCCTGGACAGCAGCGCAGCGCTTCCCCCAAACCCTTTCCACACGTACATGGCCCCAGCAAGGGATTCTGCTGCAACAAGAAAGGGGGGGCAGCCCCCAGAAGGGTTGAGGTTCCTGCCCAGCCTCGCTGTCACGGGCCAGGGGCAGCGAAAGAGGGAGCGGCACAGACGGCGGGGACGGCCCGGCACAGGGCGGGGGCCGCTCTCAGCGCGATGCCGGGAAAGCCGCAGCTCCGGCGCTGTCGGCCGGGGTGCTTGAGCGGCACGGGGGGATCCGCCGAGAGCCTCCGGCCCCGCGCGGGGACTCCTGCAAGGGCCCAGGGGCGCCGGGCTCCGGCCCTCGGGGCTTTATTCTCCGGCACCCCGAGCCCCGCGGCTGCAGGGCAAAGAAGGAAAGGGGGCACGGGAAGAGAGGAGCGAGAGCAGGGCATGAGAAAGGGCGGCGAGGGAGCTCGAGCTGTGGAGGAAAGCGGGACGGGAAGGGAAAGCCCGGGACGAGGGTACAGGGAGGCTGGGCAGAGGAAGGAGAGAGGGGGAACAGAAGGGAGTAGCGGGCTAGGGAGAGGACAGGAAGGAGCCGGGTTTGTGGGGGGAGAGGGAATGGGGGAAAGGGAGCGAGAGAAGGCGAATACGGGGAGAAGGAAGGAGGGCTAGAGAGAGGGACAGGCGGGGAAGCCCCCAGAGCCCCGGCTGCACCCCGAGCCCGGCCCGGCGCCTCGCCCTGCCCGGAATGCTGCGCTCGGCGGAGCTCGGCTCGCTCCGGAGACACTCGGCTAGAGTCGGCTCTTCGGCTAAATTCAGCTATTGTCGGCTAAACTCGGCTATTGTCGCCTGCATTCGCCTCTTCGGCGCGCCTCGGTTCGCTCGAGGCCGTCAGGTTCGGCCGCTCTCGCCTTGCTTCGGCCGAGCTCGTGCGATTCCCCCGAAGGCGGCGTCGTTCGGTTGTGTTTTTAGAAATATCTTTCTCTATTGATTGTATCTTTCTATAGTTAGATTTATATTTCTAGAATACTTCTATTAATCCAAATAAAAACCCCATCTCTAACCAAATAAATACAAAAAACCACCTTCTTTTAATCGGTATTGAAATATTTTTATACTTTGTATAGTTATATTCACATTTATATTTATAGTTTCTTTTGATGCAATCTATTAATAATTATATATAATATCTATAAAATTCTAGACATGTATTTAAATTATTATTTATATTATGTATCGTATCTACTGCTGCAACTGATTTTTTCTTCTATTATTAAACTTTATCTGTATGTATTTATGATATATTTCTATACTTAAATTTCTACCTTCATATTGTTCGTATTTATAATTTTTATAATCAAAACCCTGCCTATTGACAAGTAAAAAACCCCGCTTTATTTAATGATTTAAAACATATTTTTATATTTGTAATTTTCATATTTCTATTTATAATTTGCTCTCTAGTACGTGATAACATACCTGCTCCTGCACCGCAGTGGGGCTCCCTCTCCTGGGGACCTCGGGGTGTCAAATCACACGTTTTGTCTTGCAGCAGCTCGAGGCTGGAGAGCATTTCCCCGGGGGGTCGGGAGGGTAGGGGCACAAGGGGCTGAGTTTGCGGATCGCACCTGTGCCATCAGAAGGATCCAGCCCGCGCGCTCCTTGCGCTCGCCATTCTCTGGGCCATGGCTGTGTTTTACTGCTCAGCGATGCCGCTCCATCTGTTTGCGTGGAAGAAAGAGCCACGAGCACTGAGGCACTCAGCAGCCGTGTCATTCCAGCAATATCGAGCGCTCTCTGCTCGCAAGGCTGAGCACGCCGCGGAGCCGCCTCCGCAGCTGCTCGTCCGCCCCCGCCCGCAGCAGCGGCAGCAGCCCGAGGGAGACGGCTGCAGCTCGGCGGCTCCCGCGCCTCCGCCAGCTCGAGGGCAGCCGCCCCACAGTGACTGCGGCAGCGCCCGGCGCAGCTCGCCCGGGGCGGCTCCTGCAGCTCCCGGCCCGCGGCAGCAAAGCACCGCCTGGCGCTCCGCCATCGGCGGGCGGCAGCGCGCCCCGCCCGAGCTGAGCCCCCGCCACCGGTACCGCTGAGTGAGGCCGAGGAACCGGGCAGACGCCCCTTCCGCGCCGCTCAGCTCCGTGCGGGCGGCTGGACGGAGGCTTCGCCCCTCCAGCGTCGCTGCCGCGGCTCCGTCCCGAGCGAGAGAGGGGCCGGGAGCTCCCGACGCACAACCGCCTCCACCGCCGCGCGTCCGCCTCGGCCCGCCAGCCACTCATATGGCGCGTCGGCCGTTGCGTCAGACGCCGCGCTTTACGGCAGCAGGGCCTGCCGGGAGTTGTAGTCTCGGGCTGACAGCCACCGCTCCGTTTTCCGCCACCGGGAGCTGCGGTCCCGCCAGGGGATCAAACGGCTCCTTCGCTCGTGGGCGGGGGAGGACCTTAGGCAGCACCGCCCCTCCCGAATGTCCTTTCTTTTCCACTCCAACTCTTTGTTTCTTTTTTTCACTCTGTTTTTCACCCTCTTTTCCACTCTAACTCCTCCTTTTTCACTCTCACCCTTTTCCTTTTTCACTTTTCTTTCTTCCTTTCTCTTCCTTCTTTTCTTTATCTCTCTCTATCTCTCTCTCTTTCTATCTATCTCTCTTTCTTTCTCTCTCTTTCTCTCTCTCTCTCTCTTTCTTTCTCTCTTTCTTTCTTTCTCTCTCTCTCTCTCTCTCTCTTTCTTTCTCTCTCTCTCTTTCTTTCTTCCTTTCCCTGTATTTCTAATCTTGGCTTTCCATTCTAGCTTTAGAATAAAAAAGCAGCAGTAGAAACGTTCAGGCTACCTGGGAGTGCAAAAAACCCCAAAACGGTAATGATTTTAGGAAAACTATTTCCTCCATGGGAGCCTAAAATTTTCTACAGCTGCAGGTGACATAGAGCTTTTATTTCTTCTATATAGTTTATACTTTATACTCTATTTTTACAGCGCCCCCTGCCGTCTGCACCGGCAAACTGCAGGCAGAGTGCCGCCTAATGACGTCATCTCGTCGACACGGCGCCCCGCCCTGGACACGCCCCCAGCGCCCCAGAAAAGACCCCAAGGCGTAGCCGTTTTGACAGCTGCCTGATCAGAATGCCGACACCCACCTCGAGCTCTAGAAACGATTTCCCTCGATGCCGAACCCTGCAGGCGAACCGGAATGCCATCACCGCAATTGAAACGCCACAGAAAATCTCGTCGGGGCCGGGCCGGCGTCGGTGTTCCGTGCAGGCATTTCAGAGAGACCGCCGGGGGCCCTCCATTTTCCCGCCCTTTTGACCGCCATTTTGAAAAGGTCAAACAAAGTCCGCCACGCGCCACTCCCCAGAGGGTGGCCCCTCGGCTGCCTGGCGGCGGCGGGCTGCAGTACCGCGCTCTGCCCACAAGGCGGCAGCACTGCCGCCCACCCCAGCCGGGGGCGCCGCGCGCCTTGGGGCTGCGGGCAGCCAAGGCGGCAAAAAAGAACAGGGGCGATCCCGCCCAAAAACTGCTCTGAAATAAATGCCCCAAAACAACCAGGAAGAAGAAAAAAAACCTCCTGCCTCTAACCTAATAGGATAAAAAAAAAACCAAAAAAAAACCCAAAAAACAAACCCAAACCCAACAATTTCTTTAAAAAAATATTTAAATATTTTTTAAATATTTTTTCATATTAATATTCACCTTTCTATTTATAATGTATATTGATGTATATTTATACATTTGTATTTATAAATAAATTTATATTCTATATTACATCTATCCCAAGTACTTAAATTTATTTCTATATTTTTATACATATTTTTACATAGTAAGTATATATTTGTTAGGATTTTTGCTTCTGTAACGCTTACATTATTTAAAATAATTCCACTGCCTCTACCCATATAAAAGCCAAAAAGAACCCCTTTAATTTTGACTGTATTAAAATTTGTAAAAAAATTTTTTTTTTCATATTTATATCCTAACCCTAACCATTGAACCCAAATACCTCTCAGCTACTGGCAACATTAGCAATCATAAGGGAAATCAGCTCTTTACTGATTTTCAGCTCCTTTTGATTCCAGTATTTGGCTTGCTAAAGTTCCTCAGGTAGGCCAGCAGACACAAAATGAGAGAGGAAAAGGCTATTATGGCATTCTTCAGCAATGTCTTATTGCGTGGTCTGCAAAGGGTTCCAGCGACAGCTCCTCTGCCGAACCGGGCTAAAACATCCCCTTATATACGAGATAGGGGATCCGAAATTGTCCAATAGCAGGGATTAAGGAGCCGTCACCTATGAGCTTACAGAGAGGTAAGCATGAGTCCAAAAGGCGGAAGACATGGGCTTCCTGCTATTCACTATGAGTTGGCATTTCTATCTTTATGCCTCTGCTCTCCATGGGGCCTTTGCAGTCCCTGTGCCTGCTGCATGGCAGTGCTCTCCGGAGTGCACCGAGCCCTGTCCTTCTCAATAGTGCATTTGTGATGGTAGAAGGTGTTATGCTAATGAATCTTTGCAGCTGGATACTCTCATTTCCCAGCACAGGGGAACCATACTTGCCACACCTCTGGGAAGCAAAACTGTGCGAAAAAGGTAGAAGAGGGGAATGCTTTGAAAAGCTGTGATTTCTTGCACTAGAATTTCAACTGAGATTGCTGGTCTGGCACAAAGCCAGTGGGAGCAGCACTTCAACCTTTCTGTGATGCTCCCTGGTTATGCCACCAGCAGCTGAAGGATAACTGTGGGGAAGCTCTGGTATTGGTGCCTTGTTCAGCAGCAGTCCAGTGGGATGATCAGCACTTGAGCACTTGCTATGTTGTGTTTAACTCTCCTTCCCGAGGTTACTTGATGTTTTCGTACGGAAGAAAAGCCAAAAGAACAGTGCCCAGCTGTGAACTCACCTGCTGCCTCCATCCTGGCCCCACTTTCAGCTCTCCAAGCCAAGGGCTCTCAGCTACCCCTGTCCAGGGCTGCTGAGAGCAATGTCGCCCTCTCCTCTGAGGTGAAGGTCACTGGGACATGGGGTCTTGGGACACCATGCATCCTCTTACTCCAGATGCTCCCATGGACTCATAGCCCTGGAAGTCTTTCCAGATGGAAAGCTTTGCTCCGGCAGTGTGTGAAGATTTCAAAATGATGAAGTAACATGAGATGTGGAGAGTGGAAGTGTGTAAGGCGGGAATGAACATACTGGAAACAAGGAGAAGACCCCATCATTAAGGTCTGACCATTGTGGTACTGTGCTGGACAGAGTAAATTAGGGACTGAAGGGTTGTCCTCCATCCCACAGGGGCAGCTACTTTCTCGGAGTCCTTACTTCAGCAATGACAGAATACTTCACCTGCTGAGGGAAAGATCATCATAACTTTGCCAAGCAGGGAATTGCAGGGATCTACCAAAAAGGCAATTGTCTCCTCTGCTCCCCTTGACCATAGAATTTTCCCAAGAAAAGTCTCCACGGCCCCAAGTAAAATACTACAGACCACCCCATCCCTAGTACATACATATTTCTCCTCCTTACCATAGGGAAAGGAGTAGCAGTGACTCTCCCAGCCAGATCAGCATCAACTTCCCCTCGGCCCTCATGCACAAGTTCCTCAGAAGACAGAAAAATGGACAGCAAGACAAAATCAGAGGGAAAAATATGCTGTTGTGGACACAATTCCCTCATCTGTTGCCCTGTCCACACCAGCTCCAGAGAGACAACAAAGCGCTGAGCGGAACATTACATGCAGCCGCATCAGAACTGTTGGATGCAACTAAAAAATTTATTGATGCTTGAAATAAGCCAAAAGATCCCAAGCGATATCAGAATGCATAACCTAACCGATGAATAACCTAACCTAACCCAACCGATGAATTTATTGATGTTTGAAATGAGCATAGATGAATGAAAAAGATCCCAAGTGATATCACAGTGCAGTGTAGCACAGAGGCTGAGAAGGGGCAAAACTGAATAACCTCACTCAGCTTCAGTCCTGTACAGATCACAGAAGGGGAGGAATGAAGCAACAGACCACGGGTTTTCGTGCTCCTTGAAAGGAATTGCAAAAATCTAGCAGCTGCTCATCCACAAACACAATCAGCCGTGTATACTTTTCCTTATTGAAAACCTCACTGGTGCCCTTCTTTTCTGTAGCTGCCATCAACTTCTCTACATCTCAAAACCTAAAAGGAAGAGCATGACTTTCCAAGGTTCCATATGAATGCTAATGTGAATTTAAAGGCAAGTGAGTGGCAAAGCACCGTCCTCTAGGGGTCTGAAAGATGCGCAAACAGCCCCCAGCGTTCTGCTGGCTTCATTCGTCACCGTTTGGAAGCTGCCAGGTTTTCCGTCTCCCAGAGGCGAGGAAGCAGTTTCTTTGGGCACAGAGCATTGTGCCGGTCGCGGTGCGCTCCAGAGCGCGGCTTCTGCTGAAAGACACCCGGGACTGGCGCTTACCTTTGGAAAGCTCCATATCTCCGTCTTCTGCATCTCTTGTCGCCTGCATCTTAGCGAAAAGCTTTTCCACTATGTCTCACAAGGAGAAACTGTGCCGGTACAGAACACATCCCCTGAAATTTCCCTAGATATTAATTAAGTTCTTTGCATCTCAGAGCCAAAAAGAAAACAGAAGATTGACCACGGAGTGCTGCAGGAAGACTAGCATGAAACACAAGAAAGTTGTCCAAAAACTCCTTCCCTATGAATTCTGATGTGACTGGAAAAGGCAGGGGAGTGGTAATGTACTGTCCTCTCTCAGTTTGAAAGCTGCGCACACAATGCTGGTGTTGTTTGGCTTTGTTCTTCGCCTTTCAGAAGCTGCTGTGCTCTCAGTCTCCCAGAGGCGAGGAAGCGGCTTCATCGCGCACAAAGCATTGTGCTGCAAGCTGCTTTCACATCGCCGTGCTCTCCTCCCCCTCCTCCCTTGGGCAAATAGACAGATGCACATTACAGCCTAGCAAAAGGAAAAGATCCCAAGAGATGTCACAGTGCATATGTGTAGCACAGATTCTGAAAAGGGGCAAAGTTGAATAACCTCGCTCAGCTTCTGTCCTGTGCAGATCATAGAAGGGGAAGAATGGAGCAGCAGAGCATCGGGTTTTTGTGCTGAGTGAAAGGAATTGCAAAAATCTAGCAGCTGCTCATGCACAAGCACAGTCAGCTGCATATGCTTTTGCTTCTTGAAAACCTCACTGGTGCCCTTGATCTTGATCCAGATCTTGATCTCTGGATCCTGGTACTTTTCCCAAGTGTTCTGATTTGCATGTTTATACTTTCTTATGTGACTTTCAGAAACTTTTGGTCCAAACTAGAACTTGTGGTTTTCTGAGAACACTACATTTTCTGGCTACAAACGATACATATCTGCAGTTTACCAGCCTGGCATTGAAAAAGTCTTCTTACTCAGTTCTATTATTCTCTATATTTCCTTCTCTTTATCACGTTACTTTGGCAATTATGTGCACACACAATGGCTACTGTGCTGCCATGGTGAGACATCAGATGTGCAGGCTCTTCTAATTTTTTCACAGATTAAATAGTACATAATCCTCATAGGAAACTTGCTGGATGTCTCTCATTGTCACTGCTTCTGTTTAGTTTCCTTGCTCTTCTGAATCATTCCCTGTCTTCCTGCTCACACTGTAAGTAACCAATTTCTAATTTTCTTTCCTATCTGGCTTTACCAATCTTTCTCTGAATTGGATGCTTTTTAAATCAGCCATGTGAAGTTAAATAAATTTAAGTAACTTTGTAGCAAGAAGAGTGCTAAATTCAAAAAACAAATATAGTTTGGGCGTTTTATTCACTGAGGAGTTAAAAGGTATTATGCACTCAATTGCTATAGTCATTTCTCTGGCAAATTTTACGGAACTGCAGCATTGTGTGTTTTGAGCTTATAGGAAGAGGTTTCCAGGCCGTAGTCTCACATAACTTTAGACATCTGAAATTCATCTATGTATCCTAAATAGTCAATAGAAATACAAATACAGAACAGGAGGTGAGATTCATCTTACCATGTGTCTTGAAAAGGGGTATCTATGTGTGAAAGAGATTCTAGTCAGAATTCTGCTCAGTAGAGTCAGTAAAGTTTAGAGAGTTGACAATTTTATTCTGTGGTATATATCCACAGAGGCTGAGTGTCTCTCCATGCTCCAGTGCCTAGCAGTCTTCTCAATTCTTCCAATCCTTGAGTTGAATCCTAGCAGAAAAAAGTTTTCTCAAACTGACCTTTACCAAAAGACTGAATGTTAGGTGGAATCAATCAATTCCTTTTCTGTCAATTTAATAGAAAGGGATCCTAAAGATTAAATATATTTGCTTTGGTGAGAGAAATCATACTCTTTGCAGACTAAAAACTAGTTTCTTCATATGGGAAGAACAGAGGACCATAGATGCAACCCATTTGAAAATGGATTTCTATATGTTTCTGGTTGGGATTACTGGACAGAATTTCTTGTAAAGTCGAGGGACTGCAGTTAGCTCTCCAATAATTTCCTTCCCTGAAATTCATCTGCATTTGCTCCTTTGTCCAGGGTCCCCATTTATTAGCGATGGTATACTCCATCTATGCATTAGAATATTCAACTAGAGTGTGTCTCATACTTGCTAGTTGAAATTAGCTGGAACACAATAGATAGATACAGTTGCTTGTATATAATAGTCTTATTTTGGCAAGTTTTCTTTAGAAAATATTGAAGCACCACTAGCAAATAGGAAGTAGAGCTTGCAGCAGGGAAAGACACTCTTCTGCTTTCTCAAGTTTCCTATAGTTAAGTAGAAGCCAAAAGGCTTTTCCTAGTACTACTACTGTCTTTTAGGAATACTTGATCTAATCCTACCTTTGATAAAATTACTAATTGTTGTATTGCACTAAATAGTTTATTTAGTTGTTGTTTGCACTTCTCGTCTCCTACTTCGTCTTTGCAGTCCGTGAGGGCTAAGAGTTCAAGATAGCCAGATCAGACTAATATAAAGCCCTGAGAGCCACGGATTTCTGCAACTAATGGGTTACTTTTCTACAAGGCAGAACGTTTTTCTTTTAATAATATGTATTTTGTAAGGTGGAAACATGAACTTGTGCACCAGTCACGTGGAATGTACTCCTACTTCTTAATAAGTTTCTCAACCTTCTTTAAAAAATATTGACTCTGTGTTACTTCAAAATAAGAATTCTGGGCATCTTCATTCTATTGATGTAATTTTTTCTGCCATGCTGGTATTGTTTTCTATCATTTTTACCAACAGAAATCTTTTTCCCTGACACCTATGGAAAAGACCTATGTTTACTCAACAGTGCAGCATCAGTACATTGTTTAGAATGATTTCAACATGGTCCCAAACATATCGGACAGCTAGAAAGCAGAGGTTAGCAACAGGGAATGGGAATAACTTCTGAACTGTTTCAGTAGATTTCCCAGGAAGGGTTTGCAAATTTTCCCAGAGATATTGTCTGCTTAACAGTTACATCAAAACAGTATTTTTGCACAAACCTTGGGGCAAGCTCTGTCTCCGATTTACTAGTGAATGCAAAGAGGGTGAAAGTGCTGCTTCAAAGCTCTCTGTGCGCTTTCTGTACCAAGAGGGGGGGGGTGACCCCAGAAATAAGTTTTGATCTCTCTTCAGAACACAAGGCATGTCATCACCTCATTCATCTTCTTCTGGGACTCATAGCATCTTAAGACTAAGCTCTCTTGCTTGCTAAACTGTGTTCAGCAAAAAACCTTGTCTCATCAGCAAATTTGAACACAACTACAATCGAGTAAATTCCAATAGTTGAGAGATCTTTCTGCACAACAGTTAACAACCAGCATCAGAAATGTACACAAATAACATACTAGCCACTACAAGTTTGTCATCCAGGAGTAGCCCACTGGAACACATTGTGGGTGATCCATTCCTGGAAGTGTTCAAGGCCAGCTTGAATGGGTCTTTGAGCTTAAGGCAGTCTAGTGGAAGGTGTCCCTGTCAATGACATGGAGGGTGAAATTAGGTGAAAACTTTAAGGCCCCTTCAAAACCCACCCATTCTATTATTCTGTGGTAATAGTCATTCTGTGCAGTAGCAGTAAGTAGTTGAAGATAGAAATAACAGATTATTCACTCTGAGAAACTGCTATCCAATGAGTTGAACTGTTTGGATCTCACATATATGTTCCATTTAGCAATACGATATCTAGTATCTAGTTCTTGCTCTTTATCATACACACAAATATTTTATAATTTTTAAGGTTTCTGATATTTGGGAATTTTCTTTCTTTCTTCCTTTCTTTTCTTTCTTTCTTCCTTTCTTTTCTTTCCCTTCCTTCCTTCCTTCCTTCCTTCCTTCCTTCCTTCCTTCCTTCCTTCCTTCCTTCCTTCCTTCCTTCCTTCCTTCCTTCCTTCCTTCCTTCCTTCCTTCCTTCCTTCCTTCCTTCCTTCCTTCCTTCCTTCCTTCCTTCCTTCCTTCCTTCCTTCCTTCCTTCCTTCCTTCCTTCCTTCCTTCCTTCCTTCCTTCCTTCCTTCCTTCCTTCCTTCCTTCCTTCCTTCCTTCCTTCCTTCCTTCCTTCCTTCCTTCCTTTTATTTTTTTTCTTTATCTCTCTCTTTTTCTCTTTCTTCCCCCCCTCCTTCCCTCCACTTGGATGTTTATTTACAAACTGTCAAGTAATTACAGGAAATTACTTTTCTTGAAATATCATTTTGAAACTTAGAAACGAAGAAATAACAAAATTGTGTCAAAACAGTGCATTTAAAATTGATTTTAAGGAAAGAATTAGCTATTGAAAATTCAAAAATACATAATTGAAATGATAGAAATTGAAATGATAGAATCATTTCAACATAATTGAAATGATAGAATGGATGGTTTTAAGGAATATTCTTTGTATTTCTGTGATACAAATGAGGATCTCAATTTTTACACCTTCTAAAAACACATCTTGAAAGTTGCTACTTTCAGTAACAAAAATATTTCCAAAACAAGGAAATTGTTTTATCAGATGAAATATCAACTTCCAAATAGTCGTCATCAAGTCCAAAGGATTACCCTGCCTTTACACAGTAAGATTTATGGAGATTTCTATTCTCAAACAAACACATAAAAATTTTTCAAATGACTAGAAAATCTTTAAAAGCAAATTAACCTTTGAGAAAAAAGATCCAAAAAAAGCAGCAAATTATATACATCCACACTTGCTACATGTTGGTTACTAAGCCTAAGCCCTGGTTTGTGGGCGAGTACAATTCCCATTCACACACACAGATACCCCTCTTCCTCCTGCACAGAGATGAGTGATATAGGGTCTCAAAGAATGGACCATCTTTTTTCTATTAGATAGGCTTTTGTTCTAAAAGTCAAAGCATATTCTTCCTGAATCTATTACCTGGATTTTTTTCCTGAAAGGTAATGTGCTCGAGACTGTTTTAAATGGGGAGGAGAGGAGAATGAGCACGGCAATTTGAAAGCAACTTACAGCTTAAATAAGAAAGAGGGCTGATTCTTGAATGTGCAGCAAATGAAAGCTCAGGGACATAATTGGGGAAAGCTTGAGGTGCTGATGGAGTTCATCCTTGTGACAGCTTTCAAACTGAGACAGGACAGTATCTTATAAAATTCCTGCCCTTAAACTACCATTCACAGTAACATTCAAATAGAAGGAGTTTTTGACAATTTTCTATTCCTTCTTGCTAAACAACATGCAGTACTCTGTGGAAATTCTAGACCAAGATCCGGAGATGTTTTCTGTACTGGCAAAATTACTCCTTGCAAGTTATACTGGAAAATAATTTTCCTAAAATATAGGTGACAAGAGAGGCAGAAGACAGAGATACGGAGCTCTCTGAAGCTAAGCACCGGCCCCGGGCGTCCTTCAGCAGAAGCCATGCTCCGGAGCGCACCGCGACCGGCACAATGCTCTGTGCGGAGAGAAGCCGCTTCTAAACCTCAGGGAGACAGAGAGAGCCACAGCTTCCGAAAGTCAAAGATAGAAGTTGCACAACTCTTGGATTGTGTGCGCAGCTTTCAAAGTTACAGAAAACAGTGCCTTACCACTCTCCTGCCATTTCAATTCACCTTAATTTTGGAAAAGGAGGAGTTTTGGACAACTTTCTTTTGCTTCTTACTAAACAATCTACAGACCCCCAGGCAACATCTAGAACAACATCCAGATGTTATCTGTACTGGCATAGTTTCTTCTTCCGAGATAGTGGAAAAGATTTTTGCTAAGATGCAAGCCGCCAGAGATGCAGAAGAAGGAGATAGGGAGCTCTCCGAAGCTAAGTGACGGTCCCGGGTGTCTTCCGGCAGAAGACGCGCTCCGGGGCACACCGCGACCAGGACAATGCTCTGTGCGCAAAGAAGCCGCTTCTTCGCCTTCAGCGCACGAAAAGAGTGGCAGTTTCCGAAAGGAAAAGAACCAAGCAGAACAACACTGGGATTCTGTGCACACATATCAAACTCATAGAAAACAGTACCTTACCACTCTCTTGCCTTTTCCATTCACATTATATTCGAATAGGAGTTCTGGAGAATTATGTTTGCTTCTTATTAAAACTCTGCAGACCTCCATGCAACATCTAGAACAAGATCAGAGATGTTTTCTTTACTGGCACAGTTTGTCTTTGCAAGACAAAGTGCGTAAGTTTTACCTATGTGTTAGGCCACAAGAGCCGAATGAGATGGAGATTAGGGGCTCTCAAAAGCTAAGCGCTGGTCCCGAGCATCTTTCATCACAAGCTGCTCTGCGGAGCTCACTGCGACCGGCACAATGCTCACTGTACGGAGAAGCCACTACTTCACCTCCGGGAGATGGAGAGAGCTGCTGCTTCCTAAAGGTAAAAAACCAAGTCGCACCACAAAGGCATGTTGTGGGCAGCTTTCAAACATAAAGAAAACAGTACTTTACCACTCTCCTGCCTTTTCCATTCAAGTCACTTTTGGAAAAGGAGGGGTTTTGGACAACTTTCTTTTGCTTCTAACTAAAAAATCTACAGACGCTCGGGCAGCTTCTATAACAACCACCGGGATGTTATCTGTACTGGCATAGTTTCTCCTTCCGAGATAGTGGAAAAGATTTTTGCTAAGATACAGGCCACCAGAGACGCAGAAGAGGGAAATACGGAGCTCTCCGAAGCTAAGAGATCGTCCCAGGTGTCTTCCGGCAGAAGCCCCGCTCCGGAGTACACCGCGACCAGGACAATGCTCTAGGCGCAAAGAAGCTGGTTCTTCGTCTCTGGGAGACGGAGAGAGCGGCAGCTTCCAAAAGATGAAGAACCAAGCCCCACCACAACGGCAAGGTGTGGGCAGCTTTCAAACAGAGAGAAGACAGTACCTTACCACTCGCCTGCCTTTTCCACTCACATTATATTCGAAGAGAAGGAGTTTTGAAAAACTATCTTTTGATTCTTACTAAACACTCTGCAGACCTATGTGCCACTTCTAGAACAAGATCAGGAATGTTTTCTGTAGTTGCACACTTTCTCCTTGCAAGACATAGTGTAAAAGCTTTTTCTGTAGTTGCACACTTTCTCCTTGCAAGACATAGTGAAAAAGCTTTTTACTAAGATGTAGGTGACAAATGAGGCAGAAGACAGAGAGACGGAGCTCTCCGAAGCTAAGCGCCGGTCCCGGGCGTCTTTCAACACAAACCACTCTTCAGAGCTCACCACTACCGGCACAATGCTCTCTCTGCGCGAAGGAGCCGCTTCTTCACCTCCGGGACACAGAGAGAGCGACAGCGTCTGAAAGGCAAAGAACGAAGATGAACAAACACCGTCATTCTTTCCGCAGCTTTCAGATTTATAGAAAGAAGTACTTTACCACTCTCCTGGCCTTTCTATTCACATTATATTCGAATAGGAGTTATAGACAACTATCTTTTGCTTCTTGCTAAACGCTCTGCAGACCTCCGTGTAAATTCTGGAACAAGAACAGGGATCTTTTCTTTACTTGCAGTGTTTCTCCCTGCAAGATATGTTAGAAAATCTTTTTGGTATGTGTTAGGCGACAAGAGCTGAAGAAGACGGAGATATGGAGCTCTCCAAAGCTAAGCACTGGTCCCGGGCATCTTTCGGCACAATCTGCACTCCGGACCTCACTGGGACCAGCACAATGCTCTGTGCACAAGGAAGCCACTTCATTGCCTCCCGGAGACAAAGAGAGCGGCAGCTTCTGAAAGGCAAAAAACCAAGCCACACAACACCAGCATAGTGTGACAGCTTTCAAACTGAGAGAAAACAGTAATTTACGACTGTTTTGCCTTTTCCATACACATTATATTTGAAAAGAAGTGGTCTTGGACAACTATCTTTTGCTTGTTGCTAAACACTCTGCTGACCTCTGTGCATCATCTAGAAGAAAATCAGGGATATTTTCTATTCTGGCATAGTTTCTCTTTGCAAGATATGGTGGAAAAGCTTTTTGCTAAGTGTTAGGCAAAAAGAGCAGAAGATGGACACAGAAAGCTCTCCAAACTAAGTGCCTGTCCCGGGCATCTTTCAGCACAAGCCGCTCTCCGGAACGCACCAGGACCGACACAATGCTCTGTAAGCGAAGAAGCCGCTTCTTTGCCTCCGGGAGACGGAGAGAGCGGCAGCTTCCGAAAGGCGAAGATCCAAGCCGCACAACACGGGGATTTTGTGTGCAGCTTTCAACCAATAGAAAACAGTACCTTACCACTCTCTTGCCTTTTCCATTCACATTAATATTCGAATACAAGGAATTTGGGACAACTATCTTTTGCTTCTTTCAAAACACTCTGCAGACCTCTGTGCAACTTCTAGAACAAGATCCGGGATGTTTTCTTTACTGGCACAGTTTCTCCTTGCAAGACATAGTAGAAAAACTTTTTGCTATGATCTAGGAGACAAGCAATGCAGAAGACAGAGATACAGAGCTCTCCAAAGCTAAGTGCTGGTCCCGGGCATCTTTCGGCACAAACCGCTCTCCAGAGCTCCCTGCGACCGGAACAATGTTCTGTGCAGGAAGAAGTTGCTTCTTCACCTCCGGGAGATGGAGAGAAGATGGCTGCTTCTGAAGGTGGAAGAACAAAGCTGCAAAGTACCGGCATTCTGTCCGAAGCTTTCACATTTATAGAAAACAGTACTTTACCACTCTCTTGCCATTTCCATTCACATTATATTCGAATAGAAGGGGTTTTGGACAACTATCTTTTCCTTCTTTCAAAACAGTCTGCAGACCTCCGTGCAACTTCTAGAACAAGATCTGGGATGTTTTCTTTACTGGCATGGTTTCTCCTTGCAAGACATAGTGGAAAAGATTTTTGCTAAGTGTTAAACGACAAGACTCGCAGAAGACGGAGATAAGGAGCTCTTCGAAGCTAAGCGCCGGTCCCGGGCGTCTTTCGGCATAAGCCGCTCTCCAGAGCTCACCGTGACCGGCACAATGCACGGTGAATCCGCTTCTTCGTCATCCTAGAGATGGAGAGAGCGGCAGCTTCTTTAAAAGTGAAGAAGGAAGCCTGAACAAGCCCTGTAAAGAAAATAGTACCTTGCCTTTTCCATTAGCATAAATAGTCGAAAAGAACAGGTTTGGAACAACTTTCTTTTGCTTCTTGCAACCCGCTCTACTTCCTTCCCTCTCTCCCTCCACTTTGATGGGAATTTGCAAACTCTCAAGTAGTTACAGGAAATTACTCTTCTTTAAATATCATTTTGAAGCTTAGAAATGAAGAAATAACAAAATTGTGTCAAAACAGTACATTTAAAAACAATTTGAAAGTGAGAATTAGCTATTGAAAACTCAAAAATACAAAAATAGAAAAAGAAATTATGGAATGGATGGTTTTAAGGAATATTCTTTGTATTGCTGTGATACAAATGAGGATCTAAAAACACATCTTGAAACTTACTACTTTCTGTCACAAAAATATTTCCAAAACAAGGAAACTGATTTATGCAGATGAAAATATCATCTTCCAAATAGTCATCATCAAGTCCAAAAGATTACCCTGCTTTTACATATTAAGCTTTATGGCTATTTCTATTCTCACAAACACAGAAGAATCTTTTAAATTACTAGAAAATCTTTAAAAACAAATTAACATTTAAGAAAAATGATCCAACAAAGAGCAGGAAATTATTTATTTCCACACTTATTACATGTTGGTTACTAAATATTGCCTCTAGTTTTTTGGCGATTACACTTCCCATTCACACACGCAGATACCCCTCTTCCTCCTGCACAGAGATGTGTGATATTGGGTCTCAAAAAATGGACTATTTTTTCTTACATAGGTCTTGGTTCTCGCAGTCAAAGGGTATTCTTCTGGGAACTATTACCGGGATTTTTTACGGGAAGGAAATGTGCTTCTGTCTGTTCGAATTTGGGAGGAGGTGAGAGGACAACTTTCTTTTCCTTCTTGCTGAAAACTCTGCAGGTATCCGTGCAACTTCCAGAACAAGTTTGGAGATGTTTTAAGTACTGGCACATTTTGTCCTTTTGAGATATAGAGGAAAAGCTTTCTGCTAAGATGTAGGTGGCAAGAGACGCAGAAGACGGAGATAAGGAGCTCTCAGTAGCTTACTGCCGGTCCCAGGTGTCTTTCGGAAGAATCCGCGTTCTGGAGCTCACCGCGACCGGCACCATGCTCTGGGCACAAAGAAGCCGCTTCTTCGCCTCCGGGAGATGGAGAGAGCGGCAGCTTCCGAAAGGCGAAGATCCAAGCCACACAACACTAGGATTGTTTGCGCACTTTTCCAACTGAGAGAAAAAAGTACCTTACCACGAATCCGCCTTTTCCTATAACATTACCATTCGAATGGAGGGAGTTTTGAACAACTTTCTTTTCCTTCTTTCTAAACACTCTGCAGACCTTCCTGCCATTTCAAGAACACGATCAGGAATGTTTGCTCTACTGGCAGAGTTTGTCCTTGCAAGACATAGTGGAAAAGCTTTTTGCTAAGATACAGGCCACCAGAGACGCCGAAGACGGAGATACAGAGCTCTCCTTATCTAAGGCCTGGTCCCGGGTGTCTCTCAGCAGAAGCTGCGTCCGGAGTGCCCCACGACTGGCACAATGCTCTGTGCGGACAGAAGTCCCTTCTTCGCCTCCGCGTAACTAAAAAAAGAAGGACAAGCTTAAACCTCAATTGTCTCAATTATTTAGTGGTTTCGGCGTTTCAGCCAGGTTAATAGTGCCATTCGTTACGGCAGTTGTCGCTGCTGGGCAAGCTGTGACTACGCCTAATAAGTTGGGATGCTGAATGGTCAAACAACTAAAGGCAAGTTCAGCAGTTTTAAATCAGTTGCTCAGTGACGTAGATATCATTAGACATGGCAAACTGCAAAAGAAAACTCCTATCGATTTATCATTGTTAGCACATGGGCACGAGTGTGAGGACTTTGAAGGAATGTGTTGTATGAACATGTTTCACCATTCTGCAGTCATTCACAGGAAACTCAAACAATGAGAAGATAACATGAAGAAATTGATTGGGAATGGGTGGGGTATGCATGAATGGTTTGAGTGATGGTAAAGAATTGGATTTTTGAAAGATCTCGTAAAGGAAGCTTTATTATTACTAGGAGTCATTATTATATTGCTTTGTGTTATTCCATGCATAATGAAACTGGAGAGCCTCTTGGAAGAAAGTACAGTGGAAATGGTCTGGCTGGTGCAAGAAGAAAAAGGGGGAATTGTAGCAATATATCTGAATCACTTAGACTACAGGGTGCACAAGCCATCCAACTTGGAACCATTCTTATCAAAATTTTCTCAGAGCCCTCTGGAATTCATCAAGGTTACTAAGACATAAGCCGTGCTAAAATAAGAAAGAGAAGCTGAGAAACCAAATTCAAAGACCACAAGAACTGGATAACGAGGGGCAGCAAAGCACCTGGACTGTAACCAAACACGTCTTCTGAGAAGTGCATGCAGAATGCGTGAACAAGACAAAGGCACCAATAAGAAATGCGGGCCTGGAGAGTTAGAATGCAGAGATTTAGAATGTGTAAGTGCATCATGTCAACAATCAACGGCTTCTGTTTAATTCTCTTGCTCCGTTGTCCAGGAGTCCTGAATTTCCCACAAGGGATACTTACTAAAAGTGTTCCGATTTTCATGATAGAGTTACAGTCTAGACGATGAATAATGGGAATAGTTCTTTCAAATCCTTCACTTACTGACATCTGTATGTCTCATCTTTTCCTGATTGTACTGGTGGCTATACATTAGTTATGACTAAAAGGGAATGAGTTTTAAAGATCTGTTGCAAGGAAATAGATTGGTAGCTCTGCTTCCATTTCCATTGTCTAAGAAGAACTCTGATTTGTTTTGGACTTTTCATAGACCTCTCACTAGATTAGCATTTGTCTTTGATTGACCCCATTAATTTTAGGCTACTATGCTTGACCAATGAATAGAAAGGGGAAAGTCACACAGCTTAGGTGGTTCCCTTTTCAGCAACTTCTCAGTAGTAGGGACATTTCTGCCCACAAGTTTGTTACTTCAGCTAGCAGATTATGCTCACTCCAAAAGCTGAGAAGTTTGCTTCCCTAAATGGTCCAATAATTCTTCCTGCTTCTTTGTGACTCTTTTGTATGACTGGATTCTCTATTATTGGAGTTTGTTATAAAAAGTTGGATTAAATTGCATGCCTCTGCTCTTGGGGGAAACAGAGTATTTCACCAATAGTATCTAGGCATTTATCAACCTGAGATTGAAGGGACTGGACACTTAAAACAGTAAATACTGCTAGTTCCAATTCCATTTTTAGACTAGTCAATCCAAATGGTAAACCTGCACCAGTAGGGAGGGACATTGGACTTTCTTTTTTTTGGAGAGAAGCTAATGAAAAAGTTTCACCAGAATCATAGCAGGCTGTAAAATAAGAAAAGCATCATGAAAAGAGGCCAATCCTATCCTTTTAGTATTGCTAGTTGTGATTGGATATGAATGAAATGTGTCAACTCTGTGTTCCTGGGTATCACATCAGTAACAGGTACATCAGCTACTGTAGTTCTCTCCTAAAGCTAAGAACAGAATCGAAAGAATTGTGATTCCATGGTCACAATTCACCCTGTGATGGTGACAGGTGAAAAAGGAGTGGAAGGTGCACAGGTAAATTAACTTGAATGGCTTATCTAAATCAGCAGCCACTGAAGACTTCAACAGGTCAGTTGCCCATGTTTTTCTTGGGATTCTTTTAAGCTTTGGTCATGTTTTTCTTGGGATTCTTGTAACCTTTCCCCATTCGTTCAGCCTTTGCCCTCAAGCCTTTGCTGACATTTCAAGTATCTCAATTGCCTGTAAATGTGTTCTTATTGATCATGTCCTTATTCCCTTCAAAGGGTTGTTTGCCTCAAGTCTTATTTTTGCTGGTTTTCTGCTAGTTCATTGTGAGAGGTCAACAGGTGTTTTGTCAGAGCAAGTACACAATCCTATAGCTTGCTTTTCTTTTGATTTGGCCTGTCTAGAAAACTGAATGACTGAACATTTCCGACAGGATTTTCTCTCCCCATTATGTTTCACCGGAAGGGCAGATGCAAATCATCTACCTAAACTCTTGGCATGGAAGAAAGTAGTGGTTTGCTGCTGCATATAGGTAGAAGCTTACAAAAGGAAGACCTCGGGCTGAGGCCCGTTACTTTGGCTAAGTAGAAAAGGACTATGCGACGGTGAGGCTGCTGAATTAGAGGTAGAGCAACAAGTTCTAGAATCGTCATGTGTTCACAGCGTGGCATATGATGGTTGGTTGAATGAATTTTGTTATGGCTTAAAGCTATGGAATTGATAAAGGCCTGAGTGCTTCAAAAGCCTGGTTTTTGCAATAAAGCAGCTCTCCTTTGCACCTGCCTGGGGACTCTGCATCACTACGGACCCTCACTCCCAGTTTGCCAAGGAGATGATCAGTAGGAATGTTGCAGAGCTGCTGTGTCCCTATGAACGGAATTGCTGAGAGTGAAGCGGTGAACATTTCTGGGCTTTAATACAATGCTGCTGCATTGGTGCCAGTTTAGTCGGTTTTCCATCAGTGGCCTTTCTGTCTAGAAGTACACTGCCCAGAGTCTTTCTATTGTTTTAATACCTTCCTTCAGTTGAAAGGATGATACAATCTTTACATTTTGAAGATCCCTGTTAGGAAACACTATGCCAGAGGAGTCATTGCTCCCTTTTCTTCTGCCTCCTTTGTAATTTTCAGAGACATTTCAAATTTCTGCTAATGTCAAGAGGAATACTGACATTACAACTACTCAGCAGGGTTGACGCTCTCAGCTGCTTTCCTCTTTCATACTGCTTCATACTGTATGTGACTTAATGGCCTCGTTTTGTCATCAGCATTTTGCTGTGATCCAAAGCTAAATATTCCAGGCCTATGAACACAAAAAGAAGTCTTTGTTTTTTGCCAGAACTAGCCCTAGGAGGATTTGTGTTCATTTTGATTTCTATGGTGTTAGCCCTGTTGCAGAAAAAAAGGAGCTATTACTCTCTTCTTGTGTACTCTCTCTGGTGCTCTCATTCCCCCCTCTCTGCTTTGCATGCCCTAGTTAATCTTCAGGCGTGACTCATTTTGCATCATCTCATAGTGAATTTCTGCATAATTTCATGTACTTAAAAGGCCAGTTGCCAAGGGGCTTATATACCCGTTCAAGGGGCAAAGAATTGTAGGGCTGGGCAAGTTCAAGTGCTGAAACTGTAAGTGGTTAAGTCATGCCATATTAAAGTGACAGAGCAAATCAGTTGATCTAGGACTTTCAGCTGGACACCTCTGAGAATAGCAGCTTGACAGCAATGACACAACCATCTTCCTAGCTGTATTCCAGAAAGAGAAAAGGGACACCTTCAATGATTAAGATGTTTGGCATGAGAAAACAGCAAGAAATGTAGCACAAAATATGCGGGCCAGATAAAGTGCGTTTTTCTAGTGAGAATTTTGCGGTTGTTCTTTCTTGTCTGTGCCTTTACTTTTCACAGAAGACAGGGGGGCGTTTAATTATTATTGTTGTGTTTTCTTTTGTTGGCCTCCCTCCTTCAATCTGCAATTAACAATTATTAATCTACTTTAGAATTGGCCCGTGGAATAAGACTACTTTTCCTTTTTGAAAGCTTATGTCATTTGACCTACTGACAGTAAATAATTCATTAATTGTAAGTCCCCAGCTAGCATCTTTTACACATGTTCTAACCTTCTGAAGAAGTAACAAAAGCACTCTCCATACTTTACTTTCTTAAGCACACAAAATGCTTCCCTCCTTTGCAGTTGGCATCTCTAAAATGAAACACATCTCTGCAGTATTTTAACGTGCACCACATTTAGCCAAGTAATTCAAAACAAACAAAAAACCAGTCCCTTCAATTTTGAAATATTTTAAAATTGTTTTTGAATATACAAAATGTACCCTTACTATATGCATTGCATGCAGATTTAATCGTCGTGAAAGAAAACCCTATGTTTCTGTGGGGATAGCACGGTTTTCCACAGTTTTCCACAATTGTTCTTGGCATAGTTTTCTACTTATGTGACTGTTAGGACACTTGAAGGTACTTCTAAGGTACTGTAGTAAGCGGAAAAGGAGGAGAAGTTGTGCCTTATTTCTGGCTTCCTTTGGTTTTCCTTTTGTTTTTCTTCCTCTTGCTCTTTTTCATGTCACCTTTCTAGATACTGTGATTTAGATTTGCAGTTTACTAAGCTGTGTTTTCTGTCTGGAATTCTTTGAAATTCCGAAAGGAACCCAACCAGTAAATATGCATCTTTTTATGATTTGCTAGCTACACAGAAAATCTTCCTGCTGCTCTAAAATGCTTTTATTTGATATGCATTTTTATCCATTCCAATGGAAAGAGAACAATTTCTCTATTCACTGCTTTTGTAGTGGATTCAGTTCAATGTGCGCTAACGGTGCAAAAAAGTCCTGCTGGAAGAAAGGATCTGCATACAAATTGACCAAGACATGTGCTACAAGGGTCTTGGAAAGGTTCAAAGTTTCTCTACCTTTCTGGCAGTCTGTCTTCACAGCAGGACTTGATGAGGGATTTTGCTGGCATTTCTTTGACAGAAAGCAATAACAAAGCAAGCAAAATGGAGCAGCAAAAGAAGATAGCAGCAAAAGGTACATTATCCCCTCTGTTATTTATCATTGTCAAAAGAGATTTTTTCTCGCCATGTTACATCAAATACCTTAGTAGAGCTAAAGACTAGAAAAACGCAGCTCTGTTCTGGTTCATTAAAAGCAAAGCCATCTGTGGACAGAAATGCCCAGCGTGATGCTGGGAACTCCTAGCTGGTTTCAGTAAGCTGTCTGGAGAACGGCATTTTCGGTGGGCTTTACTTGCATGTCTGTAAGGAGGGGAGTTTATGTGCGGCCTTGAACAATGAGAGTGCCATGCGCACAGAGACCCATCGTGTAGCTCTCTGACCAGCCACGGCACACTGAGGCATGATGGATTACTCCCAGAGTTCACATCGTAGAAAGGTTTTCTGCCCCCGTGAAGGACAACGCGTCCATTTTCTTGCATAGAGCCATTCTCTATATTATAATGGTATCTTGAATTCATCAAGTGTTATTTGCACAATGGCTAGCAAGCTTGGATTCTTAAGCTTCTCGTGTTTGATCTGTTTCCTGTTTCAGTAAATAGCAAAACTTCCAAGGACTGCAGTGACAAGAAGATGAAGCTGCTAGTGTATTTCAAATGTTTGCCTAATAAAATGGTAATTTACGGTACCGAAACACCAGCTCTGCTCAGGGCAATTCTGAAATTGACTTGAACTCTTTTCCGCGTTTCTTAGTGGGTGAACTGAGACACTTCTAGCTTTCAAGGCAAGGGGTTTGACAGCAGCCTCAAAAAGCTCAGGCTGTTGGATGAAAAGGTGACAAAACTGAAGCGAATGGGTAGAAATTTCACTTTTGGTTTATGTCATAGATTCAGCCAGATGATCAACAAGCATTAGTTTTATGAGGTACCAGCATAGTCTTTCACTCTTGCAGATCCCCAAAAGCTTAAACCATCCAGCAGCTTCTTCCTTGCAACAAGTGCCACAGCCAAAAGCCAGGCCTGGCCGTCACCTTCTCCTCGCAGCCTACAAACTCTGCCAAATGTACGATTCCCATTTTCCTTCTCAGCTACATGGACAAGCACATCCTCTCCGTGTCGCTGAGTCCTTAGTGAAACCTAACAGCGGTTCACCCTCAAACAGCTCAGTGTGCCAGGACAGAAAGATTTCACTGACCTGTCTCCTTGCTTTTTCCTTGCAGCCTTTTATTTTCAGAGCACACACTGAGGCATTGCACTTTGCTTCTCAGCTGAGTGCATTGCCATATTGCTGGAGTCCCACACGTCCATCTCCTTCTCGCACTAACTGCTTCTGTTGAAACATGCTGATGTGATGTGCTTTCCTGCTCAGCTATTCACACAGTCACATTCTATGTCCTGCTTGCAGACTGAATCTAAAAGGAGACGTTTCTGACTATGTCTCACAGACACAGATGTACCAGGATGAAAAGGTTGCTTGGACCTTGCCACTTACTTTTGAAAACATCCATTCACTCCACAATCAAGAGACAGCTTTCTTTGCTTTACATCCTGCAAACTTCACACACACACACACACACACGAGAGCTACGCACTTTCTTTCTTTCTTTCTTAGCTGCACACACTCACCTATTTCCCACCTTGACCTCTCTACCACTTTTCTCTTGGCCTTGGTTTGCATGTACATTTCCTGTTAAGATACCCATTGCGTTGCCTATCCCTCCCCCACATTGCCTTGCCTTTCCTACCCAATCTTGCATTTCCTTGTCATTGCTGACAATTCCTTTCTTTTCCCTTGCCTTCCTGACCCATGCATGTCCTTCCCTTGCCCTTCATACCAACCCAGTGCCTTGTATTGACTTGCTCACCTATCCTTCTTTTCCTTCCCATTTGTCCAGCTCCAATCTTTCATTTCCTTCTCCTTCTAGGACTCTTATTGCCTTGTCTCCCTCTCTTTTGTGTTGCCTGGCAAAGCCACCACTTGTCTTGCTTTGTCCTTGAACCCCTTCCTTGCGTTGCATTAACTTGCTCATCAGTCCCCCACCTGGAATTCACCACCTCTCTTTTTGTGGAATTTCTTCAACTTGCATTGCCCTGCCTGCTTCTCCTAGTATTCTCCAGGCTTCCACTGGCTTTTTTTCTCAAGGCCCCAGTGTTTCAGGAGCATGTGAGAGGAAGCCTGGAGATGTCACCTGAAAACACACCGATCTGTCCTGACAGCTTTCTTCTGACATCTATCCTTCCATGTCTTGAATTTTGGACACAAAGTTCATCTTTCACCCTTGGGCTTCAGGGGCAGAATGGCAGTTCTTTTGCATACAAAGGAAAGCAGGCAACCTAAGTGTCTTAGGTGCAGATTAGACATGACCCATGCAAGATCAAGGCTGGACAGAGCAGTCTGTCCGGGCCACTTTTGTGTACCAGCAATCTTTGAATGGACCTGCCACTTGCCTTGCTTTGGCAACCAACCAGTTTCCTTGCCTTGTCCTGCTGATTCTCCATTGCTTTGCATTCCCTTGCATACCCATGCCTCACATTTGACCCGCCTGCAGTTTTCCTACAGGGCTTGGCCTTGCCTAGCCCTTCCAGTTACCATTACTTCCTATGCCCAGCCTTGCCTCTAACTTCTGGGACTTGTCTCACCTACCATTCCATTTGCTTTCCCCTCACGGCTTCAGTCTTGCCAACCTCTCCCTTGACTTGCCTACAATTGCCTACGCTTGCTTTGCATTGCCTTACCTGCATGGAAGGCAAGGCAAAGAGTGGTAGACAAGGCAAAGCAAAGCCAGGAAGTTATTTGAAGGGCTAGGCAAGGCAGCCATAGGCAAGCAAGCAAAGCTAGGGTAGGGTAGGCTAGGAAAACTAGGCATGGTACTGGAGGCAAGGCAAAGCCAAGTGACTTGGAGTGCTGTCTCTGTCCCTCTGGGGAGCCTCTCAGGAACCCTCGGCCAGTCCCAAGTTGGCGGACACCGGGGGGACAACCCCAACATGGCCGACAGCAGGGAGACACTCTCGTGCCCCGAGGGTACTGAGGGCACCTAGGCTAGTTGCCTTTGCAGCAGAAGAGACACCAGAGACATCAGTAAATGATAAAGGGCCAACTCTTAACAGGTGTTAATCCAAGGTTTTATTCAGGGGCTCTGGGGAGCTCCTGCACCTTAGGGGGCCTCCTGCTGAGAGCTCTGGAAGATGTGCCAAGGTTACATTTAAAAGGAGGTGGAAACTGAAAGTAGATTACATTTTACTAAACAATAAGTGACCCTACGGGATGGGTACTGGGGGACATTTAGGACCGTGTATGGGGCAAGGCTTGGGGGGCTGACCCCCTAGCCTCTGGCTAATCACTCAAGGACCTGGAGCGAAGCTTCTAGATGGAGGGGATGGGATTCTGAGTGATTGACAGGGAGCCAGGGTGGGGGTTTGAGGATGATCTCATCCAGGGAGAGGGATTACACAGGTAAAGGGAGGGGAGTACAGTCTGGGATAAACCATTTGGGAAAAATATGGGGAAAAAACCCCAAAACTTCTTCAAAGTATTACAAAGTATAAAAATCACACTACAAGAGTCTGCCTTTCCTTGCTTGGGAAGTAAAGATATGATCGCAATGTTGGTGGGGCAGATGATAAGGTATTGTGGGGAGGTATAGTCCAGCAAGACATTTCTGTCCTGGTCCTTTCTGTGTAGGAGCCATTGTTGGACAGAGTCAGTACTGGACGTGGTATACAACTTTTGCTTGGTAAGTTCCTGAAGGAGACCAGCAATGCTTTCTCATGGGAAGGAAAGAACCTAGCCCCAGTGTTGGAGGTGCAGATAAGAAGCTGTGTCGTGCAGCTTAAGGGCGGCAGCAACTTTCTATCCTGGCATATTTGGTGTGGAAGCACTAACTCAATTTGTAAAATCATGGAGTCAGTATCCATCTTTGGAAGGCAGTCTCCTTCCTGAAAGAACCCTGAAAGAATTTGGCACGTGTTTTCCACTTTCTCAAGGCAGCCTTCTTGAAATTCTACCAGCATACTTCTTTTGGACAAAGTAAAGAGCTGCACTGGGTCTTGGTGTGCAGCCTAGCTAGTGCCCTGCACAGGTAATGCCCAATAGCAGTGGTCTGACACCTTTGTAGAGGATCAGGCCCTGGATGCTTTGGATTTTGGAGGAGGGGATGCCATTTCTTTTGAGATGGGCTTCTAGTTCCTCCTCCCTTTGGCAAAGTTTGGGTGGCCACTTTGGGTGGTCTCAGTGAATTGAAAGGCTTTTCCCAATAGGCAGTTCTCTGGGTTAGAGTTGTTGAACTGTCAGTGGGAATGCAGAGGCCAGGCCAGGCCTCTGCAGGACAGGTTTTTGTCCCTTGTAGCTTTAGGGACTGTGTGAGCAGTCCCTGGTGCCATCCCATTTGGATCCTGACTCTGAGAGATTGAAGGCTTACGGTGGTACCTAGAGCTGGGAAGGAAAGTGGTGATTGCAAGGTGTGTGTTTGTAGTTTTATGGGAACAATTGAAATCATAGGCACCAAAGAGCTTTCTTCACTGACAGTTTTGTGAGCTCTATTGAGTGCTCGGCCAATGTTTTCAAGTTTGTTAGCAGACTCTATGAGAGAGAAAAAGCTTGTTAGGGCAGAAGATCTGGTGTCGGCCTTTGAGTGTGGGGCAAAGAAGACTATCCACTTGGAAGGGGAAGATCGGTGAAATCTTTTTGTCCTGACACAGCTGATTGGAGAGCAGGGACGTTTCTGACTTGGCTGGGTCCTGGGGGTGGTTTCGAGCTGGGCTCAGTGCTTGTCCTTGTTTTGTGAATTGACAATGCTGTGGTGTGGTTATTTAGAAGAGCGCTGACAGTGCCCAGGAAAAAGACAAGCACTTTTCTAGCCCAGCCCCGTTCGTGTGGGAGCAGTGTAGGGACAAGAGCTCCATTGTGGATACTGGCTCTTGGGCACTGACAGAATGGGATCCTGCATGTAGCAGAGAAGGGAGGGGAATCATTTCCATTGTTGTCTGCACAGTTTAGAAGCTTCAAAATAAAAGGCAATTGCAGCACAGCCTCTTCATTTTAGAACGTTTTCTGGGCCATCAGATGCCCATCATGTAACTCTCACCCACTGAAATGCATCCAGCTCCCTGGAGATATGCACTTTCCCTCAAGATCTATGTACCATCTTGCCCTCTAACTCTTGAAGATCCCAAACCACTTTAAAATGTCCAGGGGCTGCTCTCAAAGAAAAAGTTCTACAACAAAAAGACAGTGCTGGCCATAACGGTCCCTTTGCAGTCTCTCAACTAAATGAAACATACTAGCGATTCTCACGTTTTTTCTCAATGATATATATACATATAAATATATAGCATCAGCACATTCTCTCAAAGTGACAGAGGCTATTGTTACAGCCAAGCGTTTTCAGCTGCGCTTCTGACTGACAGATGTGCCAGGACAGAAGGCATTTGCCAACCTACCCTCTTTCCTGTGCAAACTGACATTGGCAGCGCAAATATTTTCACATTCTTTCATTGTGGCCATGTCCAAAGCAGCTAAAGATCACACAGGTGGAAGTGTCAAGACAGAAGATGTTCTCAAAGTAACTCCTTTTTTTTCTAAACAGCTTTTAAACTGCGCACAATGCTTTGTATCTTCTTTCCCACATAGACCTGCCCTCAATTTTTCACTCTCACATCTTTGTTGCAAACGTCCAGCAGCTGTTTGTGTAGGAAAAGGCTCTAGAAATAAAAGCAAGCCTTGGGCTGCACCTTCAGCCTGCCCCACACAAGCCACATCAAACTCACCACACTGACACAAACAGCGCACTCTGTCCTTCCCTTCTCCACCGCATCTACCTTGGCGTTCTCTGGATCTCGGAACCTAAAGGTAGGCACATTTGTTTCCACAGAAGGGTTGGAAAGGCCATAGGTAGCAGCACAAATAGCTCTTGCTGAACTTTAGTCCTTACCACTGCCACCATGAGTTTGGTTGGTAGGCCAGTAAGAGTCATGCTCCTTTTACAGCTGGTATGCTGCAGCCACCAGCCCAGTGCTCTGTGGCTTCGTTCTTCGACTCTTGTAATTGGTCCTGCTTTTACTCTCCCGGAGGGGATTAGGCATCTATTTCCCACACAGATCATTGTGGCAGCAGCCAACAGCTCTAGTGCACTGCTTCTGCCAAAGGACGCTTGAGCCAGGCACTTACATTCTCAGAACTACATAGCCCCATATTCTGCGTCTCTTGTCGTCCAGATCATACCACAAAGCATTTCACAGAGAGAAAATGTGCCAGGACAACAAGCTTGGCTGAAGTGTACCCCTGAAACTGGTGGAAATTTGTATTAGCACCACATTCAAGGGGCAGTCTACTTTCCTATACAACCTGCAAACTGCTGTCAGTTGACAGTGCCCTCTGCCCGCTCCTTCTTACCTTGAAGTACCATGCCAAAGAGGGCTCTGTGCTGAGGTGTCAGGAGAGAGAAACATATGTGTTTGTAAAGTGGAATGCCTGTTATTCACTTCCCTCTTCCAAGCAGCGTGTTCCATGCCAAGCAGATAACAAAGAAACAAATGAGTGTGACTCTTCATTCAAATCCTGCAATGTTACCAGAAGTGAATTTCTCTCTTCTATAGGACTGACTTGTATGAAGTGGCGTGGTTGTTTCCTTCCATTAGAAGGGAAACCCATCTACCCATGCTTCATTATCCCCTGCATATTTGGGGTAGTTCTTGGAAGAAAATGGATAGCAACTTTTCCACTCCACATGATTCATGTTTCATTCTCTTCCTAATGCACTTCGGGAACAAGCTATCAATTCCCTATTGTTTCTATGAAAAGGCATGAAGCTATTAATTAAATTCCCATAGATATAATAAGGAATCAAAGTCTTTTATGCCTGAAGGGCAGGCCCTTATGGTATGAAAAGTATGGATTGTCAAGGGTGGAAGAAGATCTGCATGAAAAGGGAGAAAGACCAGAAGCATGCAGGGATTTTCAGGTATGAAAGGGAAAACGACATTAAATTGTCAAGGGAAAGAAATTGAAAGAGGGAGGAGGGAGAAGGGAGGAGGAGGAGGCAAATGCTTCCTTTGAGGCAGCTGACACAAGGACCGTCGGCCTCATGAGCAAACAAGAAAACCAAATGAAACTTCACAGCAATCTCATCCACAACTCAGTGGACAAATGTGCAAACCCATTTCTTCATTTATTATGTGTCTAATATATATAGAGATGTTCTTCATTCTGACCGAATTTTCAGGGAGCAAGCTAGTGTAAGGCACCTGGAACCAATGGTGTATTGGAAATGGCCAACATGCAGAACACGCTCCATCCTGAACGCTACCACAGCAGAATCACAGGATCATAGAATGGCCGGGGTAGACAAAGACCTTAAAGGCCATCTAGTTCTCTGACATGGGCGGGGACACCTTTTACTTGCTAAGGTTGCTCAGAGCCCCATCCAGCCTGGCCTTGAACACCAGGTTGGGGTGTCCATAACTTCTCCAGGCTGTCTGTGCCAGTGCTTCACCACCCTCACAGGGAAGAATTTCTTCCGAGTATCTAATTTCAACCTGCCCTCTTTCCTTTTGAAGCCATTGCCCATTGTCCTGTCTCCAGAGTTCCTAATGAAGAGTCCCTCTCCTGCATCCCTTCAGATACTGGAAGGTGTTGTGAGGTCTCCATGCAACCTTCTTTTCACCAGGCTAAACAGCCCTAATTCTCTCAGCCTGTGGGATGTGCTCTTGGCCCAAATACTGAACTGCAGTATTGAATGCTGATTTTTTTTAAAAGGCATGTTCTTTTTCAGCCTTTAATCCTTTAAAGGCATATTACTTTTCAGCCTTAAATTAGGCTAAATAGCTTTGATTTGTGGGTATTGCAAGTGAGCAACAGAAATCACTGCCCTGGCTTGCCTTTTTTACAGCTCCTTTCCGTGGGAGACTTGCTGCAAACATCACAGCTGGTGAGACAGTGGGTACACCATCATTCTTAAAGAGCTTTGCACAGTAAACATAGAGGAGGATTAATATTGAAATGCAGATGATAGGAGCTGCCCAATGGACTCTGCTGGTGGAAATCAAATACTAGTCTAGTATTTTGAATGCAAATAACTCCTCCCAATAAGGCCAAACAGGAGTGTTTGCCTTTGAATCTGAGCATGTGGACAGTAGTGGATGGTCTACAGGTTGAAAACAGTGTAGATACGTCTCCTTTTTTTCATTAGTGGCTCAGAAACTGAAAAGGCAACTACAAAAATGGTGAATACATGCCTACAGATTCAAAAATGGCTGTTCTTATTTTGCATCTCCACCATAACAACAGATCGTAAGAACTAAAATAAAGATGGGAATTTTATAGCTTCTCAGAAATGAAGCAGGAATTGGCCAATGGGCCTTAGCAGCAGCTACAAGTTTTTCAGCATGAGGCATCTCAAAAGTATTTTAACCGTACAGTACTTTTCTGTACTTTTGGCCTTTTATCTCAAGGATGCATTAAAAAAAAAAAAAAAAGAAAAAGAAAACAAGGAAACGAAAAAAGAAAAAACCCTACCAAATATATATATTACACGACTAAGATAATAAGCACAATCAGTAACATATATAGAAACAGAACCCATGGCTTTCAACTATCAACCTTGTCTTCTTAACACACTGTCGAAAATGGAATTGATTCCCTATCTGCCTTGAAACATTTTGGAGCAAAAAACACTCTAAGGTCCTGATAGGTGTTTTGGTCAAAAATCCCTTCTTCTGGTTTTCTGTCCATAAGCGGAGTAACGCGTCTGCGCTGGTAGCTGGCCAAAGGAGGTAGGAAGAGTAATCATCATCCACAACACTAGGGCTAAAGAAATTTCCACAGAAAATTACCTGCCTTATTACTTGTTCATGTGGTGGGTTGAAAGCTCAGAATCTGTTTCCATGTTTCCCATCCCTCAAATGTTCTATTTCACAGAATTCGAGCCCCTCAAACATCAGTCCTGCCAGAACAGCCCGCCACCTGCTGTCATAGGGGATCTGCTGATGCCCACTGACTCTTACCAGCCTAGTGCTTGTCACTGTCGCAGATCAAGAACTTCTGAATAGATTTGATTTATGCTCTTTGAGTGGTTGAAAACAAGGAAAGAATGACTAACCTCTGTTTGAGGCCATTCGCTTTGGCCAAGAGGGCGGCACCACATTAGAAATTGGCAACCTTTACTGAATTTCTCCAAAACTAAAGCTGCCAGCAAAGTAGAACCCTGCAAATACTTAGACCCCCAAATGTCACCTTTCAAATGATTCCCAGACCCTGGGGAAAGGATTTCTTTTTCCCACAGAAAATGGCCTCCGTTTGCAGCATCTTGCCCGGACGGACCAGGCGGAGACCAGGCTAGAAATTGGCAAATTTTACTGAATTTCTCCAAAACTAAAGCTTCCAGCATCTAGGACCCTGCAAGTCCTTAGAGCCCCAGACGTCACCTTACAAATGATACCCAGACCCTGGGGAAAGGACTTCTATTTCCATGGAGAATAAGCTCCGTTTGAGGCCACTCGTCCTGGCCGACAGGGCGGCGACTGTTTAAAATTTGACAAACTTTGCTGTATTTCTCCAAAAGTAAAACTGACAGCAACTCGGACCCTGCAAGCCCTCTGAGCCACAGTCATCAACCTTCATCTCATGCCAAGACCCTGGGGAAAAGACTTCATTTTCCCATGGAAAATGTGGTCCGTTTGAGGCCACTCGTCCTGACCGACATGGCGGCGACAGTTTAGAAATTGACAAACAGTTCTGTATTTCTCCAAACCTAAAGCTGCCAGCAACTAGGATCCCACAAGGCCGAAGAGCCCCAAAGACCACTTTTCATCTGATACACAGATTGTGTGGAAAGGACTTCGTTTTCACATGGGAAATATCATCAATTTGCAGGCCACTCATCCTGGTGGACAGGGCAGCACCAGGTTAGAAATTGGCAAACTTGACCGGATTTCTCCTAAGCTAAAGCTGCTAGCAACTAAGACCATGCAAGTTCTTAGAGCCCCAGTTGCCACCCTTCATCTGATGCCCTGACCCTGGGGAAAAGACTTTTTCTTTTCCATGGATTATGGGCTCTGTTTGAGGCCACTCGTCCTGACCGACAGGGAAACGCCTGGTTTGAAATCTGCGAATTTGCTGTATTTCTCCAAAACTACAGCTTCCAGCAACTAGGACCTTGCAAGTCCTCTGAGCCACAAACGGCACCTTTAAACTTATTCCCAGACCCTGGGGAAATGACTTCTTTTTTCCATGGAGAATAGGCTCTGTTTGAAGCCATTCATGTGGCTGAAAGGGTGGAGACTGTTTAGAAATTGGTCAACTTTGCTAGATTTCTCCTAAGCTAAAGCTGCCAGCAACTAGGACCCTGCAAGTCCTCTGAGCCCCAAATGAAACTTTTCAAGTGATACCCAAACCCTGTGGAAATGACTTCTTTTAGCTCCAGAAAATGGCCTCTGCATGCAGCATCTCACCCTGACTGACAGGGTGGTGCCAGGTTAGAAATTGGAAAACTTAGCTGGATTTCTCCAAAACTAAATCTGCCAACAACTAGGACCAGGCAAGTCCTTAGAGACTCAAAGGCCACTTTTCAACTGATACACATACCCTGGCGAAAAAACTTCTTATTTCCATGGATAATAGGCTGAGTTTGAAGCCACTCGTCCTTGCCAACAGGGCGGTACCAAGGAAAAAATTATCAAATTTTTCTGTATTTCTACAAAAGTAAAGCTGCCAGCAACTGGGACTGTGCAAGACTGAAGAGCCCCAAAGGCCACTTTTCATCTGATACACAAATCCTGGGGAATGGACTTCTTTTATCCATGGAAAATGGACTCAGTTTGCGGATTCACGTCCTGACTGACAGGGCAGCATTGGATTAGAAATATCAAAACTTTGCTGGATTTTTCCAAAATACAGCTGCCAGCAACGAGGACCCATCAAGGCCGAAGACCCTCATAGGCCACCTTTCATCTGATACCCAGACAGTGGTAAATGACTACTTATTCCTATGGAAACAGGGCTCGGTTTGCAGCCACAGGCCCTTCCGGAAAGGGCAGTGCCAAGCTAGAAAGGGCACACTCCTCTGGATTTCTCCAAAACTAAAGTTGCCGCCAAGTAGGACCCTGCACGTACTTAGAGCCCCAACGCCACCTTTCATCTGTAAACCAGGACCCTGGGGAGAGGACTCCTTTTCCCCATGGAAAATGGCGTCAGTTTGCAGAGACTCAATCCGTGTGAACACGGCGCTACCGAGGTATAAATGAGGATATGCTTCCAGATTTCCCCAAAACAAAACCTGTCAGTAACTTAGGACCCCGCACATCCATAGAGACCCAAAAGCCACTTTTCGTTTGATTCGCAGACACTGGGGAAAGGACTTCTTTTTCTCATGGGAAATGGCCTCCGTTTGCAGCCACTCACCCTGGTAGAAAGTGGGGAGCCAAGCTACAATTGTGCAATCTTTCCTGGATTTTTCCTGGAAAATGGGGTCAGTTTGAGGCCACTCGCCCAGGCCATCTGCATTGTTCCCTTGTGAAATTTGTAAATTTTGCTGGATTCCTCCACAACTAAAGCTGCCAGCATCTAGGAGCTAGCAAGTCCTTAGAGCCCCAAAAGCCACCTGTCATTAATACCCAGACCCGGGAGACATCACTTCATTTTCCCCATGGAAAATGGCGTCAGTTTGAAGCCACTCGCCCTGGCAGAAAGTGGGGAGCCAAGCGAGAATTACCAAATCTTTGCTGCATTATTCCAAAAGAAAAGCTGGCAGCAACTGTAACCCTGGAAGTACTTAGAGCCTCAAAGGCCACCTTGAACATATTACTGAGACCCTGGGAAAAGGACATTTTCCCCATGCAAAATGGCCTCCATTTCTGGCCACTTAGCCTGGCAGGCAGGGCAGTGCCAAGCGAGAAATTTACAAACTGTGCTGGACTCCTCAAAAACGAAAGCGGCCATCAACTCGGACCCTGCAAGTCCTTAGGGCCCCAAAAGCCACCTTTCATCTGATACCCAGACCCTTGGCCAATGACTTCATTTTCCCCATGGAAAATGGCCTCCATTTCTGGCCTCTCACCCTGACCAACCGGGTGGTGCCCAGCAAGAAAATTGCAATCTTTGCTGGATTTCTCCAAATCTAAAGCTGCCAGTAAGAAGTACCCTGCAAGTCCTTAGAGCCCCAAAGGCCACCTTTCATCTGACACCCAGACCCTGGGGAAAGGTCTTCTTTTTCCCCAAGCGAAATGGCCTCCGTTTGTACCCACTCACCCTGGCAGAAATTTGGGAGCCAAGCTAGAATTACCAAATCTTTGCTGCATTTTTCCAAAAGAAAAGCTGGCAGCAACTAGAACCCTGGAAGTACTTAGAGCCTCAAAGGCCACCTTGAACATATTACTGAGACCCTAGCTAAAGGACATTTTTCCCATGCAAAATGGCCTCCATTTCTGGCCACTTAGCCTGGCAGGCAGGGCAGTGCCAAGCGAGAAATTTACAATGTGTGCTGGACTCCTCAAAAGAGAAAGCTGGCAGCAACTCGGACCCTGCAAGTCCTTAGAGCCCCAGATGCCACCTTTCATCTGATACCCAGACCCTGGGCCAATGACTTCATTTTCCCCATGGAAAATGGGGTCAGTTTGAGGCCACTCGCCCTGGCCATCTGCATTGTTCCCTTGTGAAATTTGTAAATTTTGCAGGATTCCTCCACAACTAAAGCTGCCAGCATCTAGGAGCTAGCAAGTCCTTAGAGCCCCAAAAGCCACCTGTCATTAATACCCAGACCCGGGAGACATCACTTCATTTTCCCCATGGAAAATGGCGTCAGTTTGAAGCCACTCGCCCTGGCAGAAAGTGGGGAGCCAAGCGAGAATTACCAAATCTTTGCCGCATTTTTCCAAAATAAAAGCTGGCAGCAACTAGAACCCTGGAAGTACTTAGAGCCTCAAAGGCCACCTTGAACATATTACTGCGACCCTGGGTAAAGGACATTTTTCCCATGCAAAATGGCCTCCATTTCGAGCCACTTGGCCTGGCAGGCAGGGCAGTGCCAAGCAAGAAATTTACAAACTGTACTGGATTCTTCAAAAACGAAAGCTGCCCGCAACTAGGACGCTGCAAGTCCTTAGAGCCCCAGATGCCACCTTTCATCTGACACCCAGACCTGCCAGTGAGAAAAGGGTCTGGGTATCAGATTCATTTTCCCCACGGAAAATGGCCTCCATTTCTGGCCTCTCACCCTGACCAACCGGGTGCTGCTCAGCAAGAAAATTGCAATCTTTGCTGGATTTCTCCAAATCTAAAGCTGCCAGTAAGTAGTACCCTGCAAGTCCTTAGAGCCCCAAAGGCCACCTTTCATCTGACACCCAGACCCTGGGGAAAGGTCTTTTTTCCCATGCAAAATGGCCTCCGTTTGTACCCACTTAGCCTGGCAGAAATTTGGGAGCCAAGCTAGAATTACCAAATCTTTCCTGGATTTTTCCAAAAGAAAAGCTGGCAGCAACTAGAACCCTGGAGGTACTTAGAGCCTCAAAGGCCACCTTGAACATATTACTGAGACCCTGGGTAAAGGACATTTTTCCCATGCAAAATGGCCTCCATTTCTGGCCACTTAGCCTGGCAGGCAGGGCAGTGCCAAGCGAGAAACTTACAATGTGTGCTGGACTCCTCAAAAGAGAAAGCTGGCAGCAACTCGGACCCTGCAAGTCCTTAGAGCCCCAGATGCCACCTTTCATCTGATACCCAGACCCTGGGCCAATGACTTCATTTTCCCCATGGAAAATGGGGTCAGTTTGAGGCCACGCGCCCTGGCTCTCTGCATTGTTGCCCTCTGTGAAATTTGCAAACTTGGCTGATTTTCTCCAAAACTAGAGCTGCTGGCAACGAGGAACCTGCAAGTCCTTAGGGCCCCAGATGCCACCTTTCGTGTGATACCCACACCCTGGGCCAATGACTTCATTTTCCCCATGGAAAATGGCCTCCATTTCTGGCCTCTCACCCTGACCAACCGGGTGGTGCCCAGCAAGAAATTTGCAATCTTTGCTGGATTTCTCCAAATCTAAAGCTGCCAGTAAGAAGTACCCTGCAAGTCCTTAGAGCCCCAAAAGTCACCTTTCATCTGACACCCAGACCCTGGGGAAAGGACTTCTTTTTCCCATGGAAAATGGCTTCTCTTTGCAGCCATTTGCCCTGGCTAACAGGGCAGTGCCCAATCAGAAAGTTTTAAGCGTTGCTGGATTCTTCCACAACTAAAGATGCCGGCAACTAGGAGCTTGCAAGTCCTTAGAGCCCCAAAGGTCACCTATAATTGACAGCCAGACCCTGGGGACATGACTTCTTTTCCCCATGGAAAATGGGGTCAGTTTGAGGCCACTCGCCCTGGCCATCTGCATTGTTCCCTTGTGAAATTTGTAAATTTTGCTGGATTCCTCCACAACTAAAGCTGCCAGTAAGTAGTACCCTGCAAGTCCTTAGAGCCCCAAAGGCCACCTTTCATCTGACACCCAGACCCTGGGGAAAGCACTTTTTTTCCCCATGGGAAATGGCCTCCGTTTGCAGCCACTCGCCCTGGCAGAAATTTGGGAGCCAAGCTAGAATTACCAAATCGTTGCCGCATTTTTCCAAAATAAAAGCTAGCAGCAACTAGAACCCTGGAAGTACTTAGAGCCTCAAAGGCCACCTTGAACATATTACTGAGACAATGGGTAAAGGACATTTTTCCCATGCAAAATGGCCTTCATTTCTGGCCACTTGGCCTGGCAGGCAGGGCAGTGCCAAGCAAGAAATTTACAAACTGTACTGGATTCTTCAAAAATGAAAGCTGCCAGCAACTAGGACGCTGCAAGTCCTTAGAGCCCCAGATGCCACCTTTCATCTGATACCGAGACCCTCGGCCAATTTCATTTGCAGCCATGTACCTTGGCCAACAGGGCAGTGCCAGTGAGAAATTGGCCCAGGGTCTGGGTATCAGATTCATTTTCCCCACGGAAAATGGCCTCCATTTCTGGCCTCTCACCCTGACCAACCGGGTGCTGCTCAGCAAGAAAATTGCAATCTTTGCTGGATTTCTCCAAATCTAAAGCTGCCAGTAAGTAGTACCCTGCAAGTCCTTAGAGCCCCAAAGGCCACCTTTCATCTGACACCCAGACCCTGGGGAAAGGTCTTCTTTTTCCCCAGGGGAAATGGCCTCCGTTTGTACCCACTCACCCTGGCAGAAATTTGGGAGCCAAGCTAGAATTACCAAATCTTTCCTGGATTTTTCCAAAAGAAAAGCTGGCAGCAACTAGAACCCTGGAGGTACTTAGAGCCTCAAAGGCCACCTTGAACATATTACTGAGACCCTGGGTAAAGGACATTTTTCCCATGCAAAATGGCCTCCATTTCTGGCCACTTAGCCTGGCAGGCAGGGCAGTGCCAAGCGAGAAACTTACAATGTGTGCTGGACTCCTCAAAAGAGAAAGCTGGCAGCAACTCGGACCCTGCAAGTCCTTAGAGCCCCAGATGCCACCTTTCATCTGATACCCAGACCCTGGGCCAATGACTTCATTTTCCCCATGGAAAATGGGGTCAGTTTGAGGCCACGCGCCCTGGCTCTCTGCATTGTTGCCCTCTGTGAAATTTGCAAACTTGGCTGATTTTCTCCAAAACTAGAGCTGCTGGCAACGAGGAACCTGCAAGTCCTTAGGGCCCCAGATGCCACCTTTCGTGTGATACCCACACCCTGGGCCAATGACTTCATTTTCCCCATGGAAAATGGCCTCCATTTCTGGCCTCTCACCCTGACCAACCGGGTGGTGCCCAGCAAGAAATTTGCAATCTTTGCTGGATTTCTCCAAATCTAAAGCTGCCAGTAAGAAGTACCCTGCAAGTCCTTAGAGCCCCAAAAGTCACCTTTCATCTGACACCCAGACCCTGGGGAAAGGACTTCTTTTTCCCATGGAAAATGGCTTCTCTTTGCAGCCATTTGCCCTGGCTAACAGGGCAGTGCCCAATCAGAAAGTTTTAAGCGTTGCTGGATTCTTCCACAACTAAAGATGCCGGCAACTAGGAGCTTGCAAGTCCTTAGAGCCCCAAAGGTCACCTATAATTGACAGCCAGACCCTGGGGACATGACTTCTTTTCCCCATGGAAAATGGGGTCAGTTTGAGGCCACTCGCCCTGGCCATCTGCATTGTTCCCTTGTGAAATTTGTAAATTTTGCTGGATTCCTCCACAACTAAAGCTGCCAGTAAGTAGTACCCTGCAAGTCCTTAGAGCCCCAAAGGCCACCTTTCATCTGACACCCAGACCCTGGGGAAAGCACTTTTTTTCCCCATGGGAAATGGCCTCCGTTTGCAGCCACTCGCCCTGGCAGAAATTTGGGAGCCAAGCTAGAATTACCAAATCGTTGCCGCATTTTTCCAAAATAAAAGCTAGCAGCAACTAGAACCCTGGAAGTACTTAGAGCCTCAAAGGCCACCTTGAACATATTACTGAGACAATGGGTAAAGGACATTTTTCCCATGCAAAATGGCCTTCATTTCTGGCCACTTGGCCTGGCAGGCAGGGCAGTGCCAAGCAAGAAATTTACAAACTGTACTGGATTCTTCAAAAATGAAAGCTGCCAGCAACTAGGACGCTGCAAGTCCTTAGAGCCCCAGATGCCACCTTTCATCTGATACCGAGACCCTCGGCCAATTTCATTTGCAGCCATGTACCTTGGCCAACAGGGCAGTGCCAGTGAGAAATTGGCCCAGGGTCTGGGTATCAGATTCATTTTCCCCACGGAAAATGGCCTCCATTTCTGGCCTCTCACCCTGACCAACCGGGTGCTGCTCAGCAAGAAAATTGCAATCTTTGCTGGATTTCTCCAAATCTAAAGCTGCCAGTAAGTAGTACCCTGCAAGTCCTTAGAGCCCCAAAGGCCACCTTTCATCTGACACCCAGACCCTGGGGAAAGGTCTTCTTTTTCCCCAAGCGAAATGGCCTCCGTTTGTACCCACTCACCCTGGCAGAAATTTGGGAGCCAAGCTAGAATTACCAAATCTTTCCTGGATTTTTCCAAAAGAAAAGCTGGCAGCAACTAGAACCCTGGAGGTACTTAGAGCCTCAAAGGCCACCTTGAACATATTACTGAGACCCTGGGTAAAGGACATTTTTCCCATGCAAAATGGCCTCCATTTCTGGCCACTTAGCCTGGCAGGCAGGGCAGTGCCAAGCGAGAAACTTACAATGTGTGCTGGACTCCTCAAAAGAGAAAGCTGGCAGCAACTCGGACCCTGCAAGTCCTTAGAGCCCCAGATGCCACCTTTCATCTGATACCCAGACCCTGGGCCAATGACTTCATTTTCCCCATGGAAAATGGGGTCAGTTTGAGGCCACGCGCCCTGGCTCTCTGCATTGTTGCCCTCTGTGAAATTTGCAAACTTGGCTGATTTTCTCCAAAACTAGAGCTGCTGGCAACGAGGAACCTGCAAGTCCTTAGGGCCCCAGATGCCACCTTTCGTGTGATACCCACACCCTGGGCCAATGACTTCATTTTCCCCATGGAAAATGGCCTCCATTTCTGGCCTCTCACCCTGACCAACCGGGTGGTGCCCAGCAAGAAATTTGCAATCTTTGCTGGATTTCTCCAAATCTAAAGCTGCCAGTAAGAAGTACCCTGCAAGTCCTTAGAGCCCCAAAAGTCACCTTTCATCTGACACCCAGACCCTGGGGAAAGGACTTCTTTTTCCCATGGAAAATGGCTTCTCTTTGCAGCCATTTGCCCTGGCTAACAGGGCAGTGCCCAATCAGAAAGTTTTAAGCGTTGCTGGATTCTTCCACAACTAAAGATGCCGGCAACTAGGAGCTTGCAAGTCCTTAGAGCCCCAAAGGTCACCTATAATTGACAGCCAGACCCTGGGGACATGACTTCTTTTCCCCATGGAAAATGGGGTCAGTTTGAGGCCACTCGCCCTGGCCATCTGCATTGTTCCCTTGTGAAATTTGTAAATTTTGCTGGATTCCTCCACAACTAAAGCTGCCAGTAAGTAGTACCCTGCAAGTCCTTAGAGCCCCAAAGGCCACCTTTCATCTGACACCCAGACCCTGGGGAAAGCACTTTTTTTCCCCATGGGAAATGGCCTCCGTTTGCAGCCACTCGCCCTGGCAGAAATTTGGGAGCCAAGCTAGAATTACCAAATCGTTGCCGCATTTTTCCAAAATAAAAGCTAGCAGCAACTAGAACCCTGGAAGTACTTAGAGCCTCAAAGGCCACCTTGAACATATTACTGAGACAATGGGTAAAGGACATTTTTCCCATGCAAAATGGCCTTCATTTCTGGCCACTTGGCCTGGCAGGCAGGGCAGTGCCAAGCAAGAAATTTACAAACTGTACTGGATTCTTCAAAAATGAAAGCTGCCAGCAACTAGGACGCTGCAAGTCCTTAGAGCCCCAGATGCCACCTTTCATCTGATACCGAGACCCTCGGCCAATTTCATTTGCAGCCATGTACCTTGGCCAACAGGGCAGTGCCAGTGAGAAATTGGCCCAGGGTCTGGGTATCAGATTCATTTTCCCCACGGAAAATGGCCTCCATTTCTGGCCTCTCACCCTGACCAACCGGGTGCTGCTCAGCAAGAAAATTGCAATCTTTGCTGGATTTCTCCAAATCTAAAGCTGCCAGTAAGTAGTACCCTGCAAGTCCTTAGAGCCCCAAAGGCCACCTTTCATCTGACACCCAGACCCTGGGGAAAGGTCTTCTTTTTCCCCAAGCGAAATGGCCTCCGTTTGTACCCACTCACCCTGGCAGAAATTTGGGAGCCAAGCTAGAATTACCAAATCTTTCCTGGATTTTTCCAAAAGAAAAGCTGGCAGCAACTAGAACCCTGGAGGTACTTAGAGCCTCAAAGGCCACCTTGAACATATTACTGAGACCCTGGGTAAAGGACATTTTTCCCATGCAAAATGGCCTCCATTTCTGGCCACTTAGCCTGGCAGGCAGGGCAGTGCCAAGCGAGAAACTTACAATGTGTGCTGGACTCCTCAAAAGAGAAAGCTGGCAGCAACTCGGACCCTGCAAGTCCTTAGAGCCCCAGATGCCACCTTTCATCTGATACCCAGACCCTGGGCCAATGACTTCATTTTCCCCATGGAAAATGGGGTCAGTTTGAGGCCACGCGCCCTGGCTCTCTGCATTGTTGCCCTCTGTGAAATTTGCAAACTTGGCTGATTTTCTCCAAAACTAGAGCTGCTGGCAACGAGGAACCTGCAAGTCCTTAGGGCCCCAGATGCCACCTTTCGTGTGATACCCACACCCTGGGCCAATGACTTCATTTTCCCCATGGAAAATGGCCTCCATTTCTGGCCTCTCACCCTGACCAACCGGGTGGTGCCCAGCAAGAAATTTGCAATCTTTGCTGGATTTCTCCAAATCTAAAGCTGCCAGTAAGAAGTACCCTGCAAGTCCTTAGAGCCCCAAAAGTCACCTTTCATCTGACACCCAGACCCTGGGGAAAGGACTTCTTTTTCCCATGGAAAATGGCTTCTCTTTGCAGCCATTTGCCCTGGCTAACAGGGCAGTGCCCAATCAGAAAGTTTTAAGCGTTGCTGGATTCTTCCACAACTAAAGATGCCGGCAACTAGGAGCTTGCAAGTCCTTAGAGCCCCAAAGGTCACCTATAATTGACAGCCAGACCCTGGGGACATGACTTCTTTTCCCCATGGAAAATGGGGTCAGTTTGAGGCCACTCGCCCTGGCCATCTGCATTGTTCCCTTGTGAAATTTGTAAATTTTGCTGGATTCCTCCACAACTAAAGCTGCCAGTAAGTAGTACCCTGCAAGTCCTTAGAGCCCCAAAGGCCACCTTTCATCTGACACCCAGACCCTGGGGAAAGCACTTTTTTTCCCCATGGGAAATGGCCTCCGTTTGCAGCCACTCGCCCTGGCAGAAATTTGGGAGCCAAGCTAGAATTACCAAATCGTTGCCGCATTTTTCCAAAATAAAAGCTAGCAGCAACTAGAACCCTGGAAGTACTTAGAGCCTCAAAGGCCACCTTGAACATATTACTGAGACAATGGGTAAAGGACATTTTTCCCATGCAAAATGGCCTTCATTTCTGGCCACTTGGCCTGGCAGGCAGGGCAGTGCCAAGCAAGAAATTTACAAACTGTACTGGATTCTTCAAAAATGAAAGCTGCCAGCAACTAGGACGCTGCAAGTCCTTAGAGCCCCAGATGCCACCTTTCATCTGATACCGAGACCCTCGGCCAATTTCATTTGCAGCCATGTACCTTGGCCAACAGGGCAGTGCCAGTGAGAAATTGGCCCAGGGTCTGGGTATCAGATTCATTTTCCCCACGGAAAATGGCCTCCATTTCTGGCCTCTCACCCTGACCAACCGGGTGCTGCTCAGCAAGAAAATTGCAATCTTTGCTGGATTTCTCCAAATCTAAAGCTGCCAGTAAGTAGTACCCTGCAAGTCCTTAGAGCCCCAAAGGCCACCTTTCATCTGACACCCAGACCCTGGGGAAAGGTCTTCTTTTTCCCCAAGCGAAATGGCCTCCGTTTGTACCCACTCACCCTGGCAGAAATTTGGGAGCCAAGCTAGAATTACCAAATCTTTCCTGGATTTTTCCAAAAGAAAAGCTGGCAGCAACTAGAACCCTGGAGGTACTTAGAGCCTCAAAGGCCACCTTGAACATATTACTGAGACCCTGGGTAAAGGACATTTTTCCCATGCAAAATGGCCTCCATTTCTGGCCACTTAGCCTGGCAGGCAGGGCAGTGCCAAGCGAGAAACTTACAATGTGTGCTGGACTCCTCAAAAGAGAAAGCTGGCAGCAACTCGGACCCTGCAAGTCCTTAGAGCCCCAGATGCCACCTTTCATCTGATACCCAGACCCTGGGCCAATGACTTCATTTTCCCCATGGAAAATGGGGTCAGTTTGAGGCCACGCGCCCTGGCTCTCTGCATTGTTGCCCTCTGTGAAATTTGCAAACTTGGCTGATTTTCTCCAAAACTAGAGCTGCTGGCAACGAGGAACCTGCAAGTCCTTAGGGCCCCAGATGCCACCTTTCGTGTGATACCCACACCCTGGGCCAATGACTTCATTTTCCCCATGGAAAATGGCCTCCATTTCTGGCCTCTCACCCTGACCAACCGGGTGGTGCCCAGCAAGAAATTTGCAATCTTTGCTGGATTTCTCCAAATCTAAAGCTGCCAGTAAGAAGTACCCTGCAAGTCCTTAGAGCCCCAAAAGTCACCTTTCATCTGACACCCAGACCCTGGGGAAAGGACTTCTTTTTCCCATGGAAAATGGCTTCTCTTTGCAGCCATTTGCCCTGGCTAACAGGGCAGTGCCCAATCAGAAAGTTTTAAGCGTTGCTGGATTCTTCCACAACTAAAGATGCCGGCAACTAGGAGCTTGCAAGTCCTTAGAGCCCCAAAGGTCACCTATAATTGACAGCCAGACCCTGGGGACATGACTTCTTTTCCCCATGGAAAATGGGGTCAGTTTGAGGCCACTCGCCCTGGCCATCTGCATTGTTCCCTTGTGAAATTTGTAAATTTTGCTGGATTCCTCCACAACTAAAGCTGCCAGTAAGTAGTACCCTGCAAGTCCTTAGAGCCCCAAAGGCCACCTTTCATCTGACACCCAGACCCTGGGGAAAGCACTTTTTTTCCCCATGGGAAATGGCCTCCGTTTGCAGCCACTCGCCCTGGCAGAAATTTGGGAGCCAAGCTAGAATTACCAAATCGTTGCCGCATTTTTCCAAAATAAAAGCTAGCAGCAACTAGAACCCTGGAAGTACTTAGAGCCTCAAAGGCCACCTTGAACATATTACTGAGACAATGGGTAAAGGACATTTTTCCCATGCAAAATGGCCTTCATTTCTGGCCACTTGGCCTGGCAGGCAGGGCAGTGCCAAGCAAGAAATTTACAAACTGTACTGGATTCTTCAAAAATGAAAGCTGCCAGCAACTAGGACGCTGCAAGTCCTTAGAGCCCCAGATGCCACCTTTCATCTGATACCGAGACCCTCGGCCAATTTCATTTGCAGCCATGTACCTTGGCCAACAGGGCAGTGCCAGTGAGAAATTGGCCCAGGGTCTGGGTATCAGATTCATTTTCCCCACGGAAAATGGCCTCCATTTCTGGCCTCTCACCCTGACCAACCGGGTGCTGCTCAGCAAGAAAATTGCAATCTTTGCTGGATTTCTCCAAATCTAAAGCTGCCAGTAAGTAGTACCCTGCAAGTCCTTAGAGCCCCAAAGGCCACCTTTCATCTGACACCCAGACCCTGGGGAAAGGTCTTCTTTTTCCCCAAGCGAAATGGCCTCCGTTTGTACCCACTCACCCTGGCAGAAATTTGGGAGCCAAGCTAGAATTACCAAATCTTTCCTGGATTTTTCCAAAAGAAAAGCTGGCAGCAACTAGAACCCTGGAGGTACTTAGAGCCTCAAAGGCCACCTTGAACATATTACTGAGACCCTGGGTAAAGGACATTTTTCCCATGCAAAATGGCCTCCATTTCTGGCCACTTAGCCTGGCAGGCAGGGCAGTGCCAAGCGAGAAACTTACAATGTGTGCTGGACTCCTCAAAAGAGAAAGCTGGCAGCAACTCGGACCCTGCAAGTCCTTAGAGCCCCAGATGCCACCTTTCATCTGATACCCAGACCCTGGGCCAATGACTTCATTTTCCCCATGGAAAATGGGGTCAGTTTGAGGCCACGCGCCCTGGCTCTCTGCATTGTTGCCCTCTGTGAAATTTGCAAACTTGGCTGATTTTCTCCAAAACTAGAGCTGCTGGCAACGAGGAACCTGCAAGTCCTTAGGGCCCCAGATGCCACCTTTCGTGTGATACCCACACCCTGGGCCAATGACTTCATTTTCCCCATGGAAAATGGCCTCCATTTCTGGCCTCTCACCCTGACCAACCGGGTGGTGCCCAGCAAGAAATTTGCAATCTTTGCTGGATTTCTCCAAATCTAAAGCTGCCAGTAAGAAGTACCCTGCAAGTCCTTAGAGCCCCAAAAGTCACCTTTCATCTGACACCCAGACCCTGGGGAAAGGACTTCTTTTTCCCATGGAAAATGGCTTCTCTTTGCAGCCATTTGCCCTGGCTAACAGGGCAGTGCCCAATCAGAAAGTTTTAAGCGTTGCTGGATTCTTCCACAACTAAAGATGCCGGCAACTAGGAGCTTGCAAGTCCTTAGAGCCCCAAAGGTCACCTATAATTGACAGCCAGACCCTGGGGACATGACTTCTTTTCCCCATGGAAAATGGGGTCAGTTTGAGGCCACTCGCCCTGGCCATCTGCATTGTTCCCTTGTGAAATTTGTAAATTTTGCTGGATTCCTCCACAACTAAAGCTGCCAGTAAGTAGTACCCTGCAAGTCCTTAGAGCCCCAAAGGCCACCTTTCATCTGACACCCAGACCCTGGGGAAAGCACTTTTTTTCCCCATGGGAAATGGCCTCCGTTTGCAGCCACTCGCCCTGGCAGAAATTTGGGAGCCAAGCTAGAATTACCAAATCGTTGCCGCATTTTTCCAAAATAAAAGCTAGCAGCAACTAGAACCCTGGAAGTACTTAGAGCCTCAAAGGCCACCTTGAACATATTACTGAGACAATGGGTAAAGGACATTTTTCCCATGCAAAATGGCCTTCATTTCTGGCCACTTGGCCTGGCAGGCAGGGCAGTGCCAAGCAAGAAATTTACAAACTGTACTGGATTCTTCAAAAATGAAAGCTGCCAGCAACTAGGACGCTGCAAGTCCTTAGAGCCCCAGATGCCACCTTTCATCTGATACCGAGACCCTCGGCCAATTTCATTTGCAGCCATGTACCTTGGCCAACAGGGCAGTGCCAGTGAGAAATTGGCCCAGGGTCTGGGTATCAGATTCATTTTCCCCACGGAAAATGGCCTCCATTTCTGGCCTCTCACCCTGACCAACCGGGTGCTGCTCAGCAAGAAAATTGCAATCTTTGCTGGATTTCTCCAAATCTAAAGCTGCCAGTAAGTAGTACCCTGCAAGTCCTTAGAGCCCCAAAGGCCACCTTTCATCTGACACCCAGACCCTGGGGAAAGGTCTTCTTTTTCCCCAAGCGAAATGGCCTCCGTTTGTACCCACTCACCCTGGCAGAAATTTGGGAGCCAAGCTAGAATTACCAAATCTTTCCTGGATTTTTCCAAAAGAAAAGCTGGCAGCAACTAGAACCCTGGAGGTACTTAGAGCCTCAAAGGCCACCTTGAACATATTACTGAGACCCTGGGTAAAGGACATTTTTCCCATGCAAAATGGCCTCCATTTCTGGCCACTTAGCCTGGCAGGCAGGGCAGTGCCAAGCGAGAAACTTACAATGTGTGCTGGACTCCTCAAAAGAGAAAGCTGGCAGCAACTCGGACCCTGCAAGTCCTTAGAGCCCCAGATGCCACCTTTCATCTGATACCCAGACCCTGGGCCAATGACTTCATTTTCCCCATGGAAAATGGGGTCAGTTTGAGGCCACGCGCCCTGGCTCTCTGCATTGTTGCCCTCTGTGAAATTTGCAAACTTGGCTGATTTTCTCCAAAACTAGAGCTGCTGGCAACGAGGAACCTGCAAGTCCTTAGGGCCCCAGATGCCACCTTTCGTGTGATACCCACACCCTGGGCCAATGACTTCATTTTCCCCATGGAAAATGGCCTCCATTTCTGGCCTCTCACCCTGACCAACCGGGTGGTGCCCAGCAAGAAATTTGCAATCTTTGCTGGATTTCTCCAAATCTAAAGCTGCCAGTAAGAAGTACCCTGCAAGTCCTTAGAGCCCCAAAAGTCACCTTTCATCTGACACCCAGACCCTGGGGAAAGGACTTCTTTTTCCCATGGAAAATGGCTTCTCTTTGCAGCCATTTGCCCTGGCTAACAGGGCAGTGCCCAATCAGAAAGTTTTAAGCGTTGCTGGATTCTTCCACAACTAAAGATGCCGGCAACTAGGAGCTTGCAAGTCCTTAGAGCCCCAAAGGTCACCTATAATTGACAGCCAGACCCTGGGGACATGACTTCTTTTCCCCATGGAAAATGGGGTCAGTTTGAGGCCACTCGCCCTGGCCATCTGCATTGTTCCCTTGTGAAATTTGTAAATTTTGCTGGATTCCTCCACAACTAAAGCTGCCAGTAAGTAGTACCCTGCAAGTCCTTAGAGCCCCAAAGGCCACCTTTCATCTGACACCCAGACCCTGGGGAAAGCACTTTTTTTCCCCATGGGAAATGGCCTCCGTTTGCAGCCACTCGCCCTGGCAGAAATTTGGGAGCCAAGCTAGAATTACCAAATCGTTGCCGCATTTTTCCAAAATAAAAGCTAGCAGCAACTAGAACCCTGGAAGTACTTAGAGCCTCAAAGGCCACCTTGAACATATTACTGAGACAATGGGTAAAGGACATTTTTCCCATGCAAAATGGCCTTCATTTCTGGCCACTTGGCCTGGCAGGCAGGGCAGTGCCAAGCAAGAAATTTACAAACTGTACTGGATTCTTCAAAAATGAAAGCTGCCAGCAACTAGGACGCTGCAAGTCCTTAGAGCCCCAGATGCCACCTTTCATCTGATACCGAGACCCTCGGCCAATTTCATTTGCAGCCATGTACCTTGGCCAACAGGGCAGTGCCAGTGAGAAATTGGCCCAGGGTCTGGGTATCAGATTCATTTTCCCCACGGAAAATGGCCTCCATTTCTGGCCTCTCACCCTGACCAACCGGGTGCTGCTCAGCAAGAAAATTGCAATCTTTGCTGGATTTCTCCAAATCTAAAGCTGCCAGTAAGTAGTACCCTGCAAGTCCTTAGAGCCCCAAAGGCCACCTTTCATCTGACACCCAGACCCTGGGGAAAGGTCTTCTTTTTCCCCAAGCGAAATGGCCTCCGTTTGTACCCACTCACCCTGGCAGAAATTTGGGAGCCAAGCTAGAATTACCAAATCTTTCCTGGATTTTTCCAAAAGAAAAGCTGGCAGCAACTAGAACCCTGGAGGTACTTAGAGCCTCAAAGGCCACCTTGAACATATTACTGAGACCCTGGGTAAAGGACATTTTTCCCATGCAAAATGGCCTCCATTTCTGGCCACTTAGCCTGGCAGGCAGGGCAGTGCCAAGCGAGAAACTTACAATGTGTGCTGGACTCCTCAAAAGAGAAAGCTGGCAGCAACTCGGACCCTGCAAGTCCTTAGAGCCCCAGATGCCACCTTTCATCTGATACCCAGACCCTGGGCCAATGACTTCATTTTCCCCATGGAAAATGGGGTCAGTTTGAGGCCACGCGCCCTGGCTCTCTGCATTGTTGCCCTCTGTGAAATTTGCAAACTTGGCTGATTTTCTCCAAAACTAGAGCTGCTGGCAACGAGGAACCTGCAAGTCCTTAGGGCCCCAGATGCCACCTTTCGTGTGATACCCACACCCTGGGCCAATGACTTCATTTTCCCCATGGAAAATGGCCTCCATTTCTGGCCTCTCACCCTGACCAACCGGGTGGTGCCCAGCAAGAAATTTGCAATCTTTGCTGGATTTCTCCAAATCTAAAGCTGCCAGTAAGAAGTACCCTGCAAGTCCTTAGAGCCCCAAAAGTCACCTTTCATCTGACACCCAGACCCTGGGGAAAGGACTTCTTTTTCCCATGGAAAATGGCTTCTCTTTGCAGCCATTTGCCCTGGCTAACAGGGCAGTGCCCAATCAGAAAGTTTTAAGCGTTGCTGGATTCTTCCACAACTAAAGATGCCGGCAACTAGGAGCTTGCAAGTCCTTAGAGCCCCAAAGGTCACCTATAATTGACAGCCAGACCCTGGGGACATGACTTCTTTTCCCCATGGAAAATGGGGTCAGTTTGAGGCCACTCGCCCTGGCCATCTGCATTGTTCCCTTGTGAAATTTGTAAATTTTGCTGGATTCCTCCACAACTAAAGCTGCCAGTAAGTAGTACCCTGCAAGTCCTTAGAGCCCCAAAGGCCACCTTTCATCTGACACCCAGACCCTGGGGAAAGCACTTTTTTTCCCCATGGGAAATGGCCTCCGTTTGCAGCCACTCGCCCTGGCAGAAATTTGGGAGCCAAGCTAGAATTACCAAATCGTTGCCGCATTTTTCCAAAATAAAAGCTAGCAGCAACTAGAACCCTGGAAGTACTTAGAGCCTCAAAGGCCACCTTGAACATATTACTGAGACAATGGGTAAAGGACATTTTTCCCATGCAAAATGGCCTTCATTTCTGGCCACTTGGCCTGGCAGGCAGGGCAGTGCCAAGCAAGAAATTTACAAACTGTACTGGATTCTTCAAAAATGAAAGCTGCCAGCAACTAGGACGCTGCAAGTCCTTAGAGCCCCAGATGCCACCTTTCATCTGATACCGAGACCCTCGGCCAATTTCATTTGCAGCCATGTACCTTGGCCAACAGGGCAGTGCCAGTGAGAAATTGGCCCAGGGTCTGGGTATCAGATTCATTTTCCCCACGGAAAATGGCCTCCATTTCTGGCCTCTCACCCTGACCAACCGGGTGCTGCTCAGCAAGAAAATTGCAATCTTTGCTGGATTTCTCCAAATCTAAAGCTGCCAGTAAGTAGTACCCTGCAAGTCCTTAGAGCCCCAAAGGCCACCTTTCATCTGACACCCAGACCCTGGGGAAAGGTCTTCTTTTTCCCCAAGCGAAATGGCCTCCGTTTGTACCCACTCACCCTGGCAGAAATTTGGGAGCCAAGCTAGAATTACCAAATCTTTCCTGGATTTTTCCAAAAGAAAAGCTGGCAGCAACTAGAACCCTGGAGGTACTTAGAGCCTCAAAGGCCACCTTGAACATATTACTGAGACCCTGGGTAAAGGACATTTTTCCCATGCAAAATGGCCTCCATTTCTGGCCACTTAGCCTGGCAGGCAGGGCAGTGCCAAGCGAGAAACTTACAATGTGTGCTGGACTCCTCAAAAGAGAAAGCTGGCAGCAACTCGGACCCTGCAAGTCCTTAGAGCCCCAGATGCCACCTTTCATCTGATACCCAGACCCTGGGCCAATGACTTCATTTTCCCCATGGAAAATGGGGTCAGTTTGAGGCCACGCGCCCTGGCTCTCTGCATTGTTGCCCTCTGTGAAATTTGCAAACTTGGCTGATTTTCTCCAAAACTAGAGCTGCTGGCAACGAGGAACCTGCAAGTCCTTAGGGCCCCAGATGCCACCTTTCGTGTGATACCCACACCCTGGGCCAATGACTTCATTTTCCCCATGGAAAATGGCCTCCATTTCTGGCCTCTCACCCTGACCAACCGGGTGGTGCCCAGCAAGAAATTTGCAATCTTTGCTGGATTTCTCCAAATCTAAAGCTGCCAGTAAGAAGTACCCTGCAAGTCCTTAGAGCCCCAAAAGTCACCTTTCATCTGACACCCAGACCCTGGGGAAAGGACTTCTTTTTCCCATGGAAAATGGCTTCTCTTTGCAGCCATTTGCCCTGGCTAACAGGGCAGTGCCCAATCAGAAAGTTTTAAGCGTTGCTGGATTCTTCCACAACTAAAGATGCCGGCAACTAGGAGCTTGCAAGTCCTTAGAGCCCCAAAGGTCACCTATAATTGACAGCCAGACCCTGGGGACATGACTTCTTTTCCCCATGGAAAATGGGGTCAGTTTGAGGCCACTCGCCCTGGCCATCTGCATTGTTCCCTTGTGAAATTTGTAAATTTTGCTGGATTCCTCCACAACTAAAGCTGCCAGTAAGTAGTACCCTGCAAGTCCTTAGAGCCCCAAAGGCCACCTTTCATCTGACACCCAGACCCTGGGGAAAGCACTTTTTTTCCCCATGGGAAATGGCCTCCGTTTGCAGCCACTCGCCCTGGCAGAAATTTGGGAGCCAAGCTAGAATTACCAAATCGTTGCCGCATTTTTCCAAAATAAAAGCTAGCAGCAACTAGAACCCTGGAAGTACTTAGAGCCTCAAAGGCCACCTTGAACATATTACTGAGACAATGGGTAAAGGACATTTTTCCCATGCAAAATGGCCTTCATTTCTGGCCACTTGGCCTGGCAGGCAGGGCAGTGCCAAGCAAGAAATTTACAAACTGTACTGGATTCTTCAAAAATGAAAGCTGCCAGCAACTAGGACGCTGCAAGTCCTTAGAGCCCCAGATGCCACCTTTCATCTGATACCGAGACCCTCGGCCAATTTCATTTGCAGCCATGTACCTTGGCCAACAGGGCAGTGCCAGTGAGAAATTGGCCCAGGGTCTGGGTATCAGATTCATTTTCCCCACGGAAAATGGCCTCCATTTCTGGCCTCTCACCCTGACCAACCGGGTGCTGCTCAGCAAGAAAATTGCAATCTTTGCTGGATTTCTCCAAATCTAAAGCTGCCAGTAAGTAGTACCCTGCAAGTCCTTAGAGCCCCAAAGGCCACCTTTCATCTGACACCCAGACCCTGGGGAAAGGTCTTCTTTTTCCCCAAGCGAAATGGCCTCCGTTTGTACCCACTCACCCTGGCAGAAATTTGGGAGCCAAGCTAGAATTACCAAATCTTTCCTGGATTTTTCCAAAAGAAAAGCTGGCAGCAACTAGAACCCTGGAGGTACTTAGAGCCTCAAAGGCCACCTTGAACATATTACTGAGACCCTGGGTAAAGGACATTTTTCCCATGCAAAATGGCCTCCATTTCTGGCCACTTAGCCTGGCAGGCAGGGCAGTGCCAAGCGAGAAACTTACAATGTGTGCTGGACTCCTCAAAAGAGAAAGCTGGCAGCAACTCGGACCCTGCAAGTCCTTAGAGCCCCAGATGCCACCTTTCATCTGATACCCAGACCCTGGGCCAATGACTTCATTTTCCCCATGGAAAATGGGGTCAGTTTGAGGCCACGCGCCCTGGCTCTCTGCATTGTTGCCCTCTGTGAAATTTGCAAACTTGGCTGATTTTCTCCAAAACTAGAGCTGCTGGCAACGAGGAACCTGCAAGTCCTTAGGGCCCCAGATGCCACCTTTCGTGTGATACCCACACCCTGGGCCAATGACTTCATTTTCCCCATGGAAAATGGCCTCCATTTCTGGCCTCTCACCCTGACCAACCGGGTGGTGCCCAGCAAGAAATTTGCAATCTTTGCTGGATTTCTCCAAATCTAAAGCTGCCAGTAAGAAGTACCCTGCAAGTCCTTAGAGCCCCAAAAGTCACCTTTCATCTGACACCCAGACCCTGGGGAAAGGACTTCTTTTTCCCATGGAAAATGGCTTCTCTTTGCAGCCATTTGCCCTGGCTAACAGGGCAGTGCCCAATCAGAAAGTTTTAAGCGTTGCTGGATTCTTCCACAACTAAAGATGCCGGCAACTAGGAGCTTGCAAGTCCTTAGAGCCCCAAAGGTCACCTATAATTGACAGCCAGACCCTGGGGACATGACTTCTTTTCCCCATGGAAAATGGGGTCAGTTTGAGGCCACTCGCCCTGGCCATCTGCATTGTTCCCTTGTGAAATTTGTAAATTTTGCTGGATTCCTCCACAACTAAAGCTGCCAGTAAGTAGTACCCTGCAAGTCCTTAGAGCCCCAAAGGCCACCTTTCATCTGACACCCAGACCCTGGGGAAAGCACTTTTTTTCCCCATGGGAAATGGCCTCCGTTTGCAGCCACTCGCCCTGGCAGAAATTTGGGAGCCAAGCTAGAATTACCAAATCGTTGCCGCATTTTTCCAAAATAAAAGCTAGCAGCAACTAGAACCCTGGAAGTACTTAGAGCCTCAAAGGCCACCTTGAACATATTACTGAGACAATGGGTAAAGGACATTTTTCCCATGCAAAATGGCCTTCATTTCTGGCCACTTGGCCTGGCAGGCAGGGCAGTGCCAAGCAAGAAATTTACAAACTGTACTGGATTCTTCAAAAATGAAAGCTGCCAGCAACTAGGACGCTGCAAGTCCTTAGAGCCCCAGATGCCACCTTTCATCTGATACCGAGACCCTCGGCCAATTTCATTTGCAGCCATGTACCTTGGCCAACAGGGCAGTGCCAGTGAGAAATTGGCCCAGGGTCTGGGTATCAGATTCATTTTCCCCACGGAAAATGGCCTCCATTTCTGGCCTCTCACCCTGACCAACCGGGTGCTGCTCAGCAAGAAAATTGCAATCTTTGCTGGATTTCTCCAAATCTAAAGCTGCCAGTAAGTAGTACCCTGCAAGTCCTTAGAGCCCCAAAGGCCACCTTTCATCTGACACCCAGACCCTGGGGAAAGGTCTTCTTTTTCCCCAAGCGAAATGGCCTCCGTTTGTACCCACTCACCCTGGCAGAAATTTGGGAGCCAAGCTAGAATTACCAAATCTTTCCTGGATTTTTCCAAAAGAAAAGCTGGCAGCAACTAGAACCCTGGAGGTACTTAGAGCCTCAAAGGCCACCTTGAACATATTACTGAGACCCTGGGTAAAGGACATTTTTCCCATGCAAAATGGCCTCCATTTCTGGCCACTTAGCCTGGCAGGCAGGGCAGTGCCAAGCGAGAAACTTACAATGTGTGCTGGACTCCTCAAAAGAGAAAGCTGGCAGCAACTCGGACCCTGCAAGTCCTTAGAGCCCCAGATGCCACCTTTCATCTGATACCCAGACCCTGGGCCAATGACTTCATTTTCCCCATGGAAAATGGGGTCAGTTTGAGGCCACGCGCCCTGGCTCTCTGCATTGTTGCCCTCTGTGAAATTTGCAAACTTGGCTGATTTTCTCCAAAACTAGAGCTGCTGGCAACGAGGAACCTGCAAGTCCTTAGGGCCCCAGATGCCACCTTTCGTGTGATACCCACACCCTGGGCCAATGACTTCATTTTCCCCATGGAAAATGGCCTCCATTTCTGGCCTCTCACCCTGACCAACCGGGTGGTGCCCAGCAAGAAATTTGCAATCTTTGCTGGATTTCTCCAAATCTAAAGCTGCCAGTAAGAAGTACCCTGCAAGTCCTTAGAGCCCCAAAAGTCACCTTTCATCTGACACCCAGACCCTGGGGAAAGGACTTCTTTTTCCCATGGAAAATGGCTTCTCTTTGCAGCCATTTGCCCTGGCTAACAGGGCAGTGCCCAATCAGAAAGTTTTAAGCGTTGCTGGATTCTTCCACAACTAAAGATGCCGGCAACTAGGAGCTTGCAAGTCCTTAGAGCCCCAAAGGTCACCTATAATTGACAGCCAGACCCTGGGGACATGACTTCTTTTCCCCATGGAAAATGGGGTCAGTTTGAGGCCACTCGCCCTGGCCATCTGCATTGTTCCCTTGTGAAATTTGTAAATTTTGCTGGATTCCTCCACAACTAAAGCTGCCAGTAAGTAGTACCCTGCAAGTCCTTAGAGCCCCAAAGGCCACCTTTCATCTGACACCCAGACCCTGGGGAAAGCACTTTTTTTCCCCATGGGAAATGGCCTCCGTTTGCAGCCACTCGCCCTGGCAGAAATTTGGGAGCCAAGCTAGAATTACCAAATCGTTGCCGCATTTTTCCAAAATAAAAGCTAGCAGCAACTAGAACCCTGGAAGTACTTAGAGCCTCAAAGGCCACCTTGAACATATTACTGAGACAATGGGTAAAGGACATTTTTCCCATGCAAAATGGCCTTCATTTCTGGCCACTTGGCCTGGCAGGCAGGGCAGTGCCAAGCAAGAAATTTACAAACTGTACTGGATTCTTCAAAAATGAAAGCTGCCAGCAACTAGGACGCTGCAAGTCCTTAGAGCCCCAGATGCCACCTTTCATCTGATACCGAGACCCTCGGCCAATTTCATTTGCAGCCATGTACCTTGGCCAACAGGGCAGTGCCAGTGAGAAATTGGCCCAGGGTCTGGGTATCAGATTCATTTTCCCCACGGAAAATGGCCTCCATTTCTGGCCTCTCACCCTGACCAACCGGGTGCTGCTCAGCAAGAAAATTGCAATCTTTGCTGGATTTCTCCAAATCTAAAGCTGCCAGTAAGTAGTACCCTGCAAGTCCTTAGAGCCCCAAAGGCCACCTTTCATCTGACACCCAGACCCTGGGGAAAGGTCTTCTTTTTCCCCAAGCGAAATGGCCTCCGTTTGTACCCACTCACCCTGGCAGAAATTTGGGAGCCAAGCTAGAATTACCAAATCTTTCCTGGATTTTTCCAAAAGAAAAGCTGGCAGCAACTAGAACCCTGGAGGTACTTAGAGCCTCAAAGGCCACCTTGAACATATTACTGAGACCCTGGGTAAAGGACATTTTTCCCATGCAAAATGGCCTCCATTTCTGGCCACTTAGCCTGGCAGGCAGGGCAGTGCCAAGCGAGAAACTTACAATGTGTGCTGGACTCCTCAAAAGAGAAAGCTGGCAGCAACTCGGACCCTGCAAGTCCTTAGAGCCCCAGATGCCACCTTTCATCTGATACCCAGACCCTGGGCCAATGACTTCATTTTCCCCATGGAAAATGGGGTCAGTTTGAGGCCACGCGCCCTGGCTCTCTGCATTGTTGCCCTCTGTGAAATTTGCAAACTTGGCTGATTTTCTCCAAAACTAGAGCTGCTGGCAACGAGGAACCTGCAAGTCCTTAGGGCCCCAGATGCCACCTTTCGTGTGATACCCACACCCTGGGCCAATGACTTCATTTTCCCCATGGAAAATGGCCTCCATTTCTGGCCTCTCACCCTGACCAACCGGGTGGTGCCCAGCAAGAAATTTGCAATCTTTGCTGGATTTCTCCAAATCTAAAGCTGCCAGTAAGAAGTACCCTGCAAGTCCTTAGAGCCCCAAAAGTCACCTTTCATCTGACACCCAGACCCTGGGGAAAGGACTTCTTTTTCCCATGGAAAATGGCTTCTCTTTGCAGCCATTTGCCCTGGCTAACAGGGCAGTGCCCAATCAGAAAGTTTTAAGCGTTGCTGGATTCTTCCACAACTAAAGATGCCGGCAACTAGGAGCTTGCAAGTCCTTAGAGCCCCAAAGGTCACCTATAATTGACAGCCAGACCCTGGGGACATGACTTCTTTTCCCCATGGAAAATGGGGTCAGTTTGAGGCCACTCGCCCTGGCCATCTGCATTGTTCCCTTGTGAAATTTGTAAATTTTGCTGGATTCCTCCACAACTAAAGCTGCCAGTAAGTAGTACCCTGCAAGTCCTTAGAGCCCCAAAGGCCACCTTTCATCTGACACCCAGACCCTGGGGAAAGCACTTTTTTTCCCCATGGGAAATGGCCTCCGTTTGCAGCCACTCGCCCTGGCAGAAATTTGGGAGCCAAGCTAGAATTACCAAATCGTTGCCGCATTTTTCCAAAATAAAAGCTAGCAGCAACTAGAACCCTGGAAGTACTTAGAGCCTCAAAGGCCACCTTGAACATATTACTGAGACAATGGGTAAAGGACATTTTTCCCATGCAAAATGGCCTTCATTTCTGGCCACTTGGCCTGGCAGGCAGGGCAGTGCCAAGCAAGAAATTTACAAACTGTACTGGATTCTTCAAAAATGAAAGCTGCCAGCAACTAGGACGCTGCAAGTCCTTAGAGCCCCAGATGCCACCTTTCATCTGATACCGAGACCCTCGGCCAATTTCATTTGCAGCCATGTACCTTGGCCAACAGGGCAGTGCCAGTGAGAAATTGGCCCAGGGTCTGGGTATCAGATTCATTTTCCCCACGGAAAATGGCCTCCATTTCTGGCCTCTCACCCTGACCAACCGGGTGCTGCTCAGCAAGAAAATTGCAATCTTTGCTGGATTTCTCCAAATCTAAAGCTGCCAGTAAGTAGTACCCTGCAAGTCCTTAGAGCCCCAAAGGCCACCTTTCATCTGACACCCAGACCCTGGGGAAAGGTCTTCTTTTTCCCCAAGCGAAATGGCCTCCGTTTGTACCCACTCACCCTGGCAGAAATTTGGGAGCCAAGCTAGAATTACCAAATCTTTCCTGGATTTTTCCAAAAGAAAAGCTGGCAGCAACTAGAACCCTGGAGGTACTTAGAGCCTCAAAGGCCACCTGAACATATTACTGAGACCCTGGGTAAAGGACATTTTTCCCATGCAAAATGGCCTCCATTTCTGGCCACTTAGCCTGGCAGGCAGGGCAGTGCCAAGCGAGAAACTTACAATGTGTGCTGGACTCCTCAAAAGAGAAAGCTGGCAGCAACTCGGACCCTGCAAGTCCTTAGAGCCCCAGATGCCACCTTTCATCTGATACCCAGACCCTGGGCCAATGACTTCATTTTCCCCATGGAAAATGGGGTCAGTTTGAGGCCACGCGCCCTGGCTCTCTGGCATTGTTGCCCTCTGTGAAATTTGCAAACTTGGCTGATTTTCTCCAAAACTAGAGCTGCTGGCAACGAGGAACCTGCAAGTCCTTAGGGCCCCAGATGCCACCTTTCGTGTGATACCCACACCCTGGGCCAATGACTTCATTTTCCCCATGGAAAATGGCCTCCATTTCTGGCCTCTCACCCTGACCAACCGGGTGGTGCCCAGCAAGAAATTTGCAATCTTTGCTGGATTTCTCCAAATCTAAAGCTGCCAGTAAGAAGTACCCTGCAAGTCCTTAGAGCCCCAAAAGTCACCTTTCATCTGACACCCAGACCCTGGGGAAAGGACTTCTTTTTCCCATGGAAAATGGCTTCTCTTTGCAGCCATTTGCCCTGGCTAACAGGGCAGTGCCCAATCAGAAAGTTTTAAGCGTTGCTGGATTCTTCCACAACTAAAGATGCCGGCAACTAGGAGCTTGCAAGTCCTTAGAGCCCCAAAGGTCACCTATAATTGACAGCCAGACCCTGGGGACATGACTTCTTTTCCCCATGGAAAATGGGGTCAGTTTGAGGCCACTCGCCCTGGCCATCTGCATTGTTCCCTTGTGAAATTTGTAAATTTTGCTGGATTCCTCCACAACTAAAGCTGCCAGTAAGTAGTACCCTGCAAGTCCTTAGAGCCCCAAAGGCCACCTTTCATCTGACACCCAGACCCTGGGGAAAGCACTTTTTTTCCCCATGGGAAATGGCCTCCGTTTGCAGCCACTCGCCCTGGCAGAAATTTGGGAGCCAAGCTAGAATTACCAAATCGTTGCCGCATTTTTCCAAAATAAAAGCTAGCAGCAACTAGAACCCTGGAAGTACTTAGAGCCTCAAAGGCCACCTTGAACATATTACTGAGACAATGGGTAAAGGACATTTTTCCCATGCAAAATGGCCTTCATTTCTGGCCACTTGGCCTGGCAGGCAGGGCAGTGCCAAGCAAGAAATTTACAAACTGTACTGGATTCTTCAAAAATGAAAGCTGCCAGCAACTAGGACGCTGCAAGTCCTTAGAGCCCCAGATGCCACCTTTCATCTGATACCGAGACCCTCGGCCAATTTCATTTGCAGCCATGTACCTTGGCCAACAGGGCAGTGCCAGTGAGAAATTGGCCCAGGGTCTGGGTATCAGATTCATTTTCCCCACGGAAAATGGCCTCCATTTCTGGCCTCTCACCCTGACCAACCGGGTGCTGCTCAGCAAGAAAATTGCAATCTTTGCTGGATTTCTCCAAATCTAAAGCTGCCAGTAAGTAGTACCCTGCAAGTCCTTAGAGCCCCAAAGGCCACCTTTCATCTGACACCCAGACCCTGGGGAAAGGTCTTCTTTTTCCCCAAGCGAAATGGCCTCCGTTTGTACCCACTCACCCTGGCAGAAATTTGGGAGCCAAGCTAGAATTACCAAATCTTTCCTGGATTTTTCCAAAAGAAAAGCTGGCAGCAACTAGAACCCTGGAGGTACTTAGAGCCTCAAAGGCCACCTTGAACATATTACTGAGACCCTGGGTAAAGGACATTTTTCCCATGCAAAATGGCCTCCATTTCTGGCCACTTAGCCTGGCAGGCAGGGCAGTGCCAAGCGAGAAACTTACAATGTGTGCTGGACTCCTCAAAAGAGAAAGCTGGCAGCAACTCGGACCCTGCAAGTCCTTAGAGCCCCAGATGCCACCTTTCATCTGATACCCAGACCCTGGGCCAATGACTTCATTTTCCCCATGGAAAATGGGGTCAGTTTGAGGCCACGCGCCCTGGCTCTCTGCATTGTTGCCCTCTGTGAAATTTGCAAACTTGGCTGATTTTCTCCAAAACTAGAGCTGCTGGCAACGAGGAACCTGCAAGTCCTTAGGGCCCCAGATGCCACCTTTCGTGTGATACCCACACCCTGGGCCAATGACTTCATTTTCCCCATGGAAAATGGCCTCCATTTCTGGCCTCTCACCCTGACCAACCGGGTGGTGCCCAGCAAGAAATTTGCAATCTTTGCTGGATTTCTCCAAATCTAAAGCTGCCAGTAAGAAGTACCCTGCAAGTCCTTAGAGCCCCAAAAGTCACCTTTCATCTGACACCCAGACCCTGGGGAAAGGACTTCTTTTTCCCATGGAAAATGGCTTCTCTTTGCAGCCATTTGCCCTGGCTAACAGGGCAGTGCCCAATCAGAAAGTTTTAAGCGTTGCTGGATTCTTCCACAACTAAAGATGCCGGCAACTAGGAGCTTGCAAGTCCTTAGAGCCCCAAAGGTCACCTATAATTGACAGCCAGACCCTGGGGACATGACTTCTTTTCCCCATGGAAAATGGGGTCAGTTTGAGGCCACTCGCCCTGGCCATCTGCATTGTTCCCTTGTGAAATTTGTAAATTTTGCTGGATTCCTCCACAACTAAAGCTGCCAGTAAGTAGTACCCTGCAAGTCCTTAGAGCCCCAAAGGCCACCTTTCATCTGACACCCAGACCCTGGGGAAAGCACTTTTTTTCCCCATGGGAAATGGCCACCGTTTGCAGCCACTCGCCCTGGCAGAAATTTGGGAGCCAAGCTAGAATTACCAAATCGTTGCCGCATTTTTCCAAAATAAAAGCTAGCAGCAACTAGAACCCTGGAAGTACTTAGAGCCTCAAAGGCCACCTTGAACATATTACTGAGACAATGGGTAAAGGACATTTTTCCCATGCAAAATGGCCTTCATTTCTGGCCACTTGGCCTGGCAGGCAGGGCAGTGCCAAGCAAGAAATTTACAAACTGTACTGGATTCTTCAAAAATGAAAGCTGCCAGCAACTAGGACGCTGCAAGTCCTTAGAGCCCCAGATGCCACCTTTCATCTGATACCGAGACCCTCGGCCAATTTCATTTGCAGCCATGTACCTTGGCCAACAGGGCAGTGCCAGTGAGAAATTGGCCCAGGGTCTGGGTATCAGATTCATTTTCCCCACGGAAAATGGCCTCCATTTCTGGCCTCTCACCCTGACCAACCGGGTGCTGCTCAGCAAGAAAATTGCAATCTTTGCTGGATTTCTCCAAATCTAAAGCTGCCAGTAAGTAGTACCCTGCAAGTCCTTAGAGCCCCAAAGGCCACCTTTCATCTGACACCCAGACCCTGGGGAAAGGTCTTCTTTTTCCCCAGGGGAAATGGCCTCCGTTTGTACCCACTCACCCTGGCAGAAATTTGGGAGCCAAGCTAGAATTACCAAATCTTTCCTGGATTTTTCCAAAAGAAAAGCTGGCAGCAACTAGAACCCTGGAGGTACTTAGAGCCTCAAAGGCCACCTTGAACATATTACTGAGACCCTGGGTAAAGGACATTTTTCCCATGCAAAATGGCCTCCATTTCTGGCCACTTAGCCTGGCAGGCAGGGCAGTGCCAAGCGAGAAACTTACAATGTGTGCTGGACTCCTCAAAAGAGAAAGCTGGCAGCAACTCGGACCCTGCAAGTCCTTAGAGCCCCAGATGCCACCTTTCATCTGATACCCAGACCCTGGGCCAATGACTTCATTTTCCCCATGGAAAATGGGGTCAGTTTGAGGCCACGCGCCCTGGCTCTCTGCATTGTTGCCCTCTGTGAAATTTGCAAACTTGGCTGATTTTCTCCAAAACTAGAGCTGCTGGCAACGAGGAACCTGCAAGTCCTTAGGGCCCCAGATGCCACCTTTCGTGTGATACCCACACCCTGGGCCAATGACTTCATTTTCCCCATGGAAAATGGCCTCCATTTCTGGCCTCTCACCCTGACCAACCGGGTGGTGCCCAGCAAGAAATTTGCAATCTTTGCTGGATTTCTCCAAATCTAAAGCTGCCAGTAAGAAGTACCCTGCAAGTCCTTAGAGCCCCAAAAGTCACCTTTCATCTGACACCCAGACCCTGGGGAAAGGACTTCTTTTTCCCATGGAAAATGGCTTCTCTTTGCAGCCATTTGCCCTGGCTAACAGGGCAGTGCCCAATCAGAAAGTTTTAAGCGTTGCTGGATTCTTCCACAACTAAAGATGCCGGCAACTAGGAGCTTGCAAGTCCTTAGAGCCCCAAAGGTCACCTATAATTGACAGCCAGACCCTGGGGACATGACTTCTTTTCCCCATGGAAAATGGGGTCAGTTTGAGGCCACTCGCCCTGGCCATCTGCATTGTTCCCTTGTGAAATTTGTAAATTTTGCTGGATTCCTCCACAACTAAAGCTGCCAGTAAGTAGTACCCTGCAAGTCCTTAGAGCCCCAAAGGCCACCTTTCATCTGACACCCAGACCCTGGGGAAAGCACTTTTTTTCCCCATGGGAAATGGCCTCCGTTTGCAGCCACTCGCCCTGGCAGAAATTTGGGAGCCAAGCTAGAATTACCAAATCGTTGCCGCATTTTTCCAAAATAAAAGCTAGCAGCAACTAGAACCCTGGAAGTACTTAGAGCCTCAAAGGCCACCTTGAACATATTACTGAGACAATGGGTAAAGGACATTTTTCCCATGCAAAATGGCCTTCATTTCTGGCCACTTGGCCTGGCAGGCAGGGCAGTGCCAAGCAAGAAATTTACAAACTGTACTGGATTCTTCAAAAATGAAAGCTGCCAGCAACTAGGACGCTGCAAGTCCTTAGAGCCCCAGATGCCACCTTTCATCTGATACCGAGACCCTCGGCCAATTTCATTTGCAGCCATGTACCTTGGCCAACAGGGCAGTGCCAGTGAGAAATTGGCCCAGGGTCTGGGTATCAGATTCATTTTCCCCACGGAAAATGGCCTCCATTTCTGGCCTCTCACCCTGACCAACCGGGTGCTGCTCAGCAAGAAAATTGCAATCTTTGCTGGATTTCTCCAAATCTAAAGCTGCCAGTAAGTAGTACCCTGCAAGTCCTTAGAGCCCCAAAGGCCACCTTTCATCTGACACCCAGACCCTGGGGAAAGGTCTTCTTTTTCCCCAAGCGAAATGGCCTCCGTTTGTACCCACTCACCCTGGCAGAAATTTGGGAGCCAAGCTAGAATTACCAAATCTTTCCTGGATTTTTCCAAAAGAAAAGCTGGCAGCAACTAGAACCCTGGAGGTACTTAGAGCCTCAAAGGCCACCTTGAACATATTACTGAGACCCTGGGTAAAGGACATTTTTCCCATGCAAAATGGCCTCCATTTCTGGCCACTTAGCCTGGCAGGCAGGGCAGTGCCAAGCGAGAAACTTACAATGTGTGCTGGACTCCTCAAAAGAGAAAGCTGGCAGCAACTCGGACCCTGCAAGTCCTTAGAGCCCCAGATGCCACCTTTCATCTGATACCCAGACCCTGGGCCAATGACTTCATTTTCCCCATGGAAAATGGGGTCAGTTTGAGGCCACGCGCCCTGGCTCTCTGCATTGTTGCCCTCTGTGAAATTTGCAAACTTGGCTGATTTTCTCCAAAACTAGAGCTGCTGGCAACGAGGAACCTGCAAGTCCTTAGGGCCCCAGATGCCACCTTTCGTGTGATACCCACACCCTGGGCCAATGACTTCATTTTCCCCATGGAAAATGGCCTCCATTTCTGGCCTCTCACCCTGACCAACCGGGTGGTGCCCAGCAAGAAAGTTGCAATCTTTGCTGGATTTCTCCAAATCTAAAGCTGCCAGTAAGAAGTACCCTGCAAGTCCTTAGAGCCCCAAAAGTCACCTTTCATCTGACACCCAGACCCTGGGGAAAGGACTTCTTTTTCCCATGGAAAATGGCTTCTCTTTGCAGCCATTTGCCCTGGCTAACAGGGCAGTGCCCAATCAGAAAGTTTTAAGCGTTGCTGGATTCTTCCACAACTAAAGATGCCGGCAACTAGGAGCTTGCAAGTCCTTAGAGCCCCAAAGGTCACCTATAATTGACAGCCAGACCCTGGGGACATGACTTCTTTTCCCCATGGAAAATGGGGTCAGTTTGAGGCCACTCGCCCTGGCCATCTGCATTGTTCCCTTGTGAAATTTGTAAATTTTGCTGGATTCCTCCACAACTAAAGCTGCCAGTAAGTAGTACCCTGCAAGTCCTTAGAGCCCCAAAGGCCACCTTTCATCTGACACCCAGACCCTGGGGAAAGCACTTTTTTTCCCCATGGGAAATGGCCTCCGTTTGCAGCCACTCGCCCTGGCAGAAATTTGGGAGCCAAGCTAGAATTACCAAATCGTTGCCGCATTTTTCCAAAATAAAAGCTAGCAGCAACTAGAACCCTGGAAGTACTTAGAGCCTCAAAGGCCACCTTGAACATATTACTGAGACAATGGGTAAAGGACATTTTTCCCATGCAAAATGGCCTTCATTTCTGGCCACTTGGCCTGGCAGGCAGGGCAGTGCCAAGCAAGAAATTTACAAACTGTACTGGATTCTTCAAAAATGAAAGCTGCCAGCAACTAGGACGCTGCAAGTCCTTAGAGCCCCAGATGCCACCTTTCATCTGATACCGAGACCCTCGGCCAATTTCATTTGCAGCCATGTACCTTGGCCAACAGGGCAGTGCCAGTGAGAAATTGGCCCAGGGTCTGGGTATCAGATTCATTTTCCCCACGGAAAATGGCCTCCATTTCTGGCCTCTCACCCTGACCAACCGGGTGCTGCTCAGCAAGAAAATTGCAATCTTTGCTGGATTTCTCCAAATCTAAAGCTGCCAGTAAGTAGTACCCTGCAAGTCCTTAGAGCCCCAAAGGCCACCTTTCATCTGACACCCAGACCCTGGGGAAAGGTCTTCTTTTTCCCCAAGCGAAATGGCCTCCGTTTGTACCCACTCACCCTGGCAGAAATTTGGGAGCCAAGCTAGAATTACCAAATCTTTCCTGGATTTTTCCAAAAGAAAAGCTGGCAGCAACTAGAACCCTGGAGGTACTTAGAGCCTCAAAGGCCACCTTGAACATATTACTGAGACCCTGGGTAAAGGACATTTTTCCCATGCAAAATGGCCTCCATTTCTGGCCACTTAGCCTGGCAGGCAGGGCAGTGCCAAGCGAGAAACTTACAATGTGTGCTGGACTCCTCAAAAGAGAAAGCTGGCAGCAACTCGGACCCTGCAAGTCCTTAGAGCCCCAGATGCCACCTTTCATCTGATACCCAGACCCTGGGCCAATGACTTCATTTTCCCCATGGAAAATGGGGTCAGTTTGAGGCCACGCGCCCTGGCTCTCTGCATTGTTGCCCTCTGTGAAATTTGCAAACTTGGCTGATTTTCTCCAAAACTAGAGCTGCTGGCAACGAGGAACCTGCAAGTCCTTAGGGCCCCAGATGCCACCTTTCGTGTGATACCCACACCCTGGGCCAATGACTTCATTTTCCCCATGGAAAATGGCCTCCATTTCTGGCCTCTCACCCTGACCAACCGGGTGGTGCCCAGCAAGAAATTTGCAATCTTTGCTGGATTTCTCCAAATCTAAAGCTGCCAGTAAGAAGTACCCTGCAAGTCCTTAGAGCCCCAAAAGTCACCTTTCATCTGACACCCAGACCCTGGGGAAAGGACTTCTTTTTCCCATGGAAAATGGCTTCTCTTTGCAGCCATTTGCCCTGGCTAACAGGGCAGTGCCCAATCAGAAAGTTTTAAGCGTTGCTGGATTCTTCCACAACTAAAGATGCCGGCAACTAGGAGCTTGCAAGTCCTTAGAGCCCCAAAGGTCACCTATAATTGACAGCCAGACCCTGGGGACATGACTTCTTTTCCCCATGGAAAATGGGGTCAGTTTGAGGCCACTCGCCCTGGCCATCTGCATTGTTCCCTTGTGAAATTTGTAAATTTTGCTGGATTCCTCCACAACTAAAGCTGCCAGTAAGTAGTACCCTGCAAGTCCTTAGAGCCCCAAAGGCCACCTTTCATCTGACACCCAGACCCTGGGGAAAGCACTTTTTTCCCCATGGGAAATGGCCTCCGTTTGCAGCCACTCGCCCTGGCAGAAATTTGGGAGCCAAGCTAGAATTACCAAATCGTTGCCGCATTTTTCCAAAATAAAAGCTAGCAGCAACTAGAACCCTGGAAGTACTTAGAGCCTCAAAGGCCACCTTGAACATATTACTGAGACAATGGGTAAAGGACATTTTTCCCATGCAAAATGGCCTTCATTTCTGGCCACTTGGCCTGGCAGGCAGGGCAGTGCCAAGCAAGAAATTTACAAACTGTACTGGATTCTTCAAAAATGAAAGCTGCCAGCAACTAGGACGCTGCAAGTCCTTAGAGCCCCAGATGCCACCTTTCATCTGATACCGAGACCCTCGGCCAATTTCATTTGCAGCCATGTACCTTGGCCAACAGGGCAGTGCCAGTGAGAAATTGGCCCAGGGTCTGGGTATCAGATTCATTTTCCCCACGGAAAATGGCCTCCATTTCTGGCCTCTCACCCTGACCAACCGGGTGCTGCTCAGCAAGAAAATTGCAATCTTTGCTGGATTTCTCCAAATCTAAAGCTGCCAGTAAGTAGTACCCTGCAAGTCCTTAGAGCCCCAAAGGCCACCTTTCATCTGACACCCAGACCCTGGGGAAAGGTCTTCTTTTTCCCCAAGCGAAATGGCCTCCGTTTGTACCCACTCACCCTGGCAGAAATTTGGGAGCCAAGCTAGAATTACCAAATCTTTCCTGGATTTTTCCAAAAGAAAAGCTGGCAGCAACTAGAACCCTGGAGGTACTTAGAGCCTCAAAGGCCACCTTGAACATATTACTGAGACCCTGGGTAAAGGACATTTTTCCCATGCAAAATGGCCTCCATTTCTGGCCACTTAGCCTGGCACGCAGGGCAGTGCCAAGCGAGAAACTTACAATGTGTGCTGGACTCCTCAAAAGAGAAAGCTGGCAGCAACTCGGACCCTGCAAGTCCTTAGAGCCCCAGATGCCACCTTTCATCTGATACCCAGACCCTGGGCCAATGACTTCATTTTCCCCATGGAAAATGGGGTCAGTTTGAGGCCACGCGCCCTGGCTCTCTGCATTGTTGCCCTCTGTGAAATTTGCAAACTTGGCTGATTTTCTCCAAAACTAGAGCTGCTGGCAACGAGGAACCTGCAAGTCCTTAGGGCCCCAGATGCCACCTTTCGTGTGATACCCACACCCTGGGCCAATGACTTCATTTTCCCCATGGAAAATGGCCTCCATTTCTGGCCTCTCACCCTGACCAACCGGGTGGTGCCCAGCAAGAAATTTGCAATCTTTGCTGGATTTCTCCAAATCTAAAGCTGCCAGTAAGAAGTACCCTGCAAGTCCTTAGAGCCCCAAAAGTCACCTTTCATCTGACACCCAGACCCTGGGGAAAGGACTTCTTTTTCCCATGGAAAATGGCTTCTCTTTGCAGCCATTTGCCCTGGCTAACAGGGCAGTGCCCAATCAGAAAGTTTTAAGCGTTGCTGGATTCTTCCACAACTAAAGATGCCGGCAACTAGGAGCTTGCAAGTCCTTAGAGCCCCAAAGGTCACCTATAATTGACAGCCAGACCCTGGGGACATGACTTCTTTTCCCCATGGAAAATGGGGTCAGTTTGAGGCCACTCGCCCTGGCCATCTGCATTGTTCCCTTGTGAAATTTGTAAATTTTGCTGGATTCCTCCACAACTAAAGCTGCCAGTAAGTAGTACCCTGCAAGTCCTTAGAGCCCCAAAGGCCACCTTTCATCTGACACCCAGACCCTGGGGAAAGCACTTTTTTTCCCCATGGGAAATGGCCTCCGTTTGCAGCCACTCGCCCTGGCAGAAATTTGGGAGCCAAGCTAGAATTACCAAATCGTTGCCGCATTTTTCCAAAATAAAAGCTAGCAGCAACTAGAACCCTGGAAGTACTTAGAGCCTCAAAGGCCACCTTGAACATATTACTGAGACAATGGGTAAAGGACATTTTTCCCATGCAAAATGGCCTTCATTTCTGGCCACTTGGCCTGGCAGGCAGGGCAGTGCCAAGCAAGAAATTTACAAACTGTACTGGATTCTTCAAAAATGAAAGCTGCCAGCAACTAGGACGCTGCAAGTCCTTAGAGCCCCAGATGCCACCTTTCATCTGATACCGAGACCCTCGGCCAATTTCATTTGCAGCCATGTACCTTGGCCAACAGGGCAGTGCCAGTGAGAAATTGGCCCAGGGTCTGGGTATCAGATTCATTTTCCCCACGGAAAATGGCCTCCATTTCTGGCCTCTCACCCTGACCAACCGGGTGCTGCTCAGCAAGAAAATTGCAATCTTTGCTGGATTTCTCCAAATCTAAAGCTGCCAGTAAGTAGTACCCTGCAAGTCCTTAGAGCCCCAAAGGCCACCTTTCATCTGACACCCAGACCCTGGGGAAAGGTCTTCTTTTTCCCCAAGCGAAATGGCCTCCGTTTGTACCCACTCACCCTGGCAGAAATTTGGGAGCCAAGCTAGAATTACCAAATCTTTCCTGGATTTTTCCAAAAGAAAAGCTGGCAGCAACTAGAACCCTGGAGGTACTTAGAGCCTCAAAGGCCACCTTGAACATATTACTGAGACCCTGGGTAAAGGACATTTTTCCCATGCAAAATGGCCTCCATTTCTGGCCACTTAGCCTGGCACGCAGGGCAGTGCCAAGCGAGAAACTTACAATGTGTGCTGGACTCCTCAAAAGAGAAAGCTGGCAGCAACTCGGACCCTGCAAGTCCTTAGAGCCCCAGATGCCACCTTTCATCTGATACCCAGACCCTGGGCCAATGACTTCATTTTCCCCATGGAAAATGGGGTCAGTTTGAGGCCACGCGCCCTGGCTCTCTGCATTGTTGCCCTCTGTGAAATTTGCAAACTTGGCTGATTTTCTCCAAAACTAGAGCTGCTGGCAACGAGGAACCTGCAAGTCCTTAGGGCCCCAGATGCCACCTTTCGTGTGATACCCACACCCTGGGCCAATGACTTCATTTTCCCCATGGAAAATGGCCTCCATTTCTGGCCTCTCACCCTGACCAACCGGGTGGTGCCCAGCAAGAAATTTGCAATCTTTGCTGGATTTCTCCAAATCTAAAGCTGCCAGTAAGAAGTACCCTGCAAGTCCTTAGAGCCCCAAAAGTCACCTTTCATCTGACACCCAGACCCTGGGGAAAGGACTTCTTTTTCCCATGGAAAATGGCTTCTCTTTGCAGCCATTTGCCCTGGCTAACAGGGCAGTGCCCAATCAGAAAGTTTTAAGCGTTGCTGGATTCTTCCACAACTAAAGATGCCGGCAACTAGGAGCTTGCAAGTCCTTAGAGCCCCAAAGGTCACCTATAATTGACAGCCAGACCCTGGGGACATGACTTCTTTTCCCCATGGAAAATGGGGTCAGTTTGAGGCCACTCGCCCTGGCCATCTGCATTGTTCCCTTGTGAAATTTGTAAATTTTGCTGGATTCCTCCACAACTAAAGCTGCCAGTAAGTAGTACCCTGCAAGTCCTTAGAGCCCCAAAGGCCACCTTTCATCTGACACCCAGACCCTGGGGAAAGCACTTTTTTTCCCCATGGGAAATGGCCTCCGTTTGCAGCCACTCGCCCTGGCAGAAATTTGGGAGCCAAGCTAGAATTACCAAATCGTTGCCGCATTTTTCCAAAATAAAAGCTAGCAGCAACTAGAACCCTGGAAGTACTTAGAGCCTCAAAGGCCACCTTGAACATATTACTGAGACAATGGGTAAAGGACATTTTTCCCATGCAAAATGGCCTTCATTTCTGGCCACTTGGCCTGGCAGGCAGGGCAGTGCCAAGCAAGAAATTTACAAACTGTACTGGATTCTTCAAAAATGAAAGCTGCCAGCAACTAGGACGCTGCAAGTCCTTAGAGCCCCAGATGCCACCTTTCATCTGATACCGAGACCCTCGGCCAATTTCATTTGCAGCCATGTACCTTGGCCAACAGGGCAGTGCCAGTGAGAAATTGGCCCAGGGTCTGGGTATCAGATTCATTTTCCCCACGGAAAATGGCCTCCATTTCTGGCCTCTCACCCTGACCAACCGGGTGCTGCTCAGCAAGAAAATTGCAATCTTTGCTGGATTTCTCCAAATCTAAAGCTGCCAGTAAGTAGTACCCTGCAAGTCCTTAGAGCCCCAAAGGCCACCTTTCATCTGACACCCAGACCCTGGGGAAAGGTCTTCTTTTTCCCCAAGCGAAATGGCCTCCGTTTGTACCCACTCACCCTGGCAGAAATTTGGGAGCCAAGCTAGAATTACCAAATCTTTCCTGGATTTTTCCAAAAGAAAAGCTGGCAGCAACTAGAACCCTGGAGGTACTTAGAGCCTCAAAGGCCACCTTGAACATATTACTGAGACCCTGGGTAAAGGACATTTTTCCCATGCAAAATGGCCTCCATTTCTGGCCACTTAGCCTGGCAGGCAGGGCAGTGCCAAGCGAGAAACTTACAATGTGTGCTGGACTCCTCAAAAGAGAAAGCTGGCAGCAACTCGGACCCTGCAAGTCCTTAGAGCCCCAGATGCCACCTTTCATCTGATACCCAGACCCTGGGCCAATGACTTCATTTTCCCCATGGAAAATGGGGTCAGTTTGAGGCCACGCGCCCTGGCTCTCTGCATTGTTGCCCTCTGTGAAATTTGCAAACTTGGCTGATTTTCTCCAAAACTAGAGCTGCTGGCAACGAGGAACCTGCAAGTCCTTAGGGCCCCAGATGCCACCTTTCGTGTGATACCCACACCCTGGGCCAATGACTTCATTTTCCCCATGGAAAATGGCCTCCATTTCTGGCCTCTCACCCTGACCAACCGGGTGGTGCCCAGCAAGAAATTTGCAATCTTTGCTGGATTTCTCCAAATCTAAAGCTGCCAGTAAGAAGTACCCTGCAAGTCCTTAGAGCCCCAAAAGTCACCTTTCATCTGACACCCAGACCCTGGGGAAAGGACTTCTTTTTCCCATGGAAAATGGCTTCTCTTTGCAGCCATTTGCCCTGGCTAACAGGGCAGTGCCCAATCAGAAAGTTTTAAGCGTTGCTGGATTCTTCCACAACTAAAGATGCCGGCAACTAGGAGCTTGCAAGTCCTTAGAGCCCCAAAGGTCACCTATAATTGACAGCCAGACCCTGGGGACATGACTTCTTTTCCCCATGGAAAATGGGGTCAGTTTGAGGCCACTCGCCCTGGCCATCTGCATTGTTCCCTTGTGAAATTTGTAAATTTTGCTGGATTCCTCCACAACTAAAGCTGCCAGTAAGTAGTACCCTGCAAGTCCTTAGAGCCCCAAAGGCCACCTTTCATCTGACACCCAGACCCTGGGGAAAGCACTTTTTTTCCCCATGGGAAATGGCCTCCGTTTGCAGCCACTCGCCCTGGCAGAAATTTGGGAGCCAAGCTAGAATTACCAAATCGTTGCCGCATTTTTCCAAAATAAAAGCTAGCAGCAACTAGAACCCTGGAAGTACTTAGAGCCTCAAAGGCCACCTTGAACATATTACTGAGACAATGGGTAAAGGACATTTTTCCCATGCAAAATGGCCTTCATTTCTGGCCACTTGGCCTGGCAGGCAGGGCAGTGCCAAGCAAGAAATTTACAAACTGTACTGGATTCTTCAAAAATGAAAGCTGCCAGCAACTAGGACGCTGCAAGTCCTTAGAGCCCCAGATGCCACCTTTCATCTGATACCGAGACCCTCGGCCAATTTCATTTGCAGCCATGTACCTTGGCCAACAGGGCAGTGCCAGTGAGAAATTGGCCCAGGGTCTGGGTATCAGATTCATTTTCCCCACGGAAAATGGCCTCCATTTCTGGCCTCTCACCCTGACCAACCGGGTGCTGCTCAGCAAGAAAATTGCAATCTTTGCTGGATTTCTCCAAATCTAAAGCTGCCAGTAAGTAGTACCCTGCAAGTCCTTAGAGCCCCAAAGGCCACCTTTCATCTGACACCCAGACCCTGGGGAAAGGTCTTCTTTTTCCCCAAGCGAAATGGCCTCCGTTTGTACCCACTCACCCTGGCAGAAATTTGGGAGCCAAGCTAGAATTACCAAATCTTTCCTGGATTTTTCCAAAAGAAAAGCTGGCAGCAACTAGAACCCTGGAGGTACTTAGAGCCTCAAAGGCCACCTTGAACATATTACTGAGACCCTGGGTAAAGGACATTTTTCCCATGCAAAATGGCCTCCATTTCTGGCCACTTAGCCTGGCACGCAGGGCAGTGCCAAGCGAGAAACTTACAATGTGTGCTGGACTCCTCAAAAGAGAAAGCTGGCAGCAACTCGGACCCTGCAAGTCCTTAGAGCCCCAGATGCCACCTTTCATCTGATACCCAGACCCTGGGCCAATGACTTCATTTTCCCCATGGAAAATGGGGTCAGTTTGAGGCCACGCGCCCTGGCTCTCTGCATTGTTGCCCTCTGTGAAATTTGCAAACTTGGCTGATTTTCTCCAAAACTAGAGCTGCTGGCAACGAGGAACCTGCAAGTCCTTAGGGCCCCAGATGCCACCTTTCGTGTGATACCCACACCCTGGGCCAATGACTTCATTTTCCCCATGGAAAATGGCCTCCATTTCTGGCCTCTCACCCTGACCAACCGGGTGGTGCCCAGCAAGAAATTTGCAATCTTTGCTGGATTTCTCCAAATCTAAAGCTGCCAGTAAGAAGTACCCTGCAAGTCCTTAGAGCCCCAAAAGTCACCTTTCATCTGACACCCAGACCCTGGGGAAAGGACTTCTTTTTCCCATGGAAAATGGCTTCTCTTTGCAGCCATTTGCCCTGGCTAACAGGGCAGTGCCCAATCAGAAAGTTTTAAGCGTTGCTGGATTCTTCCACAACTAAAGATGCCGGCAACTAGGAGCTTGCAAGTCCTTAGAGCCCCAAAGGTCACCTATAATTGACAGCCAGACCCTGGGGACATGACTTCTTTTCCCCATGGAAAATGGGGTCAGTTTGAGGCCACTCGCCCTGGCCATCTGCATTGTTCCCTTGTGAAATTTGTAAATTTTGCTGGATTCCTCCACAACTAAAGCTGCCAGTAAGTAGTACCCTGCAAGTCCTTAGAGCCCCAAAGGCCACCTTTCATCTGACACCCAGACCCTGGGGAAAGCACTTTTTTTCCCCATGGGAAATGGCCTCCGTTTGCAGCCACTCGCCCTGGCAGAAATTTGGGAGCCAAGCTAGAATTACCAAATCGTTGCCGCATTTTTCCAAAATAAAAGCTAGCAGCAACTAGAACCCTGGAAGTACTTAGAGCCTCAAAGGCCACCTTGAACATATTACTGAGACAATGGGTAAAGGACATTTTTCCCATGCAAAATGGCCTTCATTTCTGGCCACTTGGCCTGGCAGGCAGGGCAGTGCCAAGCAAGAAATTTACAAACTGTACTGGATTCTTCAAAAATGAAAGCTGCCAGCAACTAGGACGCTGCAAGTCCTTAGAGCCCCAGATGCCACCTTTCATCTGATACCGAGACCCTCGGCCAATTTCATTTGCAGCCATGTACCTTGGCCAACAGGGCAGTGCCAGTGAGAAATTGGCCCAGGGTCTGGGTATCAGATTCATTTTCCCCACGGAAAATGGCCTCCATTTCTGGCCTCTCACCCTGACCAACCGGGTGCTGCTCAGCAAGAAAATTGCAATCTTTGCTGGATTTCTCCAAATCTAAAGCTGCCAGTAAGTAGTACCCTGCAAGTCCTTAGAGCCCCAAAGGCCACCTTTCATCTGACACCCAGACCCTGGGGAAAGGTCTTCTTTTTCCCCAAGCGAAATGGCCTCCGTTTGTACCCACTCACCCTGGCAGAAATTTGGGAGCCAAGCTAGAATTACCAAATCTTTCCTGGATTTTTCCAAAAGAAAAGCTGGCAGCAACTAGAACCCTGGAGGTACTTAGAGCCTCAAAGGCCACCTTGAACATATTACTGAGACCCTGGGTAAAGGACATTTTTCCCATGCAAAATGGCCTCCATTTCTGGCCACTTAGCCTGGCACGCAGGGCAGTGCCAAGCGAGAAACTTACAATGTGTGCTGGACTCCTCAAAAGAGAAAGCTGGCAGCAACTCGGACCCTGCAAGTCCTTAGAGCCCCAGATGCCACCTTTCATCTGATACCCAGACCCTGGGCCAATGACTTCATTTTCCCCATGGAAAATGGGGTCAGTTTGAGGCCACGCGCCCTGGCTCTCTGCATTGTTGCCCTCTGTGAAATTTGCAAACTTGGCTGATTTTCTCCAAAACTAGAGCTGCTGGCAACGAGGAACCTGCAAGTCCTTAGGGCCCCAGATGCCACCTTTCGTGTGATACCCACACCCTGGGCCAATGACTTCATTTTCCCCATGGAAAATGGCCTCCATTTCTGGCCTCTCACCCTGACCAACCGGGTGGTGCCCAGCAAGAAATTTGCAATCTTTGCTGGATTTCTCCAAATCTAAAGCTGCCAGTAAGAAGTACCCTGCAAGTCCTTAGAGCCCCAAAAGTCACCTTTCATCTGACACCCAGACCCTGGGGAAAGGACTTCTTTTTCCCATGGAAAATGGCTTCTCTTTGCAGCCATTTGCCCTGGCTAACAGGGCAGTGCCCAATCAGAAAGTTTTAAGCGTTGCTGGATTCTTCCACAACTAAAGATGCCGGCAACTAGGAGCTTGCAAGTCCTTAGAGCCCCAAAGGTCACCTATAATTGACAGCCAGACCCTGGGGACATGACTTCTTTTCCCCATGGAAAATGGGGTCAGTTTGAGGCCACTCGCCCTGGCCATCTGCATTGTTCCCTTGTGAAATTTGTAAATTTTGCTGGATTCCTCCACAACTAAAGCTGCCAGTAAGTAGTACCCTGCAAGTCCTTAGAGCCCCAAAGGCCACCTTTCATCTGACACCCAGACCCTGGGGAAAGCACTTTTTTTCCCCATGGGAAATGGCCTCCGTTTGCAGCCACTCGCCCTGGCAGAAATTTGGGAGCCAAGCTAGAATTACCAAATCGTTGCCGCATTTTTCCAAAATAAAAGCTAGCAGCAACTAGAACCCTGGAAGTACTTAGAGCCTCAAAGGCCACCTTGAACATATTACTGAGACAATGGGTAAAGGACATTTTTCCCATGCAAAATGGCCTTCATTTCTGGCCACTTGGCCTGGCAGGCAGGGCAGTGCCAAGCAAGAAATTTACAAACTGTACTGGATTCTTCAAAAATGAAAGCTGCCAGCAACTAGGACGCTGCAAGTCCTTAGAGCCCCAGATGCCACCTTTCATCTGATACCGAGACCCTCGGCCAATTTCATTTGCAGCCATGTACCTTGGCCAACAGGGCAGTGCCAGTGAGAAATTGGCCCAGGGTCTGGGTATCAGATTCATTTTCCCCACGGAAAATGGCCTCCATTTCTGGCCTCTCACCCTGACCAACCGGGTGCTGCTCAGCAAGAAAATTGCAATCTTTGCTGGATTTCTCCAAATCTAAAGCTGCCAGTAAGTAGTACCCTGCAAGTCCTTAGAGCCCCAAAGGCCACCTTTCATCTGACACCCAGACCCTGGGGAAAGGTCTTCTTTTTCCCCAAGCGAAATGGCCTCCGTTTGTACCCACTCACCCTGGCAGAAATTTGGGAGCCAAGCTAGAATTACCAAATCTTTCCTGGATTTTTCCAAAAGAAAAGCTGGCAGCAACTAGAACCCTGGAGGTACTTAGAGCCTCAAAGGCCACCTTGAACATATTACTGAGACCCTGGGTAAAGGACATTTTTCCCATGCAAAATGGCCTCCATTTCTGGCCACTTAGCCTGGCAGGCAGGGCAGTGCCAAGCGAGAAACTTACAATGTGTGCTGGACTCCTCAAAAGAGAAAGCTGGCAGCAACTCGGACCCTGCAAGTCCTTAGAGCCCCAGATGCCACCTTTCATCTGATACCCAGACCCTGGGCCAATGACTTCATTTTCCCCATGGAAAATGGGGTCAGTTTGAGGCCACGCGCCCTGGCTCTCTGCATTGTTGCCCTCTGTGAAATTTGCAAACTTGGCTGATTTTCTCCAAAACTAGAGCTGCTGGCAACGAGGAACCTGCAAGTCCTTAGGGCCCCAGATGCCACCTTTCGTGTGATACCCACACCCTGGGCCAATGACTTCATTTTCCCCATGGAAAATGGCCTCCATTTCTGGCCTCTCACCCTGACCAACCGGGTGGTGCCCAGCAAGAAATTTGCAATCTTTGCTGGATTTCTCCAAATCTAAAGCTGCCAGTAAGAAGTACCCTGCAAGTCCTTAGAGCCCCAAAAGTCACCTTTCATCTGACACCCAGACCCTGGGGAAAGGACTTCTTTTTCCCATGGAAAATGGCTTCTCTTTGCAGCCATTTGCCCTGGCTAACAGGGCAGTGCCCAATCAGAAAGTTTTAAGCGTTGCTGGATTCTTCCACAACTAAAGATGCCGGCAACTAGGAGCTTGCAAGTCCTTAGAGCCCCAAAGGTCACCTATAATTGACAGCCAGACCCTGGGGACATGACTTCTTTTCCCCATGGAAAATGGGGTCAGTTTGAGGCCACTCGCCCTGGCCATCTGCATTGTTCCCTTGTGAAATTTGTAAATTTTGCTGGATTCCTCCACAACTAAAGCTGCCAGTAAGTAGTACCCTGCAAGTCCTTAGAGCCCCAAAGGCCACCTTTCATCTGACACCCAGACCCTGGGGAAAGCACTTTTTTTCCCCATGGGAAATGGCCTCCGTTTGCAGCCACTCGCCCTGGCAGAAATTTGGGAGCCAAGCTAGAATTACCAAATCGTTGCCGCATTTTTCCAAAATAAAAGCTAGCAGCAACTAGAACCCTGGAAGTACTTAGAGCCTCAAAGGCCACCTTGAACATATTACTGAGACAATGGGTAAAGGACATTTTTCCCATGCAAAATGGCCTTCATTTCTGGCCACTTGGCCTGGCAGGCAGGGCAGTGCCAAGCAAGAAATTTACAAACTGTACTGGATTCTTCAAAAATGAAAGCTGCCAGCAACTAGGACGCTGCAAGTCCTTAGAGCCCCAGATGCCACCTTTCATCTGATACCGAGACCCTCGGCCAATTTCATTTGCAGCCATGTACCTTGGCCAACAGGGCAGTGCCAGTGAGAAATTGGCCCAGGGTCTGGGTATCAGATTCATTTTCCCCACGGAAAATGGCCTCCATTTCTGGCCTCTCACCCTGACCAACCGGGTGCTGCTCAGCAAGAAAATTGCAATCTTTGCTGGATTTCTCCAAATCTAAAGCTGCCAGTAAGTAGTACCCTGCAAGTCCTTAGAGCCCCAAAGGCCACCTTTCATCTGACACCCAGACCCTGGGGAAAGGTCTTCTTTTTCCCCAAGCGAAATGGCCTCCGTTTGTACCCACTCACCCTGGCAGAAATTTGGGAGCCAAGCTAGAATTACCAAATCTTTCCTGGATTTTTCCAAAAGAAAAGCTGGCAGCAACTAGAACCCTGGAGGTACTTAGAGCCTCAAAGGCCACCTTGAACATATTACTGAGACCCTGGGTAAAGGACATTTTTCCCATGCAAAATGGCCTCCATTTCTGGCCACTTAGCCTGGCAGGCAGGGCAGTGCCAAGCGAGAAACTTACAATGTGTGCTGGACTCCTCAAAAGAGAAAGCTGGCAGCAACTCGGACCCTGCAAGTCTTAGAGCCCCAGATGCCACCTTTCATCTGATACCCAGACCCTGGGCCAATGACTTCATTTTCCCCATGGAAAATGGGGTCAGTTTGAGGCCACGCGCCCTGGCTCTCTGCATTGTTGCCCTCTGTGAAATTTGCAAACTTGGCTGATTTTCTCCAAAACTAGAGCTGCTGGCAACGAGGAACCTGCAAGTCCTTAGGGCCCCAGATGCCACCTTTCGTGTGATACCCACACCCTGGGCCAATGACTTCATTTTCCCCATGGAAAATGGCCTCCATTTCTGGCCTCTCACCCTGACCAACCGGGTGGTGCCCAGCAAGAAAGTTGCAATCTTTGCTGGATTTCTCCAAATCTAAAGCTGCCAGTAAGAAGTACCCTGCAAGTCCTTAGAGCCCCAAAAGTCACCTTTCATCTGACACCCAGACCCTGGGGAAAGGACTTCTTTTTCCCATGGAAAATGGCTTCTCTTTGCAGCCATTTGCCCTGGCTAACAGGGCAGTGCCCAATCAGAAAGTTTTAAGCGTTGCTGGATTCTTCCACAACTAAAGATGCCGGCAACTAGGAGCTTGCAAGTCCTTAGAGCCCCAAAGGTCACCTATAATTGACAGCCAGACCCTGGGGACATGACTTCTTTTCCCCATGGAAAATGGGGTCAGTTTGAGGCCACTCGCCCTGGCCATCTGCATTGTTCCATTGTGAAATTTGTAAATTTTGCTGGATTCCTCCACAACTAAAGCTGCCAGTAAGTAGTACCCTGCAAGTCCTTAGAGCCCCAAAGGCCACCTTTCATCTGACACCCAGACCCTGGGGAAAGCACTTTTTTTCCCCATGGGAAATGGCCACCGTTTGCAGCCACTCGCCCTGGCAGAAATTTGGGAGCCAAGCTAGAATTACCAAATCGTTGCCGCATTTTTCCAAAATAAAAGCTAGCAGCAACTAGAACCCTGGAAGTACTTAGAGCCTCAAAGGCCACCTTGAACATATTACTGAGACAATGGGTAAAGGACATTTTTCCCATGCAAAATGGCCTTCATTTCTGGCCACTTGGCCTGGCAGGCAGGGCAGTGCCAAGCAAGAAATTTACAAACTGTACTGGATTCTTCAAAAATGAAAGCTGCCAGCAACTAGGACGCTGCAAGTCCTTAGAGCCCCAGATGCCACCTTTCATCTGATACCGAGACCCTCGGCCAATTTCATTTGCAGCCATGTACCTTGGCCAACAGGGCAGTGCCAGTGAGAAATTGGCCCAGGGTCTGGGTATCAGATTCATTTTCCCCACGGAAAATGGCCTCCATTTCTGGCCTCTCACCCTGACCAACCGGGTGCTGCTCAGCAAGAAAATTGCAATCTTTGCTGGATTTCTCCAAATCTAAAGCTGCCAGTAAGTAGTACCCTGCAAGTCCTTAGAGCCCCAAAGGCCACCTTTCATCTGACACCCAGACCCTGGGGAAAGGTCTTCTTTTTCCCCAAGCGAAATGGCCTCCGTTTGTACCCACTCACCCTGGCAGAAATTTGGGAGCCAAGCTAGAATTACCAAATCTTTCCTGGATTTTTCCAAAAGAAAAGCTGGCAGCAACTAGAACCCTGGAGGTACTTAGAGCCTCAAAGGCCACCTTGAACATATTACTGAGACCCTGGGTAAAGGACATTTTTCCCATGCAAAATGGCCTCCATTTCTGGCCACTTGGCCTGGCAGGCAGGGCAGTGCCAAGCGAGAAACTTACAATGTGTGCTGGACTCCTCAAAAGAGAAAGCTGGCAGCAACTCGGACCCTGCAAGTCCTTAGAGCCCCAGATGCCACCTTTCATCTGATACCCAGACCCTGGGCCAATGACTTCATTTTCCCCATGGAAAATGGGGTCAGTTTGAGGCCACGCGCCCTGGCTCTCTGCATTGTTGCCCTCTGTGAAATTTGCAAACTTGGCTGATTTTCTCCAAAACTAGAGCTGCTGGCAACGAGGAACCTGCAAGTCCTTAGGGCCCCAGATGCCACCTTTCGTGTGATACCCACACCCTGGGCCAATGACTTCATTTTCCCCATGGAAAATGGCCTCCATTTCTGGCCTCTCACCCTGACCAACCGGGTGGTGCCCAGCAAGAAAGTTGCAATCTTTGCTGGATTTCTCCAAATCTAAAGCTGCCAGTAAGAAGTACCCTGCAAGTCCTTAGAGCCCCAAAAGTCACCTTTCATCTGACACCCAGACCCTGGGGAAAGGACTTCTTTTTCCCATGGAAAATGGCTTCTCTTTGCAGCCATTTGCCCTGGCTAACAGGGCAGTGCCCAATCAGAAAGTTTTAAGCGTTGCTGGATTCTTCCACAACTAAAGATGCCGGCAACTAGGAGCTTGCAAGTCCTTAGAGCCCCAAAGGTCACCTATAATTGACAGCCAGACCCTGGGGACATGACTTCTTTTCCCCATGGAAAATGGGGTCAGTTTGAGGCCACTCGCCCTGGCCATCTGCATTGTTCCCTTGTGAAATTTGTAAATTTTGCTGGATTCCTCCACAACTAAAGCTGCCAGTAAGTAGTACCCTGCAAGTCCTTAGAGCCCCAAAGGCCACCTTTCATCTGACACCCAGACCCTGGGGAAAGCACTTTTTTTCCCCATGGGAAATGGCCACCGTTTGCAGCCACTCGCCCTGGCAGAAATTTGGGAGCCAAGCTAGAATTACCAAATCGTTGCCGCATTTTTCCAAAATAAAAGCTAGCAGCAACTAGAACCCTGGAAGTACTTAGAGCCTCAAAGGCCACCTTGAACATATTACTGAGACAATGGGTAAAGGACATTTTTCCCATGCAAAATGGCCTTCATTTCTGGCCACTTGGCCTGGCAGGCAGGGCAGTGCCAAGCAAGAAATTTACAAACTGTACTGGATTCTTCAAAAATGAAAGCTGCCAGCAACTAGGACGCTGCAAGTCCTTAGAGCCCCAGATGCCACCTTTCATCTGATACCGAGACCCTCGGCCAATTTCATTTGCAGCCATGTACCTTGGCCAACAGGGCAGTGCCAGTGAGAAATTGGCCCAGGGTCTGGGTATCAGATTCATTTTCCCCACGGAAAATGGCCTCCATTTCTGGCCTCTCACCCTGACCAACCGGGTGCTGCTCAGCAAGAAAATTGCAATCTTTGCTGGATTTCTCCAAATCTAAAGCTGCCAGTAAGTAGTACCCTGCAAGTCCTTAGAGCCCCAAAGGCCACCTTTCATCTGACACCCAGACCCTGGGGAAAGGTCTTCTTTTTCCCCAAGCGAAATGGCCTCCGTTTGTACCCACTCACCCTGGCAGAAATTTGGGAGCCAAGCTAGAATTACCAAATCTTTCCTGGATTTTTCCAAAAGAAAAGCTGGCAGCAACTAGAACCCTGGAGGTACTTAGAGCCTCAAAGGCCACCTTGAACATATTACTGAGACCCTGGGTAAAGGACATTTTTCCCATGCAAAATGGCCTCCATTTCTGGCCACTTAGCCTGGCAGGCAGGGCAGTGCCAAGCGAGAAACTTACAATGTGTGCTGGACTCCTCAAAAGAGAAAGCTGGCAGCAACTCGGACCCTGCAAGTCTTAGAGCCCCAGATGCCACCTTTCATCTGATACCCAGACCCTGGGCCAATGACTTCATTTTCCCCATGGAAAATGGGGTCAGTTTGAGGCCACGCGCCCTGGCTCTCTGCATTGTTGCCCTCTGTGAAATTTGCAAACTTGGCTGATTTTCTCCAAAACTAGAGCTGCTGGCAACGAGGAACCTGCAAGTCCTTAGGGCCCCAGATGCCACCTTTCGTGTGATACCCACACCCTGGGCCAATGACTTCATTTTCCCCATGGAAAATGGCCTCCATTTCTGGCCTCTCACCCTGACCAACCGGGTGGTGCCCAGCAAGAAAGTTGCAATCTTTGCTGGATTTCTCCAAATCTAAAGCTGCCAGTAAGAAGTACCCTGCAAGTCCTTAGAGCCCCAAAAGTCACCTTTCATCTGACACCCAGACCCTGGGGAAAGGACTTCTTTTTCCCATGGAAAATGGCTTCTCTTTGCAGCCATTTGCCCTGGCTAACAGGGCAGTGCCCTATCAGAAATTTTTAAGCGTTGCTGGATTCTTCCACAACTAAAGATGCCGGCAACTAGGAGCTTGCAAGTCCTTAGAGCCCCAAAGGTCACCTATAATTGACAGCCAGACCCTGGGGACATGACTTCTTTTCCCCATGGAAAATGGGGTCAGTTTGAGGCCACTCGCCCTGGCCATCTGCATTGTTCCCTTGTGAAATTTGTAAATTTTGCTGGATTCCTCCACAACTAAAGCTGCCAGTAAGTAGTACCCTGCAAGTCCTTAGAGCCCCAAAGGCCACCTTTCATCTGACACCCAGACCCTGGGGAAAGGTCTTCTTTTTCCCCAAGCGAAATGGCCTCCGTTTGTACCCACTCACCCTGGCACACCCTGGCAGAAATTTGGGAGCCAAGCTAGAATTACCAAATCTTTCCTGGATTTTTCCAAAAGAAAAGCTGGCAGCAACTAGAACCCTGGAAGTACTTAGAGCCTCAAAGGGCACCTTGAACATATTACTGAGACCCTGGGTAAAGGACATTTTTCCCATGCAAAATGGCCTCCATTTCTGGCCACTTAGCCTGGCACGCAGGGCAGTGCCAAGCGAGAAATTTACAACCTGTACTGGATTCTTCAAAAATGAAAGCTGCCCGCAACTAGGACGCTGCTAGTCCTTAGAGCCCCAGATGCCACCTTTCATCTGATACCGAGACCCTCGGCCAATTTCATTTGCAGCCATGTACCTTGGCCAACAGGGCAGTGCCAGTGAGAAATTGGCCCAGGGTCTGGGTATCAGATTCATTTTCCCCATGGAAAATGGCCTCCATTTCTGGCCTCTCACCCTGACCAACCGGGTGGTGCCCAGCAAGAGATTTGCAATCTTTGCAGGATTTCTCCAAATCTAATGCTGCCAGTAAGAAGTACCCTGCAAGTCCTTAGAGCCCCAAAAGTCACCTTTCATCTGACACCCAGACCCTGGGGAAAGGACTTCTTTTTCCCATGGATAATGGCTTCTCTTTGCAGCCATTTGCCCTGGCTAACAGGGCAGTGCCCAATCAGAAATTTTTAAGCGTTGCTGGATTCTTCCACAACTAAAGATGCCGGCAACTAGGAGCTTGCAAGTCCTTAGAGCCCCAAAGGTCACCTATAATTGATAGCCAGACCCTGGGGACATGACTTCTTTTCCCCATGGAAAATGGGGTCAGTTTGAGGCCACTCGCCCTGGCCATCTGCATTGTTCCCTTGTGAAATTTGTAAATTTTGCTGGATTCCTCCACAACTAAAGCTGCCACCATCTAGGAGCTAGCAAGTCCTTAGAGCTCCAAAAGCCACCTGTCATTAATACCCAGACTCGGGAGACATCACTTCATTTTCCCCATGGAAAATGGCGCCAGTTTGAAGCCACTCGCCCTGGCAGAAAGTGGGGAGCCAAGCGAGAATTACCAAATCTTTGCTGGATTTTTCGAAAAGAAAATCTGGCAGCAACTGTAACCCTGGAAGTACTTAGAGCCTCAAAGGCCACCTTGAACATATTACTGAGACCCTAGCTAAAGGACATTTTTCCCATGCAAAATGGCCTCCATTTCTGGCCACTTGGCCTGGCAGGCAGGGCTGTGCCAAGCGAGAAATTTACAAACTGTGCTGGACTCCTCAAAAAGGAAAGCTGCCATCAACTCGGACCCTGCAAGTCCTTAGGGCCCCAAAAGCCACCTTTCATCTGATACCCAGACCCTTGGCCAATGACTTCATTTTCCCCATGGAAAATGGCCTCCATTTCTGGCCTCTCACCCTGACCAATAGGGTGGTGCCCAGCAAGAAATTTGCAATCTTTGCTGGATTTCTCCAAATCTAAAGCTGCCAGTAAGTAGTACCCTGCAAGTCCTTAGAGCCCCAAAGGCCACCTTTCATCTGACACCCAGACCCTGGGGAAAGGTCTTCTTTTTCCCCAAGCGAAATGGCCTCCGTTTGCACCCACTCACCCTGGCAGAAATTTGGGTGCCAAGCTAGAATTACCAAATCTTTCCTGGATTTTTCCAAAGGAAAAGCTGGCAGCAACTAGAACCCTGGAGGTACTTAGAGCCTCAAAGGCCATCTTGAACATATTACTGAGATCCTGGTAAAGGACATTTTTCCCATGCAAAATGGCCTTCATTTCTGGCCACTTGGCCTGGCAGGCAGGGCAGTGCTGTTGTCTTCTTGTGAAGGCCGTGATGACCTGCTATCGTAGTCCAGCACTGCGATCTCCTCCTTGGGATCCCTTGTGGCCAATAACGGACGCTAACACCAATGTGGTGGACGGTTAAAGGCGTTTATTGAGGGGTCTCAAGGGTATTTATGGACTAAGGGGTTTATCTGCGTCAGAAGGCGGTTTGGGTATACTTTCTAGGGTTAGTGTGGAGTGGAAAGTTACTGGCATCCATAGGTTAGGGGGGCTACACGTTTGGCTACATTCCATGGGTGATCCTTATCTATGGGGAGAGGGGTAGAAGGATTCCTGTAATTTTCCGTCACAGCCCGAAATCTTCCGAACGCCTGTACCTATGCCTACCACACAGTGCCAAGCGAGAAGCTTACAATGTGTGCTGGACTCCTCAAAAACGAAAGCTGGCAGCAACTCGGACCCTGCAAGTCCTTAGAGCCCCAGATGCCACCTTTCATCTGATACCCAGACCCTGGGCCAATTACTTCATTTTCCCCATGGAAAATGGGGTCAGTTTGAGGCCACTCACCCTGGCTCTCTGCATTGTTGCCCTCTGTGACATTTGCAAACTTGGCTGATTTTCTCCAAAACTAGAGCTGCTGGCAACGAGGAGCCTGCAAGTCCTTAGGGCCCCAGATGCCACCTTTCGTGTGATACCCACACCCTGGGCCAATGACTTCATTTTCCCCATGGAAAATGGCCTCCATTTCTGGCCTCTCACCCTGACCAATAGGGTGGTGCCCAGCAAGAAATTTGCAATCTTTGCTGGATTTCTCCAAATCTAAAGCTGCCAGTAAGTAGTACCCTGCAAGTCCTTAGAGCCCCAAAGGCCACCTTTCATCTGACAACCAGACCCTGGGGAAAGGACTTCTTTATCCCCAAGGGAAATGGCCTCCGTTTGCACCCACTCACCCTTGCAGAAATTGGGGAGCCAAGCTAGAATTACCAAATCTTTGCTGGATTTTTCCAAAAGAAACGCTGGCAGCAACTAGAACCCTGCAAGTCCTTCGAGCCTCAAAGGGCACCTTTCATCTGACATCCAGACCCTGGGGAAAGGACTTCTTTTTCCCATGGAAAATGGCCTCTCTTTCAAGCCATTTACCCTGGCCAACAAGGCAGTGCCCACGGAGAAATTTGTAAATTTTCCTGGATTCCTCCACAAATAAAGCGGCCGGCAACTAGGAGCTTGCAAGTCCTTAGAGCCCCAAAAGCCACCTGTCATTGATACCCAGACCCTGGGGACATGACTTCATTCTCCCCATGGAAAATTGGGTCAGTTTGAGGCCACTCGCCCTAGCCATCTGCATCGTTCTCTGTGTGAAAATTGCAATCTTCGCTGATTTCCTCCAAAATGAAAGCTGCTGGCAACTAGGACCCTTCAAGTCCTTAGAGCCCCAAAGGCCACCTTTCATCTGACACCCAGACCCTGGGGTAAGGACTTCCTTTTCCCATGGAAAATGGCCTCTCTTTGCAGCCATTTGCCCGGGCTAACAGGGTGGTGCCCAATCAGAAATTTTTAAGCGTTGCTGGATTCTTCCACAACTAAAGATGCTGGCAACTAGGAGCTTGCAAGTCCTTAGAGCCCCAAAGGTCACCTATAATTGATAGCCAGACCCTGGGGACATGACTTCTTTTCCCCATGGAAAATGGGGTCAGTTTGAGGCCACTCGCCCTGGCCATCTGCATTGTTCCCTTGTGAAATTTGTAAATTTTGCTGGATTCCTCCACAACTAAAGCTGCCAGCATCTAGGAGCTAGCAAGTCCTTAGAGCCCCAAAAGCCACCTGTCATTAATACCCAGACCCTGGAGACATCACTTCATTTTCTCCATGGAAAATGGCGTCAGTTTGAGGCCACTCACCCTGGCAGAAAGTGGGGAGCCAAGCGAGAATTACCAAATCTTTGCTGCATTTTTCCAAAAGAAAAGCTGGCAGCAACTGTAACCCTGGAAGTACTTAGAGCCTCAAAGGCCACCTTGAACATATTACTGAGACCCTAGCTAAAGGACATTTTTCCCATGCAAAATGGCCTCCATTTCTGGCCACTTGGCCTGGCAGGCAGGGCTGTGCCAAGCGAGAAATTTACAAACTGTGCTGGACTCCTCAAAAACGAAAGCTGCCATCAACTCGGACCCTGCAAGTCCTTAGAGCCCCAGATGCCACCTTTCATCTGATACCCAGACCCTGGGCCAATGACTTCATTTTCCCCATGGAAAATGGCCTCCATTTCTGGCCTCTCACCCTGAGCAATAGGCTGGTGCCCAGCAAGACATTTGAAATCTTTGCTGGATTTCTCCAAATCTAAAGCTGCCAGGAAGAAGTACCCTGCAAGTCCTTAGAGCCCCAAAGGCCACCTTTCATCTGACACCCAGACCCTGGGGAAAGGACTTCTTTTTCCCATGGAAAATGGCCTCTCATTGCAGCCATTTGACCTGGCCAACAGGGCAGTGCCCAATGAGAAATTTTTAAACTTTGCTGCTTTCCTCCACAACTAAAGCTGCCGGCTACAAGGAGCTTGCAAATCCTTAGAGCCCTAAAAGCCACCTGTCACTGATACCCATACCCTGGGGACAGGACTGTTGCAGACATCTTTCATGAAAAATCCTGTCTTAGGAGCAGTTTCAGCAACCAAAGTAAACAATGGTTATCTGCTGCTGTGGAATGCAACAGGTAGACCCTTGATTGGTCTACTGTGGGTGTTTGGATTTCTTGACCACTCATGGCAGAGCTGGCTCTTCCTCTGTCGGGGACACAGATCTTTGTTATTCATTCTTTTCTATTCTTAGCTTAGCTAGCTTCTCAAGAAACCTTTTCCTTTCTATTGCTTTTTAGTATAGTCTAATGTAACATATATCATAAAATAATAAATCAAGCCTTCTGATCATGGAGTCAACATTCTCGTCTCTTCTTCACCCTGAAAACCCTTGTGACCACAGTCACGCAGGACTTCATTTTCCCCAAGGAAAATGGGGTCAGTTTGAGGCCACACGCCCTGGCTATCTGCATTGTTGCCCTCTGTGACATTTGCAAACTTGGCTGATTTTCTCCAAAACTAGAGCTGCTGGCAACGAGGAGCCTGCAAGCCCTTAGGGCCCCAGATGCCACCTTTCGTGTGATACCCACACCCTGGGCCAATGATTTCATTTTCCCCACGGAAAATGGCCTCCATTTCTGGCCTCTCACCCTGACCAACCGGGTGGTGCCCAGCAAGAAATTTGCAATCTTTGCTGGATTTCTCCAAATCTAAAGCTGCCAGTAAGAAGTACCCTGCAAGTCCTTAGAGCCCCAAAGGCCACCTTTCATCTGACACCCAGACCCTGGGGAAAGGACTTCTTTTTCCCATGGAAAATGGCTTCTCTTTGCAGCCATTTGCCCTGGCTAACAGGGCAGTGCCCAATCAGAAAGTTTTAAGCGTTGCTGGATTCTTCCACAACTAAAGATGCCGGCAACTAGGAGCTTGCAAGTCCTTAGAGCCCCAAAGGTCACCTATAATTGATAGCCAGACCCTGGGGATATGACTTCTTTTCCCCATGGAAAATGGGGTCAGTTTGAGGCCACTCGCCCTGGCCATCTGCATTGTTCCCTTGTGAAATTTGTAAATTTTGCTGGATTCCTCCACAACTAAAGCTGCCAGCATCTAGGAGCTAGCAAGTCCTGAGAGCCCCAAAGGCCACCTTTCATCTGACACCCAGACCCTGGGGAAAGGACTTCTTTATCCCCATGGGAAATGCCCTCCGTTTGTACCCACTCGCCCTGGCAGAAAGTGGGGAGCCAAGCGAGAATTACCAAATCTTTCCTGGATTTTTCCAAAAGAAAAGCTGGCAGCAACTGTAACCCTGGAAGTACTTAGAGCCTCAAAGGCCACCTTGAACATATTACTGAGACCCTAGCTAAGGGACATTTTTCCCATGCAAAATGGCCTCCATTTCTGGCCACTTGGCCTGGCAGGAGAGGCAGTGCCAAGCGAGAAACTTACAATGTGTGCTGGACTCCTCAAAAGAGAAAGCTGCCATCAACTCGGACCCTGCAAGTCCTTAGGGCCCCAAAAGCCACCTTTCATCTGATACCCAGACCCTTGGCCAATGACTTCATTTTCCCCATGGAAAATGGCCTCCATTTCTGGCCTCTCACCCTGGCAGAAAGTGGGGAGCCAAGCTAGAATTACCAAATCTTTGCTGGATTTTTCCAAAAGAAAAGCTGGCAGCAATTAGGACCCTGCAAGTCCTTAGAGCCTCAAAGGCCACCTTGAACATATTACTGAGACCCTGGCTAAGGGACATTTTTCCCATGCAAAATGGCCTTCATTTGTGGCCACTTGGCCTGGCAGGCAGGGCAGTGCCAAGCAAGAAATTTACAAACTGTGCTGGACTCTTCCAAAACGAAAGCTGGCAGCAACTAGGACCCTGCAAGTCCCTAGGGACTCGAAGGCCACCTTTCAAATGATAGCCAGACCCTGGGGAAATAACTTCTTTTTCTCACGGAAATATTCCTCTTTCTGCAGCCACTCGCGCCTTCCGACAGGGCGTTACCAAGCTCAAAATTGCAAACTTTGCTGGATTTCTCCACAACTAAAGCAGCCAGCAACTAGGACCCTGTAAGTCCTTAGAGCCCCAAGACAACCTTTCTTCTGATACCCAGACTCTGTGGAAATTGCTCCTTCTTCCCATGCAAAATGGCTTCTCTCTGCGGCCTCTCGCCCTGTCCAACAGGCTGTGCCCTACTCCAAACGGGAAAACTCTGCTGGATTTCTCCAAAACTAAAGCTGCCAGAAACTTGGACTCTGCAAGGCCTTTGAGCCCTAAGAGTCACCTTTCAACTGATACCCAGACCCTGAAGAAAGGACTTCTTTTCCACATGGAAAATGGCCTCCGTTTGAGGCCACTCACTCTGGGCGACAGGGTGCGTCCATGTTAGAAATTGGCAAACTTTGCTGGATTTATCCAAAACAAAAGCAGCCAGCAACTAGGACCCTGCACGTCCTTAGAGCCCCAAGAAAACCTTTCTTCTGATACCCAGATTCTGGGGAAATGACTCCTTCTTCCCATGGAAAATTGCCTCTGTTTGTGGTCACTCGCCCTGTCCAACAGGGCTGTGCCATACTCCAAATGGGAAAAGTCTGCTGGATATCTCCAAAGCTAAAGAAGCCAGCAACTGGCAACCTGCAAGGCCTTTGAGCCCTAACAGTCACCTTTCATCTGATACCCAGACCCTGACGAAAGGACTTCTTTTCCACATGGAAAATGGCCTCCGTTTGAGGCCACTCGCTCTGGCTGAGAGGGCAGTGCCAGGTAAGAGATTGGCCAACTTTGCTGGATTTCTCCAAAATTAAAGCTGCCAGCAACTAGGACCCTGCAAGGCCTTAGAGCCCCAAGGCCACCTTTCAACTGATACCCAGACCCTGAGGAAATGAATTCTTTTCCACATGGAAAAATGCCTCTGTTTGCGACCCCTCACCCTGTCCAACAGGGCGGTACGAAGCGCGAAATTGGAAATCTTTCTGGATTTCTCCAAAACTAAAGCTGCCAGAAACTAGGACCCTGCAAGGTCGCAGAGCCTCAAAGGCCACCTTTCATCTGAAATTCGGACAGTGGTAAATGACTTCCTATTCCTACGGAAAGAGGGCTCGGTTTGCAGCCACAGGCCCTGCCCGACAAGGCAGTGCCAAGCTAGAAAAGGGCACACTTTGCTGGATTTCTCCAAAACTAAAGCTGCCACCAGGTAGGACCCTGCACTTCCTGAGAGCCCCAAGGCCACCATTCATCTGATACCAAAACCCTGGGGAGAGGACTACTTTTACCCATGGAAAATGGACTCTGTTTGGAGCAACTCAATCCTTGCCAACAGGGCGGTGCCCAGGTAGAAATGGGCAAACCTTGTTGGATTTCTCCAAAACTAAAGCTTCCAACAACTAGGACCCTGCACGTACTTAGACCCCAAGGCCACCTTTCATCTGATACCCAGACTCTATGGAAATGACTCCTTTTTTCTCATGGAAAATTGCCTCCCTTTGCAGCCACTCACCCTGTCCAACTGGGATGTGCCATGCTCCAAACAGGAAAACCTTGCTGGATTTCTCCCAAACTAAAGCTTCTAGCAACTAGGACCCTGAAAGGTTTTATAGTTCTAAAATGCAGCTTTCAACTGATACCTGAACTGTGAGGAAAGGACTGCTTTCCACGTGGAAAATGGCCTGCATTTGAGGCCACTCACTCTGGCCGACAGGGCAGTATCAGGTAAGAAATGCGCAAAGTTTGCTGTATTTCTCCAAAACTAAAGCAGCCAGCAACTAGGACCCCGCAAGATTTTGAGCCCAAAAAGTCAACTACCAAGTGATACCAGGCCCTGGGGAAAGGATTTTTTTATCCCACAGAAAATGGCCTCAATCAGCAGCATCCCGCTCTGGCCGAGAGTGCGGACCCAAGAAAGAATTGGGCACACTTTGATGGATTTCTCCAAAGCTAAAGCCGCCAGCTACTAGGACCCTGCATGTCCTTAGAGACCCAAGGCCACCATTCTATCTGATACCAGAACCCTGGGGAGAGGACTTCTTTTCTTCCATGGAAAATGGACTCTGTTTGAATTAACTCAATCCTTGCCAACAGGGCGGTGCCGAGGTAGAAATGGCAACCTTGTTGGATTTCGCCCAAACTAAATCTGCCAGTAACTAGGACCCTGCAAAGTCTTAGCGCCCGAAAAATCACCTTTCAACTGATACCCAGACCCTGAGGAAATGACTTCTTTTCCACACGGAAAAATGCCTCTGTTTGCGGCCACCCGCCCCTTCCGTCAGGGTGCTACAAAGGGCAAAATTGGCAAACTTTGCTGGATTTCTCCAAAACTAAAGAAGCCAGCAACTGGGCCCTGCAAGGTTGCAGAGCCTCAAAGACCACCTTTCATCTGAAATTCGGACAGTGGTAAATGACTTCCTATTCCTACGGAAAGAGGGCTCGGTTTGCAGCCACAGGCCCTGCCCGACAAGGCAGTGCCAAGCTAGAAAAGGGCACACTTTGCTGGATTTCTCCAAAACTAAAGCTGCCACCAGGTAGGACCCTGCACTTCCTGAGAGCCCCAAGGCCACCATTCATCTGATACCAAAACCCTGGGGAGAGGACTACTTTTACCCATGGAAAATGGACTCTGTTTGGAGCAACTCAATCCTTGCCAACAGGGCGGTGCCCAGGTAGAAATGCGCAAACCTTGTTGGATTTCTCCAAAACTTAACTGGCCAGTTACTAGGACCCTGCAAAGCTGTAGGGCCGCAAAAGTGACCTTTCAATTGATACCCAGACCCTGAGGAAAGGACTTCTTTTCGACACAGAAAATGGCCTCCGTTTGAGGCCACTTGCTCTGGCCAACAGGGAGGTGCCAGGTTAGCAGTTGGCAAGCTTTGCTGGATTTCTCCAGAACTAAATCTGCCAGTTACAAGGACCCTGCAAGTCCATAGAGCCCTAAAAGTCACCTTTCAACTGATACGCAGACCCTGGGGAAATTACTTCTTTTTCCCATGGAAAAGGGCCTACCTTTTCAAACCCTCACCCTGGTAGACTGTGATGTGCCATGCAAGAAATTTCCAAATTTTGCTAGATTTCTCCAAAACTAAAACCGCGAGAAAGTAAGACTTCTCCAATACTAAGCGCCCCGAAAACCACCTTTTATCTGATACCCAGACTCTGGGGAAATGATATAATTTTCCCATTGAATACAGCCTCCATTTGCAGCCACTCCCCCTGGTAGAATGAGATGTGCCAAGCGAGAAATTGGAATACTTTGCTGGCTTTCTCCACAACTAAAGCTGCCAGCAACAAAGATCCTGCAAGTCCTTAGAGCCCTAAAGGCCAACTTTCATCTGATACCCAAACTGTGGGGAAATTTCTTCTTTTTCCCATGGAAAATGGCATCCGTTTGCAGACACTCACCCTGGCCGACAGGGTGGTGCCAAGATCGAAATTGGCAGACTTTGTTCTTTGTCAAGAACTAAATCTCCCAGCAAGTAGGACCCTGCAAGGCGTTTGAACCCCAATGGCCGCATTTCAACTGACCGCCAGACCCTAGGGAAATGACATCTTTTTCCCATGGAAAGTGGACTTCATTTGGGGTCACTCGCCTTGGCCGACACAGCGATGTCAAGCTCAAAATTGGCAAACTTTGCTGGATTTTTCCAAAACTAAACCTGCCAGTAACTAGGACCCTGCAAATCCTTAGCAGCCCAATGGCCACCTTTGAACTGATACCCAGAACCTGGGGAAAGGACTTCTTTTTCCCAGGGAAAATGGCCTCCGTTTGCGGCCACTCACCCTGACTGACAGGGTTGTGCCAATTGTGAAATTAGCAAACTTTGCTGGATTTATCCAAAACTAAAGCTGCCAGCAACTAGGACCCTGCAAGTCCTTAGAGCCCCAAAGGGCAATGATAAACTGATCCGCAGACCATGGGGAAATGACTTTGTTTTCCCATGGAAAATGGCCTCTGTTTTCGGCCACTCACCCTAGGCGAAAGTGCGGTGATAAGCTCAAACTTGGCAAACTTTGCTGTATTTCTCCAAAACTAAAGCTGCCAGCAACTAGGACCCTTAAAGTCTTTTGCAGCCCCATGGCCAGCTTTCAAGTGATACCCAGACCCTCTGGAATTGACTTCTTTTTTCAATATGGCCTCAATTTGGGGCCACTTGCCCTGACATGGCAGGGCCATGCTAGAAATTGGCAAACTTTGCAGGATTTCTCCAAAACTAAAGCTGTCAGCAACGAGGACCCTGCAAGTCCTTAGAGCCCCAAAGGCCACCTTTCATCTGCTACCCAGACCCTGGGGAAATGACTTCTTTTTCCCATGGAAAATGGCCTCGCTTCGCAACCCCTCTGAATGGCAGACCGTGACGTGCCAAGGTAGAAGTTGGCAAACTTTGCTGGATTTCTCCGTAAGTAAATCTGCCAGCAACTAGGACCCTGCAAGTTCTTAGTGTCCCAAAGGCCACCTTTAATCTGATCCCCAGACCCCGGGGAAATAACTTTTTTTTCCCATGGAAAATTGTGTCCCTTTGTAGACATTCCCACTGGTACTTAACATTGGTTTGCAGCAGCAATTTCAGTCCCATCCAAGACCTGACTGTCTTATGCTGAGAGAAAAACTCTGAATAGTTCGATATATTTCTAGTGCCATCAGAGAGATATTTTCTTCCATTTTCAAGCCCTTTATTTTTTATTTTATGTACATAAAAGTTGTATTTGCTTTTTTAAGCCCTATATATCTGTATTTAGAATTTCTAATACTCCACTATCTTGTATATAGTACAGTAGATACAAGGTTCTATTTTGAAATAAATTTTACCAAGAGTCATTTTTTTTATATTCGTAAAAGATAAGAATGGTATGGTTTTTTGTATTTTTTGCACAAACACCCCCAAAACTTCCAGGCAATTTTGGGGTTTACAGCTCCCAAAGGGCTGTAAACCTCCTTTGGGAGGACCCCCACCTAACCACTCATTTAGTCTACCTTCTCCTCCACTGCATCTTCACTCTCTCCCAGTGACATTCGGCTCCCCCAAATTACCATCTCTGTATCACCTCCTAACCTGGGCTCCCTCATAGCTCATTCCCCGGTTCTAAGGGAGGGAAAGGCAGCCAGTATGGTCTTATTCCATCACTCACTCACTTACCAAGTTACTTCAGCAAGTCTGCTGGCACTTGGGGGCCCTGACACTGGCCATGCCCCCAGGACACCTGACATTGTTCCACAGCAGTGCTTGTCAGACTGGTTAGTTGGTCACCTCCTGGAGCAACAGGCTGCTGGACAGAGGTGGAGTCCACCAAAATTGAGCAGCAGGGTCCATGATGACAGAAGAGGAAGAGGGAAGGGGAGGTTTTTTATTATTTTCTTCACAATGTGTTTTTCCCAGGGAAGATGATTTGGGCTGTGAGGCATCTGCATTTCCCACTCCTGGAAGGAGCTTGGATCGTCCCCAACTTACCCATGACATGGGAAGGAATCCTGGGAGCAAGGCCAGGTGGGCACTGCCCCTCACATCCAGAGGCAGGTGACACTATAGAGCCACAACAATCCCAAAGGGCTTGAACAGCCCCAGGATTTTGCTGGGGATGCCACAGTAAGAGCACTCTACTTCAAACTCAAGGAGAAAACACCTCTCCACTCCTTTTTTTAAGGTATTTTTCCAATAGTTGAGGGGCTGACAGCAAGGGGAAGGGAGCAGGAGACAACAGGTGATGCTCAACAAGATCTCACATTTATTAATGAGAAGTGATTAATGGTGAAAAGAAAGGCAACACCCAGTCCTCATTGGCTTAACAAGAAACTGAAACATAGTCACTACACATTTTACAATATTTCTTCCTTGGTTTGTTTGTTTTGGGCTTTTTATTGTCCAAAATTCATTTTCCTGTAAACAAGACAAGTTTTTACCATTGTTCTCAGCTTTCAAAAAATCAAATTCATCCAGACCTAATCTTTAAATCTATATAATGCACAAGAACAGAACATTTCTTAGGACTCCTAGTACTTGACTTTTGAGTAACAAAGGGTCAGAGAAAAATGAACCACCTTTAAGACATAACCTCTTGGACAATTTTCTGTTCAATTCTTCTTAGGTCAAAACCCCAACTTCCTCACAGAATTCCTCCTCTTCTGGTCCGGGGAAAGAAAAAAAAAATAAAGTTACTCCACTTTGCATGGTGGATGCTATAATTCAGTGCTCCAAGTGCAAATATCAAAACCAGGGAAGGAGGCCCAACAGGGTGGAAAGAGGAGGAACAATGAGATTTAAAAATTAGACAAAAAAAAAAAGGCATATGCCAGTTATGGACTTGAAAATCCAAAAACCATAGTAAAAAGACAAAAACAAAGTGTATGCTCTGAAATCACAACCAAAGCCAAAAGAAATGGGACAGGTTTTACCTCTACGCTACCTAGAAGGGATTTTTTTGTAGTTGTTTTTGGTTTTTTTAGTCCTATGTCTTGTGATATTCCAATACTTTTTTTTTTAATTGGAAGTTTGTAAAAGTCTTTTTGAAGTCAAAGGAATTAAGAAAAAAAAGTCCTAATTCTTTCTGGGATACTCTTGCTCCTTTCTCTCTCTGAAAGACAGCTGGGATGCAATCTCTGCAGCAATCTGTGCTGGAGGAATGGCCTTTTACTTGACACGGCCTTGGCGTTCCTGCAAAAAAAGTAAGAGAGATCATATTAACTGAGAGCAGTTTTATTCACCACTGTTACACATCGGCATTCCAAGACATGGTTCTCCCATGGACCCTGTCCCAGCAAAGCCAGGAAAAGAGCATTGTTCTTGTCAAAAGAAGTGCTGCTACTGCATCCAGTCACTGCAGAGATGTGACGCTGAGGTCAAACAGCTCCTTATTCTCCTTTTTTTATCTCAGGTGATTCACCACCTGCAGAGCTGCATCCAGCTCTGGGGATTCCAACATCAGAAGGATGTGGAACTGCTGGAGGAACTCCAGAGGAGACCACAGAAACACTCTGAGGACTGGAGCCCCTCTGCTCTGGAGATAGGCTGGGGGTGTTCATCCAGGGAGACCTCTGAGGCCCTTTCTGGTGCCTCATGGGGCTCCAAGAGAGCTAGAGAGGAACTTTGGACAAGAGCCTGGAGGGACAGGGCAAGGAGGAATGGCTTCCCACCGCCTGAGGGAAGGGTTAGGTGAGATCTTGGGAAGAAATTCTTCCCTGTGAGGGTGGTGAGACCCTGGCACAGGGTGCCCAGAGAAGCTGTGGCTGCCTCATGCTTTTAAGTGTCCAAGGTCAGGTTGGACAGGGCTTGGAGCAGCCTGGTCTAGAAGAAGGTATATCTGCATTGGAATGAGATGGTCTTTAAGTTCCCTTCCAACCCAAACCATTCCATGATTCTATGAAAAAACGCCACCTGAACTCCCACGTAGGCATCAAAGTAGGCTGGAGCTCAAACCCAGGGAGCATTGACATCAGCCTTGATCTGCAGGGACTGAAACAGTCCCAGCCCCCCAGCAGAAAATCTCTCCAATACCCCTGTCACAACTTGATGGTATCTCACTGGAAAAACAAGAACTTCACAGGAATTTCCCACTGACTGCTATCACCCTGGGTTTTCCTCCAGCACTGTAGAAACACCCTGTCCAAACACTTGCACCAGAACATAGAGGCAGCACAGCACCAAATACCCCTAGACACCAAAGGCTGCCACCCACTTTGCTGTTCTCAGCACTCCATGCCCATCTCTTCAGAGTTCTGTTTGGGTTTAATGGAGAAGCTCTCACAGAAGCGGGTCCAGGCTTCCTCAAAGGGTTATGAGGTGTTTGAAGTGTCATTCCCAGATCATAAGACACCACCTCAAAAATGAAACCTGTCAGCAGCCAGAGGGCCCTGAGCCGATGCTTCTCCCTGGCTCTGCCTCTTCCCTGAAGACAGTCAGGTCCCTGTAGTTTAGGCATGACATGCACTGCAGGGCTCCAGCTCCTGTGGAGTGAGCCCATCACCACCTATCTAGTCCAAGAGGTGCCAAGTCCATCCCACTTCCACAGCAAAGCCGTACCTGCAGCAGGTACCCACAGGTACAGCAGGTTTTCCCTCTTCACTCAGAGAGGAGATGCTGTCAGGGCTCTGAACCTAGTACTTTGGTTCAGCTGAGGATGTTTCCCTGCATGTCCCTCTCTGCCTGGAGTCGTATCACCTGAAATAAGGGCAGCAACAGAGTCCCCTGCCTTCTTCCCACGGTCCCATGCTAACCTGCTGATGGGGGGCACCTTCCCATCTTGGCAGCTCACGTAACCGCTGCCACAAGCACACAGGCTGCTACAGGAAACCCCATCCTTTGCCACTGCTGAATCCAGGGAGAGCCCATCCCCAAACAGCTTCAATCCTGGGACAACAGCATGTGCAGCCATCTATCCTTAGAAACCTTCCCAAAAACAGAGGTCTGGTCTCCAGCTTAGAACACCACTGGCTTTAGCCTCAGCCACAGACGCAAAGAGGCTTTACTTCCCATTCCTCTGTAGGATGCAGAGCAAGGCCAGCATGATCCTCTGCTGTCTTCTGGGGACAGGGATCAGACGAAGGCACATGTTCTCATCAAGAACAGTTACGCAAGTAAGTCAATTAAATTCCCCTTTTCCTGTAATTCTGCCCAAGTCGGTTGCAGGTGCTTTCATTGCCAAAACACCACAACAGCACAGCAAAATCCAACTGCTAGGTTGGGAAGCAGAGCCAGGCCTGAACACAGAGCACAAGAAGCACTGCAGGGAGAGCCACAAATCCAAAGCAAGGTGCCAAGCCCTGTTCCTGGTTCAGCAGCTAGCATGTTATGTTACACAGGGACAGATGGCAATGTCACACATCCCTTTGGAAGCAACTGCAACTGCCTGAGCTAATGTAACCACTTCCCAAATGCAGACATGGGATAAGCTGGCTGCCATGTTCAATCATGCCCTGTGCATCTCCAGGGCCAGTGTCCTGGGCTGGGACAGTGGCCAAGGTTCCTGCTGTACACATCACCGTGTTAGCTGAGCAGCTGGACTCCAATCAATCACCTCTTCCTGCTGAGAAGATGATGCTGCTCCCAAGGCCTGCATGCAGCTAATAAGGAGCCAACCCCAGGGAAAATCCTCCCCTTAAATACCGATGTGTCAGAACAGAGCCTAGAGCAGATGTCCCCCCATGTCACCAAGCTAGAGAGGGGGCCAAAGTGAACATCTTCACTTCAGACCTGCTGTAAACCAGGACTGGGGGATGGGGTCCCCAAAAGGTCCCCATTCCCCTTCAGTCAAGAGCCTGCCTCAAGGAGCAAGCCAGAGGGGAATGGAGGAAAGGTGGCTGAATATGAAAGGAGGTGGATCCCTGATCCAAAACCACAGAACCTAACTGGTTTGGGCTAGAAGAGAGCTGAAATCTCATCTTGCCATGGGCAGGCACACTTTCCACTAGACCAGGTTCTTCCAGGCCCTGTCCAACCTGGCCTTATACAATTCTGGGGATGGGGCAGCCACAGTTTCTCTAAGCACCCTGTGCCAGAGCCTCACCACACTCCCAGGGAACAATCCCTTCCCAATATCCCACCTGGCAGTGAGAAGCCATTCCCTGTGTTCTGTCCCTCCATTCCTTGTCCAAAGTCCCTCTTCAGCTGTCTTGGAGCCTCTTTGGGCATTAGAAGGGCCTCTAAAGTCCCCCTGGAGCCTTCTCATCTCCAAGTGAACACCTGCAGCTCTCCCAGCCTGGCTCCAGCTCTCGGAGCATCTTTGTGGCCTAGTCTGGACTTTCTCAAGCAGCTCCACATCCTTCTGATGCTGGAATCCCCAGAGCTGGATGCAGCACTGCATGTAAGGTGTCATCTGAGTAGAGCAGAGAGATTCAAGACATCTTGTCCTCAGGAGCATTACAGTGATCATTCAACCACCAGCCAAATCTACCAGAATACACAGCAAAGCTCAACCACATTGCAAACGTTTGTCCTTCCTGGCTCATCCTTGTCCAAATCCACAGGCTATTAACAGTGTAAGTGTCACAGCCCACCCAGCTACACAACAGCCCCGGAAGACAAAGCAGCATCTGCGCACGCAGACTAGGCTTTGCTCTGGGATATGATCTCTGGAAAGCAAAGGGATTCCATCAGGAAGTGTTTTATGCCCTTTGGCTGCACTTTCATTAAACTTGGGTCATATCTTATTGATCCATATGGGAAGAAACAAGAAAGACACCTGCTCAGACTCATCCCCATCCATCAAACCCCTCAGGAAGAGCAAGAGCAGCATGTTATGGAAATGGCTGATTTGTGCCACGGCTCAAATCCTGTGCTGACACAAAGCTCACACAAGGCAAGTGTGCAAACAGGAGCTCTCTCTGATCACACCACTCAAAGCAACTTCAGTCCTGTCACTACTGTCCCCAGGGGCTGCAGCCATGCCACAAGCCAGGTCCTGATAACAGCAACTGAGCAATATGAGATCACCTTATATATTCACACTGCAGGGGAGCCAACAACAAAAGGATCAAATGTTTGCACCTGACAAAATGACAGTGAGAGACAACATTGCCCACCTATTCAGAGGCTCTGACCTTGATTGACAACCAAGGTCCAGCATCAACACTCCCAGCAAAGGTAAAGATTTTATTGCCACACCACAGATAGGGAAATAGCCAGACTAAGCCAAAGGAGGACCTGGAGAAGAAGCCAGGGCACAGCTCCCAGCTGTGCAGCTTACAAACTCTAGTTTGTTGGGACCTGCCTGAGCTGCAGGCCTGCCTTGGGCAGGCCAGGCCAGGCACAGTCTCAGTTTTACCTGAGAAAGTCCTCCAAGCAAAAGGCATCACTCACCCAGTGCCTGCCCATAGAGGAAACAGCAGGCAATTCCTTCATTGGAGCAATGGAACTCCCAGTACCATTCCCCAAAATGCTAAGACACCCAATCAGAAAATCCTGAGTTGGACCCACAAGGATCATCAAGTCCAGCTCCTGGCCCTGAACAGGACACAGCATCAATCCCACCCCATGTTAGAGAGCATTGTCCAAATGCTTCTGGAGCTCTGGCAGCCTTGTGGCCCATGACCAACCCCTGGAGAGCCTGTAATCAAACTCTGGCCTTGGTACACACCGACACACACACACACATCAAGCACCTCAACAGCCCCGCTCAGCCTGTGATGCTGCACTTCGCTGTTCGATGCAATCCCAGCCAAACAATCCAGCAGGACTTCCATGTGCCCGTGTCTCCAAGGCAGACATCTTAGATCACTGCCTCAGAAATCATGACTTACTGCAGCCCATGGCCCTCCCAGCAGGATCTGCTCAAGGAAGACACAGCACAAATGATGGATGATGTATCACTTGTATATTATGCTCCACAAGCAGTCTCAAGTCCCAGTACTTTCAAACCAAACATGATTTTTCCAGTTGTCAGCATTAGAAAGCCATCAGGGTTACCAAAAAAAGCTACATCCTTGTCTAGAAAAGGGGATAAAAATCATGTAGTGATCTGCTTATAGCCTGACACCTTCATCCTACTTCCCATTCACTTAATGGGGCTCACCACCAAGGAAGACAGGAAATGAGGCAAATAAAAGTGATTCTTTGTCATAGCAGGACAGGCCTTTTGTTCTACAGATCAAAATCCAACACAGCAAACCCATATATCCACACAACTCTAAACAGAAAAAACTCATATCAGTGAACAAGCAGGAGCCAAGAAGAGACATGGCCTTGGACCCCTAATTTCCATGTCAGAACAGCCAGCCTGGTACAAGAAGGGCATGAAGACAGCCAAGGCTTTTCCTCTACAGGAGGGTTTACACAAGGTGGTCTGTGCTATTGGATATCCTCAGGCACACTGCTGTTCCCACAATATTTCCAGGCACCTTTTAAAACGGATTCAATCAATTGCAAAGAACAAACCTCCTCTTAAACATCACATTTAATTGCCTGAATAAAGCAGCCCAATTCCCATAAACATTTCTAATTACTTTCACATAGGAACTCTTGTCCCAAGGGGCAGGAAACAGAATGGTGAAAAGCTGAGAACATGCATGAGTATTTAGAGCAAAGGAGACAGAGCAAGCTGGGAGGATTCCCAGTGGCATTCCATGGAAGGACAGCTTGGCTCACAACACAGCCTGGAACTAGACTGGCTGACTTTGGAGCACAAAAAAAATAACACAAGTCCTTTCCAGTCATTAGGAAGAAAGAAAACTCTCCAGGTCTTCAACAACCAGGGAGATTTTTATTCTTCCCCATCACTACAAGGGAAATGCATTTCATTACTTTGGTTACCTTAAGTGATCGCTCAGGCAAGAAGTCTTACCACAAGTGCCACAAAACTCTTCAGAAAAGGAAGGAACTCCACTTTAATGTTTCAAAATCTTCACTGCTTTAGAGTTAAAGCCTTGGCAGTGCCCTCTGTCACACCATGCAGGTGTAATGTCAAGGACAGAAAACCCACAGAGCTTCAGTGGAATTTGTGGCTCCACATACTCATAAAACATCTAGAAAGAGGACTGACCAAGTTTACTGATGATATTAAGCTATTCAGAGTAATAAAAACAGCAGTTGACTAAGTGGACAACTTTGTGAGAAAAAGCTGCGGAACTTTACAGGTACACTTGGTCTACCTGGTTGAGAAAAATTAAACAATACACATGCATAAAATCCCTGCCCTAATCCTAAGAATACAGGTTCCAAACTGACCATTAACCATCAGAAACATGATCTGTAATGCCAGAAAACTGACTAACCTGAAGAAAAGCAAATGTCACCCTGAACAAATGTTATACAAACCCAGACAGGATTTATCCTGAGCAGAGTGTAGCTTTGCTCATCTCCACCTCCACAGGCATGAAGCAGAACTGAAAAAGTGTCACAGAAAACCAGGGATGAGCAAGGGACAGAAGCATTTCCATCTGCATTTCCATCTGCATCTGTGCTTTAACTCTCTGGCCTGGAAGACAGATGACTGGAAAGGCAGAGTAGGCACAGAAGAGAGTGAAATAATTGCTCACCATCTTTTCTCACACAAGAAAAAGGGAGAATCATGAGGTAAACTCAAAGCAAATCAAAAGGACACATTTCCCCACACAACACATAAATTAGCTGAAGCACTGTAGATCCTGTGGATGCTCAAGGAGTTCATTGAGATCATGGACAGAAAAGTCATTATTTGAGAAAGACAAAGATACATCCTCGGGATAATGTAAATTCCAAAGCCAACATATTGTTCAAGGGAAAGAAAACCTTCAGAGATGAATATGTGCCTGTACTGTCCTCACAGGTGTTTGCTCTCAACTGTTATTGCCAGCTGGACACAGGACTTTAAGTGGAAAGAGCAGGGATACCCAAGCAATGTCTCCCTCTGTGCCCAGCAGACATGCAGCTCCTGCAGCCACAGGAGACACACTTACACAGACTTGGATCTGACCGACTGCAGCTGTCCTGGTATTTGAGGCTTAAACACCACCTCCATCCCAAGACAGCAGAGACACTTCATGCTATCACCGCTAAGAAAAGGTGCTAAGAAAAAGACACCACAATATTCTGTATTGTGAGGGGACAAGAGGAGATCTATTTGCCTGCTTCTGTGAGCCAGGAAGAGCGAATTCACAAGCTCAGGTAGAAGAACCAACACTCCCTATAGCATGTCCCGTCATTTTACAGCCACTTGAAAGGGAACATAAAGCCACATTCACTGGAACAGTTTTGTATTTCACCTTTTTTTTCCCCTCCTTTAAGTGTATCAAGAACATGGCTCTGGAATCAGCTGAACTCCAAATCAGGCTGAAACAGCCAAAAGACTGATGATCAAGACTTCTCGATTAACTTTATTTTGCAATGATGATTTGGAATTTGGAAATTCTCTGAAGGTATTTTACAGACGGTACCACAAATAACAGAGCTGAGATGGAGAGAGCAGAGCCCTTCCTCACTGTGCATAGATACAAAGAAGGAAACCAAAGAGTGTGGTTTCCTTTCCCCCCAAGATTAGAAACAAAATACAAGCCTTTTAGGTAGATTTTATCCAAATCTTCCAAACTGGGATTACATCACAATAGCTCTGCAGTTAACCACACAAAAAAGCAGCTCAGCATTGTAATTCTAAGAAAAAAAAATCTAATTATACAGAACCAGAAATTTCCAAGTTCTTGCACAAACCCCAAATGGTTCATTATTAACTACTCAAACACACTGTTATATGACTTATATGTCAATTAAAAAGGCTCATACTGGGGACTAGTCACTGAAGGAGCTACGAATAACTTCTAACCTAGCCATCAATTTGGGCAATGACCATTCTTGTTTAACAGGGACTTCCCTAGGAACTGCTGTGCTGGCACTGCTCTGGCTGACAAGCCTCCAGTGGTTTGTACCACTAAGGAACTAATTATTAACTCACAAAGCCGTAAGACAGCACAATTACTACCAGGTACAAACCAGAACATGCAGGAAAATGAGAGGACTAATTGTAGCGAGAGTGACCACAACACAAAACAAGGAGCTTCATGAACCTGAAACAGAAAAAAAGGAAACAGTTTCTTTCAGGCAAAAAGCTGGTGCAGAATTACAGTTTCAATAAGAACAAGGAAGGAACACTGTGCATGGAGCTGTTCTTGATCAACTGCTCACAGAACAATGCGCTTCAACGGTTTTCTTGGGATCCCAATCGGCTTTCAAGCAATGTCTTGTGACCCACTGTACTTCTGCATTAGGGAAAAACCCAGGGAACTGAACCAGACCACGCGCTGGGGTTTCACTGAACGAAACAGACAGCAAAGAGTCTTGCTTGGAAGATTAGAACTTTTTCTGGGGAAGCAGATGTTAATAAAATAACCTGGAACACATACCTGTGTAAGTTGCTCTTAACCAAGGTGCCAGCAAGTTATCCAGAACTCTTGGAGGAAAAAATAAGAGGAAGAAAACCAAAGCAACCCCTGCTGCTGACAGCTTACACACTCCCTTCTGCATTCCAAGCCCTCCACAGTGCTTCTAGGGAATTTGCCAGCCATACACGCACAATTTATCACAAAACCACAGGCTGGTTTGGGTTGGAAGGGACCTGAAAGCCCATCCCATTCCACTCCCTGCCATGGACAGGAACACCTTCCACTAGACCAGCCAGCTCCAAGCCCTGTCCAGCCTGGCCTCGGACGCTTCCAGGGATCCAGGGGGAGCCACAGCTTCTCTGGGCAACCCCTGCCAGGACCTCAACACCCTTACAGAAATTAATTTCTCCTCAATATCTAATCTGAATCTATCCTATTTCAGTTTAAGGTCATTCCTCCATCTTAATTCATCTGCTGAAGGGAAAAAAAAGGTTTTTGTAAGTTTTAAAACATTAATTTGAAGTCATTCATATGTTCATAATCAATTCAATTAACATATTTATAAGTTAGTTAGTTCAGGGTATTCTACAGCTCAGAGCTGAAATCATGCAGCCAAGATAATCTGGAGTGGGGGGACATGAAGCTTTGCCCACACCGAGAGGGCAAGAAGTAGGTTGGGAACAAGTTCACAAGAACAGGGTGTGGAATAAACTCCCCATGGTTGAGGCCATATCTCTAAGAGGTGAGAAACCCCACAGCAGATGGCCTGCACTCTGTCTGGCCCAACACCAATCCCCGTCCTTGAACCCTAGAATGGCCTGGGTTGGAAAGGACCTTATAAATCTTCTAGTTCCAATCCTCTGCCATGGACAGGGATAAAACAATTGAAAAATTTAAACAGTACATCTCAACAGGCCCTTAAACTAACATCAACAAGTCAACTTTAAATACTATTTTATAATATTAACATTACATTAAAATATCATTTTAAAGACTTCTAACACAACACTAGTAGTGAGAGACAGGACTACAAGGCCAGTGCAAGTGGTTTGCCCTTCCACTGCTCTGATTCCACTTCAATTGCAGTGAAAGGGCTCCTAGCCCCAGCTGCTCCTGTTTGGGATGGGGTAAACACAGCTCAGGGGATGAGGAAACACAGCTCCCTGCCTCACAGCAGAAAACACAGATTAGAGCATCAGACAGATTTAAGTCTTCCCTCCAGTTTTCTCCTTTCTTTAGACATAGGTAGAACATGAGCAAAAATCTGTGAGTGCTGTTAAGGGCTGGCTTAAAAATATCGTAAGCACAAAATATTCCTTACAAACAGCCAGTGCCAAGCCACTGGAATAAGCAGGATGGTTTGTTTCCTCCACTCCTGGGCAAATATACAAGCATGGACACAGACCTACAGGATTTAAACAGCCTGGACATAAACTGAAACCATATGCATTGCTGAACAGCATAGCAGAAATTCTGTCTTGGCGTATCAATCAATTAATTTCACTACGGCCACAATCTGGAGCAGAAAACAGCAAATAGCCCTGGGATCACCAAATGAAAGGAACTGTGTGAGTGGAAGGAGTGCTCCCTTGCTGCCACAGAGTACAGTTGGCTTTGCCTTGATATGGAATATCCAGGAATTGAATCTTCAAGTCAGAAATACTGTCCTGTGGAACATAGTAAAGCCAAAGCAAATGCAGCATTCTCCAGGACAACTCTAACAGCAGGAGAAAAGAGTGCTGGTCCACCCTATAGGGAATATTCTCCCTCCTCCCCTCTGAAATTACAAATTGGGAAGAAGTAAAAAAGAGCTTTGTAAAATCCATCAGAAAGCATTCATGTATTCCAGTGACTGTAAAATAGCTTGCCCATTTCAAACAGGCTCATACAACACCCCTCAGTTTTCCCTTAAATCACATGTTCCAAGGAGGCAGTGACACTTGCCAGTATTAATACTCCCTTAACCAACAGACAGCATCGGCTGAGGCACAAAGCAGCACAATTCCAGAAATAACAGATCCAATCTGGCCAATCCGACCTCTGTGCTTTGAGGCTGATCCTCATCATGACAAACCCCACCAAAGCTCTCCCCGTTCTGCACAGCTCAGCTTGACTCAACACTCGAAGTCCCAGTGGACAGTGTCTCTTCTCAGCTGCAAATCTGACCGCTAAACACTCTACACAGCACTGCTTTTCATGATAGCCTTCCTAAAATCCCTGGAACCTGTGAGTAGCCAAATATCTCAAGCATGGGCGGGCAGAAAGAATCCAAATAAACTTCCCCTGGAGTTTTCCACTGATTGCATTTCCACAAAACACAAGCTGTCAACCTTTCACACCAAGCAGATCATTATGGGAGACCTTTACTACAAGGTCAACGCAGCATTCCTAGAAATCCAAGTGCATGACCACGGGGCAGGGATTGTGTTGTTGTTTTGATTGTTTAAAGCAAAGATAAAATAATTCTTACGTGGAAGAAGTCAGTGACAAGCTCTACCATAAAAGCAGCTATTCTGGGTTTCAAGACTGCTCTGGACAGGATTGCACTGCGAGTTGGCTCCACCATTGTAGGTCAGGAGAATATTCAAACCTTTTAAAAAATGGATTAGTAGAACAAAGCAACACATGGAAAAGGAATGGGGATTAGCTTTAGAGGAACAGGATGGGCACAGACAACAGGAAAAGAAAGGATTATTTCAGTGTTTTCAACACTAAACTAACTACCCACCCCTCTCCCTTCACTGGACAATGGAAACAGCATAAACACGATACATTTTTCATATAATTTCTTGGACCTGCTTTAGGGGATTCTGAAGAAATGACTAACAATGAGAAGTATAAAAGAATAATCAAGAGTATCCAGACTTTCACAAGTGATCATCCATCTGCTCAGGCAGCAAGCCACAATCAAACTGCAAATGAGACAAAGAGTTGGGCAAGCTGCAGCTGATTGAAACAACTGCAGCTCAGGATAAGTTTGAAGCAAGCCAAACCTTGAAACATGTAAGCTTCGAAGAATCCAACTGCAGAGCATCAACATCTCACACTGTAGGAGAAATAAAAGAGCTGGGAGCAATGGAATTTCCCCAGCACAAAAAGCAGGCAGGGAGATACTGCCAGACCAGGGTTTTAACTTTCCAGTACATCAGTTTTGGTTCCTCATATATTTTTTAAATTCAGGTGATTACTTGAGATGCTTCAAGCAGACAGAGCATGGTTTGGGCTTTTTGGCACCTCTAGTCCCATGGTAGGAATCACTCCAAGAAAAAAGAAAACCCTCCTCCACCAAAAATAACTATTCCTCAATGAAACCATGAAAGAGAAGTTACAGAAACCTTAAACACATTGCAGGCTGTGTCAGTGAATGACTGAGAGGTGAAACTGTTGCTGTAAGAATGACCAAGGCCCAGAGAGTCACCTCCTCAGTGCGGGATGTTACACAGGCCTGAGCATGAAACACAGGATGAGTAAATAGCAAAGAGCAAACACCAACTGTGTTTACACAGCTCCCTTCTCCTCTGTGAATTCCAAAGACCTATAACTAAGTTCCTTTGCAGAGAAAGAGTGCTTTCCTAATCAACTACTGCTGCATCAACTAGAACATGGTTCAGAAAGGCAGCACTGGCACTCAGACTATCGCTGCTGCTTTCGACTCTCCACACCAGCACGTCTCAAGAAGCAAGCAAGGGGAGGAGACTTCAAAATGCAACTGAGAAGATGAACAAAGATAGTTTAGAGCTTTAAGAAAACTGCTAAGCCTTATTCCTTATTTTCAGACTTTACACAGCAAATGCAGCAGCCTTCCAGAAGAGCCCATCATTCTGTCTGCTTTTCCCAAAGCCTTCTCTCTTTTCCTCCTCCTTCTGCTTACCCATACCTAGTATTAAGTCTTTTCATTCATCCATCCATCCCTAACCTGTCCTTAAGGAGCATTTTCCCCCTTCCCCTGCATTCTCCCACTGTGCCAAGGTCTGACTCTTTAACAATGCTAACTGTTGCTCCCTGAAGTCAGGTCTGGAGGGTTTCACAGAATCCCATAAGGATTTAGGTTGGAAAGTACCTTACAGATGATCCTGGCTCCACCCCTTGCTGTGGGCAGGCACACCTTCCACTAGACCAGGCAACTCCATCCAACCTGGTCTTGAACACTTCCACAGATGGGGCAGCCACAGCTTCTCTGGGCCAACCTGTGCCAGAGTCTCCCCACCCTCACAGGGAAGATAGAGGCTGGACAACAAGTGAAACAATTCTAGGAGGTGAAATCACACAAAACAATCAGGTCCTCACAAACCACCAGTTTACACCTTTACACCTTGCCATTTATTATGCCTCCCTTACAGACTTTCACTAAGCACTGCAAGTAACCACATTTGTGCTTAATTATTACAATTTATACGATGCTCCATGTAAAATATAGATAAAAAATTTTAAACTGCATTCACTGTCACAGTGAGCAGCTGCAGCTCCTGATTCTGTTCTTCAAGTCTTGGGGAGAAAATTCCCCATTGCTCAAACTGAAGAGATCATCAGGAAACTTGGCAAACTCCCAGCCAGCTGTGCTAATGCTAATTTTTATAATTATCGTTTTGATCAAACATAAGCCAAATCCACATTGAGGGAAAGGGCAGCCCCAGGTGACTTTACAGCTGAACCCAAGTAAGATTCAAAGCCCACTGGTTCCTGAATTTCGGGCAGGATTTTCAATTAATGCATCGTTAAGGAGTAGATGATGACAGGAAGATTTGAGAGCAGCTGCAAGGCAAGTTGGGAGCTCAGCTCATGTACCACACTGCTGGCAGCAACATGCAGGTGACAGCCCACCATGGCCCCAAAGAGAGCAAGGAGGAACACAGCGACCATGTCCACAGGACAAGCAGGCATGGACTTCAATCGCAGTGAGGGAGATTTAGGTTGGGCATTAGACAAAGCCTCCTTACAGGAAGGATAATTAAGGAGAGGGATAGATTGCCTGGGGAGGGACAGAACTGCTGTTCCTGGAGGTTTTACAAGTGGAGGGAGACATCTGTCATGCTGACCCCACTGTGGCCAGGGGGTGGATTAGCAGCCATTCTAAGACCCAGCTCTGGTTTCTAACAACTTCCCAAATGCCTTGCTGGTCTCCAGCTTCAAACTGCTCTGATCCAGGAGCTGATAATGGCACAGAAATACATTTTGTTTACATCACAACACTCGGCAAAAGCTGAGATTCAGCATTACCAACACACAGTCAATCGCAGGCGGGGCCTGGGCAAGGCTTCTCACCCCACTCTGCCAAGTGCTGGCACCTATTTCATAGAATCATGGAACAGTTTTGATTGGAAGAGATGTTGAAGATCATCTAATTCTAACTCATGGGCAGGGACACCCTCTGCTAGACCAGGCAGCTCCAAGCCCCAACCAACCTGGCCTTGGACACTTCCAGGGATGGGGCAGCCACGGGTTCTCTAGGCAACCTGTGCCAGGGCCTCACCACCCTCACAGGGAACAATTTTCTTCTAATATCCAATCAAAATATATTCTCTCAATTTAAAGCCATTCCCCCTTGTCCTGTCTCTGCAGGCCCTCGTAAATAGTCTCACTTCATCTTTCCTGAGCTTCCATCAGGCACTAGAAGGTCACAATTAGGTCACCCCAAAGCCTTCTCTTCTCCTGGCATAACAATCCAAATTCTCTTAGTCTTTCCTCACAGGAGAGGTGCTCAATCCCTCCAATCACCTTGGTGGCTTCTCTAGACACACTTCCCCACAAAGTCAGGCTACTATTTGAGTGTGGGTTCCAGGTATGAGGAGGCAGATAGCCAAAAGGCAGGCTAATATCCGCAAGTCCACACCCCAGAGTTTGTCCAGTGCAAGGCAGCGCCCACCACCTCTTGCCCTGCAGAACTCAGACAAGACACACAAACATGTTACCTTTTTAACATTTTCCTCCTCCTCTTGGCGTTTCTCATAGTGTGAGAAGTCATCAAAGATGGAGGTGGTGTGCTTGTAGGTGGCAATAATTTTCAACACCTGCTTAGCCTTTTCCAGAGGCACCTCCTGAGTGTCCCTGGAGTTGGTCACTGGTTTATTCTCGTTGTTCTCTAGGCGGATGTGTCGCAGCTGGCTGTTGGGAACGTCTTTCACAAAAATCCACCTGACATCAAAACGTCCCTTCCATTTGTCCTGGGACCACACACCTGCACAGGTGTTATAGTCCACAGCAGATTTCATTTCTGCTACGCCGCAGAAGTGACCACTACCGTTGACACTGAACAGTAAGTATACGGGGCCCTTCCCATTCATGGAGCGATAGGCTGCATCCAGTCTCTTGTTGCCATGCTCCGTACTGCACCAGATATTGTATTTAATGGAACGGTGGATATCGTCCTCAGAGTAACTCTTAATGATGAAAACCCGCCCATGCTTTGGGTTCCAGTCAAAATCCTTGGGGTTATAGTTGTTAACAGATCTCAACTTCTCCAAGACTGGGTGTGGCTCAGAAGGAGAACCAGAACTGGCCTGAGCCTGTCCCACTCCGTTACCATCCACTCCATTCTGGCCGAAGCCGTTGCCACGGTTCCGAGGGGCGACCCAGCGGGTAGGCTGTGCCGGTGGCACAGGCAGTGGGGCTGGCGGTGGCAGTGCCTGTGGCTGCTGCCCACCCGGAGTCTGGGTAACCGGTGGGCTACTACTGATCTGTTGGCCCAGGGGCTGTGGAGACACCTGTGGTGGCTGCTGAGCGAGATTCTGGACCAAGGTCTGTGACGGGGCTTTTGCCACTGGCCCTTTGTTATCCCAAGTTCCGATATCCATGTTATGTTTTATGGGAGGTGGCGGAAGACTTGGCCCTGCAATGCCATTCTTGGCCTTCAGCTTGGGCTGCTGCTTGGCAGGTTTGCTGGCAATGTCAGCCCATGAGGTCGGCTTTGGTGGTGTAATCGTTGCCGGAGGCAAACTGTTGGATGTCACAATGTTACTGGTGATAGATCCACTCCCCACGGCTGAGCCGATGACTTTCGGGACACTGCTCGCCACGTCCGTGCTGCCCAGCTTGAGGGCTGCCATGCCCTGGTCAATAGTGTTCATGCCAGGAGCCTTGTTGAGGGTCTCATTGGCAAAGGCTGACTGCCCATCAATCATGGCCCCTCCCAGTGAGCTGGGAGCATAGGCATAGTTGCTGCTATAGCCAGAGCTTTGAGTGGATTGTCCCTGAGAATTGTTATTCCCCCAAGCTGAAAAGTCAATCCCACTTGGAAAGAAGTTAAAGCCGTGCTGCCCAAGGAATGGAGTGCTGCCAAGGGCCCCTGGCTGCCCGAACATGGCATCGGGAAGGAAGTGAGGCTCCCCATTGCTTAGCTGTCCATATGAGGTCAGGTAGGGCATGGGGGGGTCTCCCCCTGTGGACCAGGCAGCTTCGCCTAAAGAGTAGGAGAATCCAATGGAGGGACTGAAGTAGCTTGGTAAGTAGGAATCAGACATTGCAGTGTATGCATTATTCTGAAAGAAAACCACAAAAACATAAGCACTGAATTGTTAGGAGTTGAACCAATTTTAAGGGACCTTAGTAAAGGCACCTTAGACTTCCCCATGCCCTACTCCTTCCTACTTTAGGACTGGGCAGATAAATAGGCCCAGCCTTGAACACCTCCTTTGTTAGAAGGGCTCTAAAATCTGTTCCATTGCCAGAAAGGTTAAAGACAAAGGCTAAGAAAGGTTAAAGACAAAGCTTCTCATGCCAAGAGGGGAGTGTGTGGTGTTCCTGACATACACTGGACACTGGGAATCCCCGAAGCTCCTGCTCAGGCTATAAATCCAGTATCTTGCACCCAAATATCATCTTCTGCTAGTAGCTACCTCCAACAAGGATTTTTCCTGCTTGTGTAACATACTTAACCCGTATTAGGGAGTTCCAGGGAGGATCTGGGGAAAGAATGCAGAGAGAAGGGGAATAAGAAAGAAAAGGATCCAGAAGAAACACACAGTGAAAATCACAAGTGTCCCTGATTGCTTTCCTTAAACTTACTAGCCATGAAAACAGCTTTATTCCTACAATTTAAAGTTCCACACTTCACAATATTCCAAGCAATTGCAAACAAACAGGGATTTAAGGCCTATTCCTCAAAACACAAACTCCTCCAGTGCTGTGGGTACACACTGAAAATTACCTGAAAATGGGAAGTAATCAACAGAAGCCTTTTGCAGCACAGTGACAGCATCAGCACAAGCAGGTTTCAAATCCAGAGAGGAAAAAAAACCCACCGCCTCCATGACTTGATCTCCCTTTTAACATCCAAGTAGCCTTTAGGTTACAAAAAACAAATGCCTAATTTGACAATTAGGGAAGTCTCAGACATCCCCAAGATTTGCTTACATGAAAAACATCTGTCATTTCCCATTCAAACCCAGGTCCCCTCTGGGGAGTGGTTTCAGTCCTGCTAATGGGCATCATCCTGAGTAATTTGAACCTGTGAGCAGCAGCCTCGCCTGCCCAGCCCCTAAGACACCAGCCCAGTACAGACGAGATCAAAGGTGCATTCAGTTCCCAGCTAAAAGCTTGGCTTGCAGCAGGCTCTGCTCCATTTTTTGTTGAATCACGTACTCACGTGCGAAGCACAGCTCCCAGAGGATTTTATGTCATGCTGAAATCCAGGGAGTCTCTCAAGATGGCTGTGGCACTCTCCAGAAATAGCTGGTTTGCCACTACCTTCCACTTACAGGAGAGCAACAGGTTTGGGGCTAACCAACCCCCAACTTTACAGAAATTAATAGGAATTATTTAACACCATGTGTTCAGAGACAAAATTTCTGTAGTACTGCCTGAAAACTCAAGAGATGCTCTGTTCAACCTTTGATTTCACAAACGTCTCCCAAAAGCAAATTAGTAAAAAAACTCACTCTCATCCAGGGCTTTACTAACTGAGGAACTCAGTCCTGCTAAACCCTGGACTCAGTATGTCCAAAAGCACCAACACTGACACTAACTTGTAAGACAAATGAAACTTAAACTTCCTATTACTATTTTGAGCCACTAAAAGCACTTCATAATTTTATTGCCTCAATGATAAGAGTAATATTTTCTCTCCTGAACTCAGCTTTAAAGAAACAGGAACATGCCAGCCCATCCCTAATCCTGAGGCAGAGCCTCTCTCCACAAGACGACTCAAAGCACATCACTGTCAGATTTAAAAAAAAAAAAAAAAAAAATCTTTCTTCTTGCCAGCTCAAAATATTTTCCCACTGGTCAATTATGTCCAACTTTGACATATCTAACACAGGGCATATTAAGCTATGACCTGTAGAATACTAAGCACCTGCATACAGGTAGTAAGAGAGCAGAGTAGTTCAAGAGTTGAGCACAGGCAGCTCAGAGCAGATTTGGGACACAGTCACTGCTGTCCTCCACCTGAACGTCTTCAACACTGCTTTGTTATCAAACACAGCACCTCACTCTGTTCCTCTGCCCTCACACAACTGACACACTTGCTGATTACCATGCAAATAAAACACCAGCTACTCATTCTCTCCATGACTAAGACTCTTCGCACAGTTATTTCCTCAAATTCACCGTTCCTCTTCACCTCAGACCAAGGCTCTTAGTGAGCCTTGCTGTTGAGCCTTTGGATTTTAAAAGGTTAAAAAATCATTTACTGTGTATCTGAGCTTTAAAATACAAAGTAACCTCCTGGGAACTGAAAAGTAACAGTCATACCTGAAAGAGCAGGTGGGGAAAATAAGGAGCAGTGAAACTTTACAACATGGTTACCTCACGGGTGTGTGGAGAGCTCAGGAATCAACTCCAAAACTCATTTACTTCAATTATTCAGAGCAGTTTCTCTAACTCCCTTTCCCATCTCCACCAAAGAGGTGTACCCCTGGATACCTATGTATTTTTGCCTCCCTCCAGACCGAGCTCTGGAGGTTTTGGATTCTACACAGCACAACAAGGAAAAGACTCACTCAAAGGTTCTACTCCAAGTTAACTTGGTGGTTTCACCTTGCCTGGCTCAGTTTCTGCCTCCTGGGGCACATACAACCACTTCCTTATTTTTAAAATGAATTTTTACCAGCCTGAGACACACTGAAAGAAACTAAAGATCCAGAAATATTTCATCAAAACATGTAAAGGAGAATAAAATACTGTGTTGCTTCAAAATTATAGTAACCCTTTTTGTCTTTGGGAAATTAAATAAAACTGCAGTTTGTATGAAAAACATCCATATTCAGAAAGAAGCTGGGAATTAGGGATGTTGATAGCTGAGAAAGGAAAAAACCAGCATTAAACGACAGCTACTAGGAAAGCAACTGCTTTTATTCAAGACTTGAGAAAGCAATAACGTTCTCTCACCCTATGAAGGCTGAATTTAGGCTTGTAACTTTTCAGGGGGTTGAATGCAGTGAGTTGTCTTGATGGACAGGCTGAATTCTGAAGATTATGAACAGCTGACAGACAAAGAATACTTATCCTCAGATCTTTGGCACAAACTAGGAAAATACTTGCTGAAAATTTAACTGAGACAGTAACCTGTTCATGTGTTCCAATAAAACATGCATCACATTTACATGAGAAAAATAATGTACTGAAAAATAAAAATATGCAAAAATACAGCAAGGGGAAACCAGAACAGCTTATATTTACTGATCACAACTGGAAAGAGAAGGCAAGAGAACAACCTGTCTGCTCCAGTGCTATTACAGATGTTTATCTATGTACTCACTTGTACATCTAATCAGCTGAACTCCATCTGTTCTGTGTCACTCCCCTGCAGCTCATTACAGAAAACAAACACCAGTTAACAGTGGTGTTACTCGAAGAGAAAGTGAAGAGGAAAAGTAGCTGCAAGTTTGACTTCCGGGATCTGGTCACAAAGCTCCAAAACTGTCTGGCTCAACTTCTCAGAAAGTCTCAACATTTGTATCACATGTGGGCTCTGGGTTTGGGGTTTTTTTGTGTAAAACAGAGAAATCCCCCTGATAGGCATCATCAGTTGACTTGGTGTTGAGGTAAGAAGGTTGATCTGATCCTCTGAAAGGTGCAGTAGCCTGCTGTGCAGCAACTTCACAACCCAACTCAGCACATTTCTCTGGTGTAAAGAACCAGAAACCAACACAGTCACAACACTAAAACTGAAAGAGCAGAAATGGTAACTTTGAGACAGTCACGTTGAAAAAAAAGAGCTGGACACCAACTCCAGGAAGTTCTCAAAAAGTTGCTAAAAACCTTCCTACCTCACCCACCACAATCTAAGGGCAGTCAATGTTCTCTACCAGCAGAAATGCAGATATAGGATAGAATATTAGTTAAGGCAGCTGGCAAACATCGAAATGCAATCAGTAGAGATGGGAAACATAAAGGAGGCCAAACTTCCCTCCACTGGAGCAGCAGGAAACCTTGCTGCTCTTCGTCCTCCCGCCTGCAACAGGTACTCACCGGGCGAGCCTGGGGACTCAGGTAGGGCTCAAAGTCATCATCATTCAACCCATCTTTCTGGTGCACAGAGCCGTTTTGCACTGAGAAGAGATGTGTAAAGTTAGAAAGACCAAGGCAATAAGCTCCCATTATTACGGGCTTAAAGCATTTAAAGCCAAACCCTAGAATATAATAAACTTCTGCCAATTCTAACACACCACGCTCAGCCCACGGCACACAGACACTTTCCCACCGCACAGGCATCACCTGCAAACTATCCCCAGCCCAGCAGCCAGGCCTGGTCGCGGGGTTTATTTCCCTCCCGGCAGAGGGATCCTCCCTCTCCCAACTAGGCCCGCCCGGCCCCCCGGGATCTCACCTTTGTTGCCTTGGCCCTTGGGTCTCTGGCGCGCCAGCAGCGACGTGGGGAAAGAAAATGGGAAAGCGGTGAGTCAGAGGAACAGACCCGGCTCGGGTGAGGATACAGACCCGGCCCAGTGAGGGGAGAACAGAGCTGGGGAGGGTAAACAGACCCGGCCAAGAGAGGGGAGGACAGATCTGGGGTGGGTAAACAGACCCGTCAGAGCGGGGGAAGCCAAGGCCCGGCAGGGACAGACCCGGCCCGGGGAGGGGAGAGATCCGGCCCGGCAGGGTCGAGCCCTGCGGGGACAGGCCCGACCCCGCCGCATCACAATGGAGCGCGGCCATGCGACGGGAGAGGAGTGAGGCCGCAGCCGCCGCCCGGCCCGGGGCGCAACCCATTAGGCCCAGAGCTGCGGCCTCGCCCAGCAGGGGCGTCCCGGTATCGGCGGGGGGACTCCTACCTGCTCCAGAAGGCTGCTAGCCGACATGGCTCCGCGGCGGGGCTGCAGGCGGGGCGGGGCGGGGCGGGAGGCGGCGGCGCTTTGTCCGGGCCCGGCGGGCTCGGGGCGGCCCTGGCGGACTCGGGGCGGCCGCCGGCAGGGCGGGGGGACGCTCTATCCCACCATCTCCACCCCACCCCCTCGGCCGCGCGTCTCTATGGCCCGGGCCCGCCGCCTCGCGCTCCCCCCGCCCGGTCACGCGGCACCGCGCGCACCCAGGCACAATGGCGGGAAATAGGGGGGAAAGCGCGGGGGGGGGGGGGGGGGGGGAGGGGGGAGGGTTGGGGGGCGCAGTGCATGCCGGGACGGCGGAGGACTGCGGTGGGGGGAGCAGCGCCCCCATTCGACTGGAAGTGGGAGACCTCTTAAAGGGCAAGGCGGCCTCGCTGAGGTTCTAAGGCAAAAAATGGCAAATTCGGGGCCCGGCTGCGGGCTCAGCCCAACCTCATCCTGTCGCGCGCGGCATTTTAGCTCCCCCCGTCCCCAGTCCAGCACTCCAGGGTGCACAGAACCCAGGGAACATCGCAGTCCCATGGGACCCCCAGCCAGGTCAAGGGGGCTACCTGGGTGCTGGGTAGGTGTACAGCGATCAGGGAGTGCAGAGTCACCCCACTTTCTGGCCAAAAGACACAAACAGCTCCAGCAGGGACCTGACAGGATCTGCTGTATGCCTGGATTGGGGAAGGGGGTCCCCAAAAGGTCCCCATTCCCCTTCAATCATGGGCCTGAGGAAGCCAGAGGAGAATGGAGGGAAGCTGGCTGGATGTGGAAGGAGGTGGATCGAATCCCAGACTGGTTTGAGCTGGAAGAGACCTGAAAGCTCATCTTGTTGTACTCCCTGCCGTGGGCAGAGACACCTTCCACTGTCCCAGGCTGCTCCAAGCCCCATTCAACCTGGCCCTGGACACTGCAAGGGACCCAGGGGCAGCTACAGCTTCTCTGGGCACCCTGTGCCAGAGCCTCCCCACCCTCACAGGGAAAAATTCTTTCCCATAACTCCGTCTAACCCTGCCCTCTGGCAGTGGGAAGCCATTACTCTTTGTTCTGTTCCTCCAGACCCTTTGTCAAAGTTCCCCTCCAGCCCTCTTGGAGCCCCTTTAGGCACTGGAAGGGGCTCTAAGAGTCTCCCCAGAACCTTCTCTTCTCCAGGCTGAGCATCAGATCTGGCTCCCACAACTGTTCCCACCTCCACTCCAAGCCAGGAAGCACTTCCCAGAGGCCAATGTCAGAGCAGCAGCAACCACCCCTCAAAAACTGAGGTTCAGGAGTCCCTGCCCATCCCCTGCTCTCCCGAAGGCAGTGGAGGCACCACTGCCTTTCACCTCTCCAATGAAAAAATCCATTGGAGCTTAACTCCATTTTTCCTTTTAATGCAAAAAAATAGCCAGACACATCTTCCTGCCCTTCCCCCACCCTCCCCAGGTGTGTTTCCTTTGCTTCGTATTTCCAGCCAAGCAGCTCCCACCCTCCCAGCCTCCCAAATCTCCTCCAAATCTCCCACACCTCTGAAGCCACTCGTTGCTTTCCCCCTCCATTTTCCCAGTGTGGCAAAGCCCAAATGGATCTCCAGCCACCAGAAAAAAAGAGGGAAAGTGGGAAAACAGCGGCGTGCACCGTATTTCAGCAATGTGCCAGTTCTAACCCTGCCAAGAGATTACAGGAAGAAAGAAGAAAAAGTAATACAAAAATAAAACCACCAAACAAGAAGCGACAAGCATGGAGCAGCCTCAGCACACAGTGTAAACAGAAGCTGTCCTGATCCGAAATCTGTCTCTCCCAGAAAGCAACAGCACAACATGCTTTGTACACCCTGAAAGGTCCCTGGGGTGCTGAGCAGCCAAGGGGGAGGACTGGGTTTGAGCTTGAGTTGATATTTTTTGCCTTATACAAAAGGCTGATGTGATCTCGGAATATTCAAGTGGCGTTTGCAGCACCGAGCCTTGCCAGGCAGGGAAAGGGATGGGGGAAAAGTGCCATGGGAAGAGGAGGGATTGGGATACAGGGACCCTGAGAGAAGGTCCCAGGGCTTTGCAGCTGGGAAATCTGGACAAGGGAAGGGAGAGAGCAAACAAATACAAAAAAATAGAGATTTAAAAACAATTTGTGTGGAGGAGGAGAACATGGACAGAAAATTCATTGTACTGTCGGCCTCCTCAAAGCAAGAAAAATAATAAAAAATCCCATTTAAGGTGACAGTGAAGGGTCCGACGGAATTCCCTTTTCCTGGGGAAAATAAAAATACAAATGAGGTACCTGTTCCACCCCAAATCCGTCACCCCTTCTCACAGCCACGTCCATACTCAAGTGTTATTGTCTCTCAAATAAAGTCTCCAGGCCAGGGCAGCCCTGGAGCAGAAGCACTGAGGCATGGCTAGTTCCTCCTGGTTGGGTTGTCCAGCAGAGATCCAGTCTCTCCTTGACCCTGCCATGGGTGGTATTGTTCAGTGCTCCACAGAGACGGAGCCTTATCCATGTCTCATGTGTTTCTCCAGCTTTGTTTAAAACAAAAAAACCCAAACGTTTTACATACATATACATATATATATATATATAAATATATATATATATATATATATATAGTACAATGAAAATATCCATGGTAACAACTGGGGTGGCTGGAAAAGATGCTTAACAAAAAAGCCTGAAATAAAACTAATTCCCAACTCTTCCCCTAACTGATGCTTGCCTTCCCCACTAGTCTTCCAAGACCACAATCTCCACATTATGGACCTGGTGCTGATGGTCTTCCACATCTCCCACCACTTTCTCCTCAGTCCTCAGCTCTGTCTCCAGGATCACAGCTTTGCCCTCTGATTCGTCTGTGTCCGCCTCAGGATCCGGCGCCGGGTCGATCTCTATGATGGTCTGCCCATCGTCCGAGGTGCCTTCCACAGCTTGGATGGTGGAAGTGATGCCAGACTCCATGGCCACTAGTTCCACAGGGTTGACCATGGTCGCCACATTGGCCAGGGCCCCGGTGTCCTGCATGGCTGCTGAGCTCAGCAGTGCCAGGCTGGAGGATGGGTGCAGGGTGACGGTGTCCGAGGAGCTGGTCTTGGAGGATGAAACCACGGTGGCATATCGGAAGAGCTGGGAGCCAGACGGCAAGGTATGAACAGTCACTGGGCTGGAGCCTTGGCTGAGGGTTGCCACTGGGATGTTGCCCACAGAGAACTGTTGTCCAACGGGCGCGATGGCGATGGGGGAGATGACAGTGAACTGAGGCTGCTGGATGGGGGTGGAGGGGCTGAGAATGGTAGCGGAGGCTGGGCGCTGCAGACGGGGTCTCTTCGGAGGCTTGGGAGTGCTCATGGGCATCAGCACTACATTCTGGATGGTTTGAGACTTGGTCTTCTGGTCCCTGGCAAGTTTCTTCTGTTCTTCCAGCTGCCGCTCCAGGTCTGCATAGGGAATGGTTGAGCAACATGTCACGCCAGGGTAAGTAGGAGCTCCTGGGGCTCCAGAACCAATCATCATTCCCAGGTTTGTGACAGGAGGTCACCCAACCACCCAGTGAGCCTGATCTTGGCTTCTCCCTTGAGATCAAATGGCACTGAAGGAAAAGGCTAGGTTCTCCTGCCACCTACATAGACCTGGTCAACGTTCCAGCTGCCAGCGCCTGGGTAAGACACAGGTAACATTCCATACGTGTTGGCTACTCCTACTGACAAGGAGATGGACATTTCTGCTCCCCACAAGCTAAAACCCACCTGCAAGGGAGAGTGGATAAACCCCCCCAGGCAGTTGGAATTGCTTCCTGAGCTTGGCTGGGTCACCTCCCCAGGAGCCAAGCACCTGCACTGGGGACAGCCAGCAGGATGCCGGGTCAATGAAACATCCCCCTCAACACTTATTAGTGGGAACACTGGGAGCCAGAAGTAGCACAGTGACCTCATTTATCCAGGGCAGGGGACTAGGACATCTCAGATAACAACAGATCCTACAGTACATGGTGAGGAGGGAGACACATCCAATGAGCAGCTCTGGGGATCCCAGGTGGCTTCAGCTCAGAGAAAACTGAGCAGGATACCCAATAGCACTATAAGACAAGAAGATAGCCCTGATAGCCAAGACAAGCAGAAGCTCAGCACCACATACTCAGAGACGCTTATTAGCTTGGGTACAGCACAACACTGTCCACGGCTCAGGTGATCATGGCACAGCGCTGAGCTGGCAGGTCCTGTCCCTAATCCTGAGGGAATTGGACTGATGCCTGCAGCACCCCCACTGCAGCAAAGGGCACAGATTTTGAGTTGTCCAAAGTCCCAAGCAATTGCTCTCTGTGAGACAGGGGAGAGAGGAAATTTCATTCAAGCCCTAGGACAGAAAAGGATTGGGATGCACTTGTTTTGGGGCAGCCTGTTCTGAACACTAACCCTAATTAATTGAGGAAAAGGAAAGTCATGTCCATTCCCAAGAGTAGCAGCAGGATGTGAACTCTTGTTAGGCCCCTTTACCTGCCAGTGTGTAAAGAAACTGTTCCTCTCCTTGCTCTGTCTGGTTTTTCCTGTTGTCCAGGACCTTCTTGACTGTGTCCATTAGGCCAAATGTATGGGCGACGTTGTTCAGGACTGCAGCATCTCCAAGGAAGGGGCACAGGGATGTTAAGATTTGGGCACTCAAAAGATGCTCCTGTTACACCAAATATTTTCTACTACTTTTTAAAACTCTCTCTGTTCTTTCACAAAGGCTAGCTGAAAAAAAAGGAAACTCAACTCCCTCATCCTTCTGACATCCTAGGATTAAATCATCCTATTCACATGATAAAGCAAATTTGACAGAGCTGTGTCACTCAAGCAGCTCCTAATTGCTGCAAATGAAAGTGTAATTTGCAATCACAGAGATACAAACGAGCTCTCCACCTACAAACCATCACCCCCATGCTCCTGACAGAGTCATTAACATGCCAAGCTCCACAGAAAGCTGTGCAAAATGTCTGTTATAATCCACTGACTTCAATTACTCATAGTTCCCGAAACCTGACACCTATCAGACACAAAGATGCACCAGCCCAAAGTTAAATTAGAAAATTAAAAAAAAAATATATCCTGGGTAAAATGAAGTTTGTGGCTACATGTATGTTCTCCCAGGAAGAGCATCAACAAGAGGTGTTCACAGGGGCATGTGCCAAATCAGATTAGGGAGCCTGTTACAAGTTAAAAATAACCCTAAAAAGGGGAGGGGAATTTATTTTTAACCCAGATAATTTCCCTCATTTGGTTCAGCCCCCAAAACAGGTTTTCTGGCACCAGTAAAAGCAGAGAAGAAGTGAGGGGGCAGGACCTGTTTAGGCCTGCAGTGTCACAGAGAAGTGTTTGAGTAACTCCAGTCCAAGTGACTCTGGGAAAGCTTCCATCAGGGCTGGGAGCTGTGAACAGTCATCTGATGGTCCGAGCAAGCTACCAGGGTCACTTTGCTCAGGGAACAGGAGGGAATGGTGTATCCTTGTGCTTTGAAGCAATGGCACTTCACAGCTGGGCAGGCTGAGAACACAGACTATGCTCCCACAACTCAGCTAATGAGTGGGAACTCACTCCGCATCCTGACTCACCAGCTTCACATGGTGGAATGGACCCTTAGCACCGTTTTTGGTTTTTTTTTTTTGCTTGCAACTGCCCTTTTGAGGCTTTTTCCTCACAACCTACCTGTCATCTGGAAGGGAGACTGACCCAACCGCTGCTGCACACCTCTTAGGACTTCTTCTATTTCCTTTTGGATGTTGCACACCACCTCCTCCATCAGCCCCACATCAGCTATTCCTTTCCAGAACATCAGTGTGTCCTCTGGCACAAAAGAGGAGGAAAAGTCAACATATACAAGCATTTGGCATTTTTCCCACAGGGTCACCTTAAACCTCTAAGGCAAATGTATCTTTTCAAGGTGACTACCTTTGCAAGGTAGCTTGGCTACTGGGGTGGACAGGACATGTGAAAAAAATAACCAACCCCAAACCAAGTAAAATAGACTCAGGCAGCAAATCAGGAATAGGTTTTTAAGCAAGTCCATGACTTCCAAGGCAACATTTCACATTTTTGCAAGATGCAAAGCTTAAAATCATCATATGAGGAAATTCTAGCTAAGCTTCCATACTGATACAAGAGGGTGGAAGGCCAGAGAGACACAGAACAGAGTTGACAGAGAACAAACATTACTCTGCTCTTTGTTGGTTCCTGCCTGGCTCCAGGCTGGCAGATGTTTCACATCCTTTGAATAAAACAGAAAAGCCCATCACTGCAACCAGTAACATCTGATCTGAGGGATTATCCATCAGCCATGAGGCCAGGGCCAAAGTCCTGCAGTGGTGAGGAGCTCCACTGGCAGAAAGCCTGAATGCCTGGGTAATCCTGAAGATCCAAGAGGCTGAGGGACAGCTTTGTCATTGCCCAAACTTTACTTATTTGCAAGATTTAGGTTTCCAAAAATGTAACAGGGGAGGAGAGGGGAAGAAAACACTGAACAAGCAGCCTAAGCTTACCTGAAATCTCATCCGTGTCCTTTTTCATGCCTTCCTCAGTGGCCATGGTGACAGCAGCTGTCAGAGCCGAGTTCCACTCTATCCCCTCCTCCATACTCTCCTCCGACAGCGCAATCTGGGTGATGCTCCCTGACAGAAAGCCCCCATCAACACCCTCTGACAGCCTGAATCCCTGCTTTGCTTCCCAACCCCCTCAGCCCTCCTCAGGCTCTCTTTCACTCTTTGGATAAGGTTTGTGCTTGGCTTCTTTCAACCAAACCAGTTAAAAGTAAGTATTGCTGCTTCTCATTGGAACTGTGACTGTGAAAAGTTCTGGAGCTTCTGGAGGGAAAATCATGTGCCTTGCACAGTGGAGTCCTGGCTCAAGGGAGCAGAAAGAGATCAGAGTAAAGAAGGGAACAAATAAGGCTCAGCCCAGCCACCCTTCTCCCCTTGCATCATCCACAGGAAACTCTGCACCCCTAATCCCTCATGAAATGGAGCTGGCATCCCAGCTGGTTTATTAAAGGGAAATGGATCTCACCCAATTCTAAATTTCTGGATCAAATTTGGGACTTACCAATGTGCAGCCACTGTAAATTGGCTATGGTGCTTTCCAAGAGATTCTCCTTAGCCTATGGACAACTCTGCCATGTCACCCACCCAGGGGCAGAGAAATGTAACCCACCCAGCTTAACAGTGGGGTACAGTTGGGAATAGTCTTCTCCCTTAACCACAGCAAAGAGATCAATATCTGATCTGGAGCACAGGATCACTCAGAACTTACAGCTGGAATGACACTCAAATCATGTCCAACCACCACATCCTGTTCATGGATGTTCTGTAGGAGGACAGCATTTCTAAATTCACTCCTGAGACCAATTCATGCCTTTATAACAGACTCACAAATGGGAAATATATCGGAAAATGCTGTGCAAGCTCTCACAAGTGTTTGCTCCCATGATGATCCCAGAACAAAGATCCCTGCAAAGCTCTCAATCCTTCTCCTGGCTATGAAGGCTGCCTCTCTGGAAAGCAGCTTCTTGATGCCAGCTGTTTTCCAACCTTCCCCATCCCGCCGAACAGAGTCCCCTGACAGATGCTGCCAAGACTTCTCCAAACAGACACAAGAAGCATTTTCCCTTCCAGAAACCAGAGCAATCTCCTGGTGAGACTGCCCTGATGTGCTCGGGAAGAAGGTGTAAAATGCGTATAGGAGGGAGAGGAGCATCAGAGGGAAGTTCCCATGGCATTGGTAACTGGTTTCCTACCATCAGCTGAGGTTGGAGTCTGCACCACGCTCTGCTGCCCCGGTACTGGTGCTCTGGCACTGCTGATCAGGAGATCAAACTTGGTGCTTCGACAGGTGTTGGTGCAAACTTTGTCGTGTTGGTAGAAGTCAATCTGCCCTGAATCCATCATCTTCCTGTGCAGGGAGTGGGGATAGAATCAGGCTCAGTTCAAATCTCAGCCTAGAGACAAAAGGGAGTATTCCACCTGGGAATGCTATGGTCATAGGAAGGAAAGAGAAAGGGAGATCCCCAGGCCACTCTGCACCCAAAAAATCTCCTGCAAGGCTTTCAAATGGCAAACACAAGAGACTCCCAGCTTCACACACACTGTTTCAGTCCTGTTCCACCCCAGGTTCCCCAGGCAATGCCACTTCTGTCCAGGGTGAGGGATCCTGACCCTCACATCATGGAGCCAGGATCTCTGTAGGCTGCAGGTACTCTGGGCCTCCAAGAGGCCTCCTGGGGACTGCAAGGCAGACAAAATGCCTGCTGGGGGTCCTGCAGCTGCAGGGGTGGAGCTCTGAAGCTGGACAGGGGTCAAATACCTTAGCATGATTCCTCCAAGGCGAATGGCTCTCTTCCAGTCCTTCAGGGTAGACTTCCCAGCCAGGTGAACAAAGTGCTTCGGGCTAATCAGTTGGTCATTGAACTGGCAACAAGACAAGCAAAGGCTCAGCAAACAGGGAGGATTGGGACATCCAATACAGCTCATCTGAGCCCCTACTTCCACCCAGAGAGAGGAGCTGCTTCTCAGATCCCTCCCAGCTTTGATCGCCTGGGCACAGCAATGCTCACAGCTCCAGGAAGCATGTCTGTAGGGATGACCTGCCAACCATAGGCATTCACAGCCCTAACCAAAAACAGCCCTGAAGGGTTTATATGAACCAAATAATCTCCTATGAACATGTAGGGTCATTTTGGAGATCATTACAGGAGGTTTCTGTTACATCCAATGGCCCAGCAGCATCCAGCTGACACAGGTCTTCCCTTGAGCATCCGTTCTGCCCTGCTCCAGTGACTTGAGTAGCTCCTGCTGAGGGGCAGGAGCACAAAGGGCTTGGCTGTCAAACTGCCATGCTCTCAAGTGGGAAAAGGTAACATCAAGATTTCCCTTCTCAATGCAACCTGCTAGCCAAGGAAGTGACAGAGGTGGAATACCAGGACACCAAGGAAAAGGGAGGAGGCAAAGCTCTGCCAGATCTCAACACATATCTCCTGCCTGCCTTCAATCCTTCCTCAAGGGCAAATGCCACTGAAATATGAAGAGGGTGATATCCTTCCCTCTTTAATCCACTCTTTCCATGCTTCTCCCCATGAAAAAACAACTTTGGCACCAACAATCCAAGGACTCAGGATGAAACACAAAAACTAAGGAATTCCTGTGGAGGCCAACCAGCACACATGAAGAGCAGAAAGGAATCCACTGTGAGTTTCTCCTTTACCTTCACACACTTGACATTGATTCCTGGGCAGACAAATTTCTTCCAAAGGAGGATGGCTTTGCTCTCCCCACAGGTGATGGGATAGGCAATCTCGATTTCCTCACTCGTTTCAAGGGTGCTGGGGTCTGAGGGAGGAATGGCTCAAAATGAAACTTTCCACCCAAGAGGCTCCAATCCCACAAGGCGGGAGCTGAAAGCTCAGAGGTTATGAGACCTGCACTTGGGAAACCAAAAAAAAGGGCAGATCCCAGTTCAGGATCAGTCCTCTCCATCTTCTCAGAGTTAGTTCAGATTAACTCTAACAGCAACTGGCATCTGCTTTTTGGTATAATATTTGGCTCCAAATGAAGCTCATCTATAAGGAAACATGAAATCAGAAATCCAACGCATCTGTAAGGGGGGAGGTGTCAATGAGAACAATCTTAGTAGCAACAAAATGGTTTAAAATTTGAAGCACAGATATCTCTCAGATTCTTGCAGCTCTGGTATCTCTTTAGCAACGATATCAGATATTTACTGATAATATATTCTCTTCATGTGCTAATCCTGCCAAAAGACCCAAACTGACACAGAAAGCAGAACTCTAGTCAAGATCTACTGACAGCATCCGTTGACAGGAGCCTTTTCCCACACACTGCTCAGGATGGGAGAGAGCAGTTGGAGCCAACCTGCTCAGTTCTTATGAGCATCCAATCCAAACCATTGGACGGCTGGTTCAGCAAAGACCCCACAACCAGAGCCTGATGCTTCAGTCACCACATCCTCATCACTATCATTCCTGCTGCCAGTGTCTGGACACTAGGACTAGGGTGACATCCCGGCTCCCCTGGACCCCATGGGAGCCCTTACCATTCATTGAAGGAGAGCCAGGATCTCACTACCAGGACTTTGAGACCAAGCAGTAACAGCAGACTCTTATTCCAGAGTAAGGCCAGCCCCTTTACCCACATCCATGCCTGGGAAGTAGCATCTGCAGGGGCAGAGCCAGAAAGAAGCCCAGCAAAGTGGAGGAAACCAGCCCTGCACAGGAGGGGATTCATCCACACCAAGTGGGAACTCACCAATCCCTTCTTCCAGCTTGTGGATGGTGTGGGTTTCCACGGCCACCACAGCGGCACTGGCCTCGGAGCCCTCTTGGTAAATCCTGTGGTGAAAGAACCCATCCATAAACAAACTATATAAATCATGGGAAATTAGGATTCGCAGCACAGGGTTAAAAAAAATCAGTAAATTTCTTTTTGCCTGTCCTCAAGGGACATTAATTTTGTCTGATACAGTTGCAATCACCTGGAATTTTTTGGTGAACGCCAATACAACAAAACAATAATAATCCCAAGGGCTGATAGATGCAGAGGCATTCCCAGTACTGTCATCCCACCCTCCACTCTGCCAGCACCACTGAGGCAGCTCTTCAGGCTTCCCTGTGCCTTTTCCTCTGCCCTTGGTCACCCTCGACAACAGGAAGCAGAGCCCAGTGTCCTAGGATTTCTCTTCCAGCCCTATGTGACACTGCAACACAGATGACCACAAAGGGAAGCTACTGTCAGGCCCACAACCATCCTGCCCCTGCAAATATTATCAAATTAGAGCCAGTTTTTTTTCCATCCTGATTGATCCAGGGTGAAGATGAAGCCACTCTCTGCAGCAGCTGCCAGGGAGCTACAAAATTCCCTCCACATCCCAGCCCCACTTTATTTTAGAAGAGGATTATTTTAGGAGAGAGCTGGCACAGTGGCACATGAAGGTCTGAACACACAGACCACCACATCCAGCAGCTGCAGTGTGGCAAAAACCAACCCGGGGATTGGAGAAGGAAGAGAGAGACTGGGACAGCACTGCTTCCACAATCTGGGAGCACTGCACCAACACAGCCTTGCAGGACAATTTCAGCCCTCGGAGGCCCCATGACAACCATACACACAAAAGATTTAATCTGTTGTATTTTCTCTCTCCCCTTCATGGCACAAAACTGACATGGATCTGGAAAACACAGTCACACTCTGTACCCACACCATGAAAACACACAGGGCTCCCCCCCATCCCACCTTCCAGGTAGTACCATCCTACTCACCCTTGCTGCACCGGCTGGAGCTGCAAGATCACTTGGGTTTTGGTATCCTCCGGGCTCTCCCCTTCATTCCCGTCACTTGGTACAACCACCACATCACCCACAGGGACGCTCACCTCGGCATTCGCCATCTCTCACATGAACGTGGCAAGGTTTTCTCCTCCCTGTGGATCACAAGAGTTGGGAACAGATCCCAGAGGCAGATCCCCCCAGTGTCATCCCACTCATAACTCCCAAGCCAGCAGCTCTCTCCAGCTCTGAACCCCCAACCTGGCACCAAGGAACAGACCCACATTGGTGGGTTTTGGCAAGAGTGTGTTTTCAACACAGAGCTTCTCCCACTGGCCCTGGACATCAGTGCCTCCAGCCACCCCTGGAATGCTCTGGTCCACCCTGGCATGCTCTGCTCCCTCACCAGGAACATGCCTGTGGATGATCCTTCCCAGGAGAAGCTGGTGTCAAGGTGTGGTGTTAACACAGGAGGACCTGACAGGGGGTCCCGGAGAAGCTGCATTCCCAGGGGATGTGCCTATGGTTGTGCACAAGGCACAGAGGTGGTTTGGTTACAGTGTGCGGCTGGACGTCGTCCCTGCAAGCCTGAGGTCTACAAGCTGCTGGGAAAGCCAGTCTCAGAATCGTGGAATGTTTCAGGTAAGAAGGAACTTGAAAGCTCATCTCGTCCCACCTCTGGCCACGGACAGGGACACCTTTCACTCGACCAGGTTGGTCCAAGTCCCATCCAGCCTGGCCTTGGACACTTCCAGGGATCCAGGGGCAGCCAGCTTTTCTGGGCAACCTATGCCAGGGCCTCACCACTCTCATAGGGAACAATTTTTTCTCAATATCCCATGTAAATCTCAGAGATTTCAGGTCAGGATCTCCTGGCGAGTGACAGGGGTTTCGGTATCCCCTGGTTGGGATACACCAGGACAAACCTGGGGAGCCGCCGACACAGGGGCCACGCATCCACCCGGCTCCAGGCGTGGGACTCCCGCGGTTTCCCGCACCTCATCCCGCTCCGGGGGACAGACAGAGCCACCCGGGACCCCTCGAGAGACGGCAGAGCTTCGCCAGGATATCTGGCGCGGGGGGGTCAATAGGACACGGACAAATCGCGGCGGCGATCACGCCGAGGCCTTAAAGGAGAAGGGGGGGAGCTACACAAGAGAACCCCCTGGCCCCCGCGGGGTCTCCGGGCTGCGGCTCGGAGGTCGCAGCCTCCCCCGCGCCGGGGTCGAGAGGTCACGTGACACAGGACCCACGGGACCACCCCGCGGCGCGCACGGCGGCGAAGGGGCGTGGCCAGCCCGGGGGAGGGGGCGTGGCCTCGGCCCCCCTCCCCACGGCGCTGGCTAGCCCCCGCTGCCCTCCCCCCCCCCCACCCCCCCCCACCCCGAGCGGCGCGCGCGCGACGCCCGCCCTCGCGGCAGCGGCGGCGGCACGTACGGCGGCGACCCCTCCCTCCCTTCTCGGCGGGGCCAGGCCCCCTCCCGCCCCGCCCCTTCGCGCCGCATGGCCCCTCCCGGCCCCCGTAGCGCGGCGCTAGCTGGGCCTTACCGTCGGCGAGCGGCCGAAACCGGGGGCTGTGGGACGGGGGAACGGGGGGATGGGGAGGGGGGAGGCGGGACGGGCAGCAGCAACGCATGCGCAGTGCCCGCCGCGGCCTCGGCCGCCAGCACTTCCGGCCGCCGCCTGCCTTAAAGGGGCCGACCGGTGAAGCACGCGGCGTTTTGCTGCTCCCTGGTGGCCGCCGGCAGTATCGCCTTCGCGGCTTCACCCGCCAGCCCAAGCCAGGAGTTGCCGGTGGGGCTGTCACGGCGAAGTTCGCTCCCCCCTGGGGTCACAGCAACGAGTCGTGGAACGCACTACCGGGCATCTCCCGCCCCGCCCCAAGCCAGCCCCGGCGGGACCACCGGGACCTCCCACGGCCGGCCTGCCGAATCTCCCACTGCCCCTGCCGTGCGTGCCCGTCGACTGACAACGAGTCCGACCAATGGTGACGCGGGGTCGGGCGGCGACAGCCAATGGGCGTGGCAGGGCGGAGAAGGGCGTGGCCGGGGCGACGGCGCTGCGGAGCCCTGGCGGGGCCAGGGTGGCGGCGGACGGACGAGGATGCTGGCGGGCGGCGGGGCGGCCTCGGGGGCGCTGGTGCTGGTCCGCCACTGCCTCCTGCTCGGCTCTCTGGGGCTGCGCTCGGCCGGCGCACAGGATGGTGAGTGCTGATTGCGGAGCACCGGCAGCGGGACATCCCACACCGGGACGCGGCACCGGGAGCCCCACTCCCACCGGTACCGTCGGAGTTTCTGCTTCGCTCGCCGGGATGGGACCGGAACTTGGTGCGGTATGGGGACTGGGAAAGGGGACCGGACGGGCTCGCCTCTGCCCCGGGACGGGCTCTTCGCTGTGTCTGGACCGGGATCGAATCAGGATGGGCTCACGGGAACAGTTCCCCGCTGTGACCAGAGCAGACCACACCGGCACAGGGTCGTCGTGGTGCGCCTGCCCCCGGTTCTTTTCCTGAACGGGTTCTCTGCCATCCCTCTGTCCCGGTACCGACCCGGGGACAGGGTCCCTGCCATCCCTTTGCTCCGGTACCGAACCCAAACGGGATCCTCGCCATCCCTCTGTCCCGGTACCGGACTGGACGGGGTCCCCGCCCTCCGTCTGTCCTGGTACTGGTCCGGGACGGGGTCCCCAGTATCCCTCTGCTCCGGTACCGGACGGGACGAGCTCTGTCCCTGCTCCCACCACCCCCGCATCACGCCGGTCCTGCACCAGCCCATTTTCCCCGCAGCCCCCCCAGCTCTCTCTGTCCCTGTCCCCGGTCCCGAGAGTCCCGCGTTCGGCTCCATCCCGCCTGCAGGGCTTTCCCGAGGAACCCCTAATCCACGGGTTAAGAGGATCGCTGGGGTTTACGTGCAGAGCCGGGCAGTGGCCTCCATCCCGGGAATGCCGCTCCCGGGAGAATTTGTAGCCGCGGGGTCCAGGACGACCCCGAAGAAATGTTCACCCAAACGTGATCCCAAAGTTCATGTTTCCCGGTGTCACTCGTCCCCAACTCATCCAAGAGCGAGGAAACAACAATGGGTCATCCAAAGCATTATCCCCGAGGGGAAACTGAGGCACGGGAACAGGCTGGGATCACTGGAGGCAGAATCCCAGTACGTTCCCACTCAGAAAGTGTGGTTTGGGGCACATCATGCAACGGGTTTCCACCGGATCCCCAACCCACTGGTGGACACGGGGGAGCTTTCCCGGGGCCAGCAGCATGACCTCAGAGGCAGGAATGTGCCGGGCTTTTGTCGGAGCATCGCCCTGTTGTGTCTTTCTTGCATCCTGTGAGAAAACAAACAAATCCCTGGCAGGAATGATCCCAGCGGGGCCCCGCTGAGTTCACCCTCGCCCACCGGAAATCCAGTTTTCACATTTTTTGGGAGGGGAGTAAAGTTTCTCTGGCTGGGGGCAAGTCCCCTGTGGCTCTGTCTTGGCTATTCCTGGCCCCTCGGTATCATCTTTGGAGCCAAATTCCCAGGAGTGCTGCATCTCTCAGTTTATCTCTGGCATTCCCTCTCGACACGCGCTGGTCACACTCAGGATGTTTTCAACAAAGATTTCCTTTCCTTGGATGGGTTTTTTTCCGGAATGGGTCCCCACAGCTCCTCTGCACTATCAGTATGGATATAGAGCTGGGGGGATCCATCCAAGACCCCCCAGTTGGGCTCACATGTCCAGCTGTCCTGGCCATAGAGGGTTTTCCATGCAGATCCCAGTGGCTTCAACTTTCTGTGCTAGAAACTCCCCCCAAATACCCCAAATTTGTCTCCCCCAGCAGAGCATCCCTTCTGGGAGCTATTGTACTGGCAGCCCTGGGGTCCCCGCGGTCCCCCCAGCCCCCATTCTTGGAGGGCCTGATCCTTCCCAGCTCTGTTCTGTCAGTGGACAGTGCCCAGAAAGGCGAAAAATTGGTGATTTCTCCCAGTCCCACAGAATAAACCTCCCCCAGTTTAGATGCAAGCCCTTCCCAAAGGCTGGGGAGGAGGGCACTCTGTGCTGGGGCTGGCATCTTTCACTGCCAGCCCCCTGGTTTTTATTCCTGTAGGATTTTCCCTTGCTGGCGCTTTGTGTTGTCTCCCAGCAACAGCAAGGGGAGCCGAGGCTGGGCAATTCTATGCCCACCATCCCTTTTCTTTCTGGCTGTGCCAGGATTATGCTTGGCAGGAGCAACAGCTTTTGGGGGATGTGAGGAGGAGGTGTTGAGCACTGGACCCCTACAAACGCCTGGCCCACACAGTGGGGCTAAGTGGTGCTTTCCCCCTTTCCCTGCACCCCAATTCTGCCCAGAAATTATGGCCAGGTCTCAATGCCTGATGCTTTCAGCTTATTTCAAGGATATTCCCTCATGCCCAGAGGCAGTGAGCCCAGAGGAAAGCCCCTTTCGTGGTGGGTCTGGCATCACCCTGAGAAGGATGCAATGGGGATGCAGCTGCCCAAGGTTATCCTCAAGGTCAAGGCTGCAGCCAGGGGTTCCTGGGGCTGCTCAGTGCTGTACAGCCCGATGAAGTGGGGATATTCTCTCCTTGAATCCTTTTATATCCCCCCAAATTGGGGTTGTCCTGGGCTGGAGGACGTAGAGGAGCTGGAGGTAGAGGGTCATGCTTGGTGGCTGAGGGGGAAGCTATGGCAGCTTCATCCTTGGATCCCCCTGTGGACAGTTCCCAGTGCCAAGAGCATCCAGAAAAGCCACCAGAAAATAATGCTTTGGATGAGGAAAACATCTGAAGAGGCTGCAGGTGCCCAGGGGTTGTTCTGGGGGCCTCACCAAGGGGGGAAACTGAGGCAGGGAACAGCCTGTCTGAGCACTATCCCTGGTGCGTCTGCAGGAAATGGCTGTGGCCACACGCTGCTGACACCCCACAGTGGCACCCTGAGCTCCAAGAACTACCCAGGCACGTATCCCAACCACACCATGTGTTGCTGGCGGCTCCAAGCCCCCCCGGGCTCCTCCCTACTCCTGGCATTTGGGGATGTGGATCTGGAGCCCTCAGAGCACTGTGCCCACAGCTCCTTGCTGCTCGCTGACCCCCAGACCGGCACTGCCTACGGTAAGGGGGTCCTGGGGGAATGGAGACAAGGGTGATACAATGTTGTGGATAGGGAGAATATCAGGAAAATCTGGGGTTTTAGCTGATTTCATCATGAGGAGGGAGAATATCTAAGGAGGGGGGTAAACAAGTGGGGCAGTATCCAAGGAGGGCAATATCAGAGGACAAGGGGTATCTGGTATGTGACAAGTGGGTTATCCAAAGAAGAGAAATATCCAAGGAAGGGGATACCCAAATAGTGGGGGTGGGGATATCCAAAGATAAGGGTCAATATCCAAGGAGGAGGATATAGAAGGAGAGTAATATTTGCAAATGGGGACATCTGAGGAGGTGGGTACCCAAGGAGATGACTATTGCAAAGCTTGGGGGGAAACTGCCCAGCTGGGACCAGATGCAGCCACTGAATAATTAATTTGTCAGCCCAGCCACTGCCCAAACACTTCCAGGATTTTCCCAGACAGATTTAATGGTCTTGGAGGAATTTGGCAGCACTGGGAACATGACGAATGCTGAGGAAAACATCTTGGGCGTGGGGGGAAGCATCGAGTAGTGGGGTGGGATAGAGAAGCAGCGCTGGTGAGGGGCAGGGGCTGGACAGGAGATGCAATGGGAAATACAGGATCGAAAGGAGCTGGCTTGGATCCATGGGATGGGGAGTTTTCCCTGTTCTTCAGGGCTTTCACCCTTTCTGGGCTGGTCCCCAAAGGGGTTACAGCACGCAAGGTCCCTGGTCCCCATCCCCTCTGCTGTGGCCTCAGGGACATAATTGTCCCCAAAGCTAAGAGACATCCTGGCCCCATGCTGAGATACAGCAATGTGGGAAAGGTGGGGGGAACTCCCAGATGATGTTCCTGGGGGGCTGGGGGAGGTGGCCGGGCACCCACAGACCCTTTGGGTGCCACCAGAGCCATGCCAGCATGACACAGAGCTTGGGTTCCCCTCCCTCTCCCGTGGCTGACACTGGTCCTTGAGAAGTTCCAGATGTTTTCTGGGAAGCAGCTGGAGCAGGCAGAGGCTGTGGGCTCCTTCCCTGACTCAGAGCTGGTGTCTGGCCCCTGGCCTGATTCTGCTGGGATGTGGCAGGGTCTCCATGGGGGTGGCAGCCTCTGGGGCTCAGCTGAGGGGTCCCCAGCTCCCAGGGTATCACCGAGATCCTTACAGAGGTGGCACCAGTGACCCAGGGCAGCGCTGCCATCTGGCAACCAGTGGAAGGGAAATCTGCATGGGGCTCATCTGCATCTCATCTGCATATTGTGCAGACCTCAGTTGTATCACATATGTGAGATCTCTGCGCGCACATGTGTTCCACGTCCCCTGGGATCGACCTCCTGGTTCAATATGACCCAGGCAGGATGAGGGTGTGGGTCAGGGTGGAGAAACTGAGGCACAGGAGGAGGTGTCACCAGCAGCCCCAGGGGAACACAGGCACACAGTTCCCTGTCCCCAGGACAACGATGGCATTTGCTCAAAACACCTCTGTGTGTCCAGAGGCCCAAGTGATAGGCATGATACAGAGCAGAGCGATGTGAGGGACAGGGGGTGGTGGCAGTCCAGGGATTGGGGCCACATTCTGTCCCCAGCTGGAACCAGAGATGTCCCTAAGGAATCCGCCTGCCTGCTAAGCCAAAGTTTTAGTCAGGGAGATAGAATTGCAAATTAATGTGGATTAAATGGGGGGAGGGGGCAGTTTAGGAGGCAGCTTCAGCAGCACCTATGAAAGGGGGCATGTGGAGGAGACAAGGACACAGCTCCCATTTTGGGGTCCTGAGGGGTGATGCCATGTGTACCAGTCCCTGCAGTGAGGGATGTGGTGGCAGGTGCCCAATGAGGGCAATGGAGCCACCCTGGGGCTGGGACCAGCCTGGGCATGGGACCATCCTGTCATGATGTTGCCCTGGCCTGGGACCACCCTGGGTGTGGGACTATCCCAAAACATGAAACCATCTTCAAGATGGGACCAGCCTGGCATGGGTCCATGCTTCATGGGACCACCCTTCAGCACTCTGGTGGGGATAGGCCACTCTGGACGTGGAACAACTCTGGGACCACCCTGAGCACAGCCCAAATGCCTGAGCCCCCCTGGCCCTGGCGAGGGCCAGGCCAGAGGAGATGAAGTCCTTGGGTCAAAGTGTTGAAGTGTGTCTCCAGGGACACCAAATCCTCTCCTTGGTGCCATCCCTGCTGGCAGGGCCCTACTGCAGGAACTCCGTCCCTTCTGCCCCACTCCTGGTGACAAACTCCAGCACTGTGACCGTCCTGTTCAACAGCACCAGCCACCGCTCGGGACGAGGCCTCCTTGTGTCCTATGCCACCTCACAGCACCCAGGTATGGGGGCAGCAACCCCTGGGATGCAGAGACACCCCTGGGATGTGTCCTGGCCCATGCAGGGACGTGAAGGATGCTCCTTGCTGACCCCAGGATGAGCTTCCGTTGCCCTGAGCTCCCGAACTTCCGTGTTCTCCCTGGCTGGGGGCAAATGTGAGAGACCCGCAGGCCATATAGCCAGCTGGGACCCCTTTGAGAACCCTGAACCCCCAAGTCAGGTGGCACCCCAATGTCAGACAGAGCCACAGGCAGTATAGATTGTGCCATGGGGCCAATGGCTGCAGGGACCAAGGGGCCATCCCTCCCTGCCCCTCCAGACATGGGGGCATGAAGGGCAGAACCCAAATGTGGAGCAGGATTCAGTTGGGAAGGGGAATGGAGTGCCCTGAGGCAGAAGAGGGTGTGTGCTGTGGGGCAGGTGGGGGTCCCTTACCCTGGGGTGTTCCTGCCTTGCAGACCTGATCTCCTGCCTAGTTCGAGGCACTCACTACACCCAGGAGTACATCAGGTGAGTGGTCAGGGTGGGGAATGGTCCCATTTTGGTGTCCCCTGCTGCAGGGCTCCCTATCAGTCCTGGTTTCATCCCCATCCCTCTCCTGATGTACAGCTCCGGTGGGATGGGGAGCAGAGTGGGTATGAAGAGGGGGTTTGGATGGGAGGGAGCCCTGACCCACTGCCTACCATGTGTTTCAGTGTGTACTGTCCTGCGGGCTGCAAGGACATCCATGGGGACATCTGGGGCAACCCCAGCCAGGGCTACCGGGACGTAAGTGTGGGCACCATAGTGCACCTGCTGGGGATGGTCCCCACAGCACGTGTGGCCACTGCTTGTCACCCTCAGCAACCCAGAGGTGATGAGTGTGGCCTTGGGGTGCCCCACGGGGTGCTCAGGCCTGCTGTGGGGGGCTGCCCTTACTCCCCACTCCTTGCAGACATCGGTGCTGTGCAAGGCAGCTGTGCATGCTGGGGTGATTGCGGATGAGCTGGGAGGGCAGGTCACCCTGTCCCGAGAGAAGGGGATCACGCTCTATGAGTCGGCCTTTGCCAATGGGCTCCGCTCCAAAAGGTGGGTGAGGAGTGGCTGGGGCTGCACCCCCCGTGGAGCTGCAGGACCCACCCACATTGACACTGGGAAATTGCCACCCCTCAGAGACCCTAGGGTTTGTTCACCCTGTTTGATGCTCCCCCTGCTTTCTTCCACACAGGGGATCTCTCTCTGAGAAGCGACTTGTATTCCACAAAGGTATTTTTTTTTCCCATTACCCTTGAAATTAAGGCAGGATTTTAGCTGTCAGACCTGCTGCCACTCCCCTGTGCCTAGCTGGGGTTTCCAGGTTCCCAGTGTGCTGTCTCCTGTCCCCAGCCTGTGATGATGTGCTGGAGGTGGTCACCTTCAATGCCTCGTCCTGGTGGCATGAGGTGGACGTGCTGGGCCAGGACCGAGCCTGGGTGGCCGAACGGGCAGCACTTAGCACCACTGGCCACTCCTGGGCAGCCGAACCCGGTGCCAAGGCTGCCTGGCTGGAGCTGGACCTGGGCACCCGAAGGAATGTCACAGGTGAGAGTTGGCCATCAAAGGGGGACAACAGCTGCCAGTGTCCCCATGCTACCCTGATGACTGTCCTCCCGCTGTGCCAGCTTGACTGATCCCCACAAAAATGCCCAGGGCAGTTGCACCTCCATAACTCCCAGGATACACTGGAGTTCATTGTGCCATGGTTTTACTGGTGCAAACAGGGATGCAGAGCACACCAGCCCCTCCGGCTGCTCCTGTCCTCCTTTTGTTCCTTTGCCCCCTCATCTGCAGCCATTTCTGGGATGAACAAGTTAATATTATGCTCTTGCATCTGGTGCCAGTGAGCATCTTTTGTGCGGCTCGAGCCTGCCAAAAGCAGGCGCTTTGTGTGCCAGCGACTGGCCACCGCAGCGAGGAAAATGGGAACATTGTCCAGACAGAGGCTGGAGGAGGGAGGAATGCAGGGCTAGCAGCTGGGGCTGGAGGTTATCAGTTCGTGGGGGCAGACCAGAGTATCCCACACTGAAATCTGCCACCCAAATCCCCTCCCAGGGTCAGAAGGATCCCCCTCTGCCAGGTGACGTGTCCTGCCCTACTAGTCCTTTCCCAGCTGGGTCTTGAGTATATCAGGATAAAGGGCTATTCCAGCTGGGAGAAGAGGGCAGCAGGGCAGAGGGCAGCCTTTCCCCAGCCCCGCAACCCCTAACTGACAGCAGGGAACTCCCTCCTGCATTCACAGGCATCATCACAAAGGGCTCCTCAGAGCAGCATGACTACTACGTGACGTCCTACCATGTCTCCTCTAGCCGCGACGGGAAGAATTGGAGACCCTACAGAGGCAGCAGTGGTCAGGAGGACAAGGTGGGCATGTGGAGAATATCCCTGAGCAGGCTGAGACCCCCTGCCAGTGGATATTTAGCCACTGGTGCCTCTTCACCCTCTCCGGTAGGTGTTTGAAGGAAATGCTGACAGCCAAGGGGAGGTCTCTAACGCCTTTATCCCCCCCATCGTCGCCCGCTACATCCGTGTCACACCGCAGAGCTGGCACCAGCACGTTGCCCTGAAGGTGGCCCTGATGGGCTGCCAGCTGGCACGGGTCCGCATACCCCGTCCCTATGGTGAGACCCTCCACAGGAGCTCACACCCCCATATCTGAAACATCCTCCTGGGACCTTCACCTTCCTGTGCACCCTGTGGTGGTTCCACAGTCACGGTCCCTGCTCTGTCCTGTAGTGCCCAGTGTCCCCAAGGAGGTGCTTGAGGCCACCAGCCACCCAGCCAGCCGCACCCCCATCCCTGGCATTGCCCTGGACCCGGAGAAGGCAGGTGGGTGCCATGGAGGGGCTGTCCTTGGGGTGCAGCATTGTCTTTTGGTGTTCAAGGTGCCATTGGGGCTTCATCCCACCGTGGGTACACATTTTCCTCCTCTAGTGGCCCCAGGTGGGCTTCTGGCACTCATGGGTGCAAAGGGGTGGGATGGGGGCCCAGGGCACTGACACTGCCCTCCCTCCCTAGGCTCCACACTGCTGGTGATGCTGCTTATTGGAGGCTTTGTGCTCTTCTGCTCCTGCCTCCTGCTTCTGGCTTTCCTCTGCCACAGGAAGAGGTTGGTCCTGCCTTGTCCCCTGCTTTGCCCTGGGGGACTCAGCATCACCTCCCCAAATTCAGCCCCTAAGGCAATGGGTGTGAGGAGATAGGTGGTGGTGGGTGCAGGGTAGCTGGGACCTCTTGTCTCATCTTGCATCTCCCCTTGGCAGGAAGTCAGCAGTGGAGCTGAACTGTGGGATCACAAAAGGTAAAAGGGTTCACAACTCCTCCCCAGAATCAGGGGTCTGTGTGCCATGGGGTGCAGCTGGTTTAACTGATGCTGCTGCCAAGCTTGGATTTGTTCCACGCCCCAGGGGCACCTGCACGTCCAGGTGACAGTCTGTGACAACCGAGGGTTTCCTCTCCCTGTCCAGGGTACCCCAAGCTGGAGTTGAGCCAGGTCTGCTCCCTGCAGAGCCTGCCAGCCCCTAGCCTGGCCTCCTTCCCCATGGCCCCCACACCAGGGGACCTCAGCTGGACCCATTCGCCAGGTAACAGGGACATCAGGGCAGGAACTGGTCCCTCAGCCCAGAGCTGGAGCCGAATCTTCCCAATTGTACCTCTTTCCCCATTCTGGTCTGACCCCTCCTGCATCATGGACCTGTGCAACAAGAAGGCCCTGATAAATTAGACATGCCCATTTAATTATTATAATTAATTATTATAATTTATTGTAATAGCACCACACATTATTTAGTAGTAGTAGTAGTCCACCTCAATTACAGCTGTTGGCACTGGAGGGTGGCTGGGGATAGCAGGAGCCCCTCTCTGTGGTGTGGCAAGGGAATGTGGGGTCTCCATGGGTGGGTACCCTGTGTTGGGTGGGTTTTAGCAGTTTTTCTATCCCTGAAAGTCCAAACATGCTCAGTTTTTCAACCCACCTCACCCACCTCTGCTGCAGCACCACCACCCACCCTCCTGACATGGCAGCCTCCCTGTTTCAGAGTACACTGAGCCAGACCTGGTGCAGGTGAACCCCAGCAGCCAGACAGGTCCCTCCACCTTCAAGCCACTCTTAGAAGAGGGCTACACTCTACCACTGGTCCTGAACCACTACGACGTCCCAGGGAAGCACAATGAGTATGCGGAGCCACTGCCACCAGAGCCTGAGTACGCCATGCCATTCAGTGAGCCGGAGCCTGCCGGGATGCACCGCAACACTTGCATCATCACAGGACCTGCCGGGTGCTCCCCGGTGCAGTACCAGACCCCTGCCCTGCGGCCCGGGGAGCTGCCAGCTGCGGTGGAGGGGACTGGCACCCCCTGTTCTGAGGGGTCCCGTGGGTGGCCTAGGCACTGTCCCCTCGCACACGTGTACCACGAAGCTTTGTGAGGAGGGGAGTACAGCAGCACGGTATTGGGCAGGGGGGAAAGCGTGTAAAGGAGGACCTTACCCGCGCTAGCAGTGGGCTTTTTAAAAGTAATCGTATGTAAATATATGCTTTATATACAGAAAGACAGATATGGAGTGGAGTGACTTGCACCGCCTGCTGGCCGGGGATGCAACCAATGCTCCCGGTCCAAAGTGTTACAGTCCTTGTCCCACCTTTGCCGCCGTCCGTGGTGTCTCGGCTCCACCCCCGTTGAGACAGGGCGCAATACACCGGACCACCAGGAGCCCCTCACGGCTGCAAACGCCGCTCGCAGCCCATTTCCTGTCGTTTACCGATGCCGGGGTGCCGGAACAAGCGGTTACCGGCAGCCCTCCTTCACAAAAATTGTGCTTCCGAAATCTCTTGATGTCGATTCCGCGGGGGTGGCGCGCGACCTTCCCCGTGCCACACACGGCAGAAGCCCTTTTTAAATCGTCCATGCCGCCCCACCCAACACCGGAAAGCGCCGGTGTACCGGCTAGGACAGGGCGACAGACGCCGCAGATACTAAACATGATGATCGGTATGTCTATTCTTTCATCTATCCTCAACTCATTTCTTAGCGCTATTTCTGTGGTTTTCCCTCAAAAAAGCGCAGTTTTCCCCGCTTTTTAGCCGGCCAGGGTTATGCAAATCGCGCGGGGCATGCTGGGCACACCTCTTTCCTGAGGCGGCGCGGGGAGGAGGAGCGCTTTTGGCGGGAGCGCTATGGCGCGCACGCGCGCGCAGGCGAACTCGCTCCTGATTGGCGATGATGCGCGCGCGCGCAGGGGACTCGCTCCCCATTGGCAGCGGCGACGGCCGGAAGCGGAAGCGCTGCCGAGTGGCGGCGGGCGGCGGTGGCGGCGGGGCTTGGACTGCCCGCGGGTCATGGGGAGGTACGGAGGGCTCGAGGGGGCTACGCGGACCACCTGGGGATTCCACATCGTCTGTTGCAAATCCGGGAGGGAGCACAAGAGTGAGCGCCGAGTCGGTCCCGGTGGCGGTCAGTGACCTTCGCTCTGCCCCGCGACTCCCGGCGGGGACGTTCTGCGCTGGGAGGGGGATTCGTTCCCATCCCGGCTGTCTCCGTGGGGTGAGCGCTTCAAGCTGGGGAAGTTCTGCCTGGAGAAGAGAAGGCCCCGGGGAGATTCTTAGAGCGCCTTCCAGTGCCTGGAGGGGCTCCAGGGGAGCTGAAGAGGAACTTTGGACAAGGACCTGGAGGGAAAGGACAAGGAGAGTGGTTTCCCACTGCCAGAGGGCAGGGATAGATAGGATACTAGGAAGGAATTCCTCCCTGTGAGGGTGGTGGGGCCCTGGCTCAGGTTGCCCAGGGAGACTGTGGCTGCTTCATCCCTGGAAGTGCCCAAGGCCAGGTTTCACGGGGCTTGTAGCCACTTTGGACAGTGGAAAGTGTCCCTGCCCATGGCAGGGGATGGAATGAGATGACGTTAAAGTTTCTTCCCACCCAAACCATTCTGAGATTTTATGATTGTATTTAGATATTTGGTAAAATTCACTATGGTTAATGGAAGTGGGAGCCCCCTGAGCACTCCAGTGATGTGCTGTTTGTCATTAAGGTGGATTTTAGTTACGGCTGTAATGCTGTGCTGTCACAGAACTGAACAATTTGTGGTGCTGATCGCAGCACCCAAACCTCCTCTTGCCCTGGAGGGAGCTGCTGCTGTGAGGATATGGGCTTACCTGCACATCAGCAGGTACCAGGATGCTCTGTTTCCTGGCAGAAAAATGGATTTTGACCGTATTTTTCTTCAGAATCCTGTGGGATGATGTTCTCTGCAGCAGCGACTGTGTGATCTTTTCTGACAATGCAATCTGTGGCACTGTAGTGAGGACAGTTTGTGAAACTGTTTCCTCTAACCATCATATATAGGATTGGTGATACAAAAAATATCTGGTGTTTCTGTAGGAATAAGAGTTATGGGGAGAGGAAGATGCCAGAGTAGGTAATGCTGACTGGTGACATTCTGGGAAGGGTGTGGACTATGGTTTCTCCACTCACTGGGCTCACAGTAGTTGCTGATGTAATTAAAGATCTAGACACTCAGATAGCTGTAGTAAATGGGGCTGGCATGTGAGATTTACCCTGTGGATCTGCTCATCCCATTAGTTTTGTGTTCAGGGATCTTAGTGGCATGTGAAGGGTGCAGTAAGATCTGGGAATAAACCAACAAAATGACTTTAGGCTGCTAAAGTGCTTCTGCCCAAGGATACTGGGGCTTTGTGTCCGAGGATTTCGGTGCTTCCTTCCCTGCATAGTGGGTAGGAGTTTCTGCTTTGTGGATCTGTGAAGTGAGGCGTGGGGTGAACAGCCTGAGATCAGCCCCAGCTAAAGCCAAGACTGAAGGTCTCTCTCGATCATGTGCTGGACTTCTCAGCCAGAAGTGCCAGCTGAGGGGTTTAGGGTGCAAGCGTAATGATTTTCCATTGTTAATTCAATTAAAATGGAGCTGGAAACTTGCCGAGGGCACTGCAGAAGGCTGTTAGGGACCTAAATTCCCCTCAGAGGGCTCCATGTCTGCAAGTGCATGAGTGTGCATTGGAGTGAAGTACTAAAGCTTCTAAATTCTCTCATGTACTTTCTCGTGTGGGTTTTGATATTAATTAATCCAAACTGACTAGGCTTGCTTTAATGAAGGGAAATGTCTATTTGTAGATCAGGGAGAAGACACTGTGTATGAATGTCCCTAAAGCTGGTTAAACAAACTCTTCTTTGAGTCAGCCTTAGCTTCTCAGCCATCTCTGGCCCTGCCGTGAGAGGCTTTGCCATAAAACTGTTCCTTAAACTCTCTTTCCTGTGACAGACCCATCAGTGCTGCCCATGGTGGTTGTGGTAGTGGAAGGTGCAGGGTTTGGATGAATTTCCTGTCATGGAGCACTGAAGACAGAGCAAAACTTCATTGAGCCTGAGGCTTAGAGCAGAAACAGAGGAGGTGCCAGTCAGTGTTCACCCCATGACCAACAACTTGAGTAACTTCAGCACCTGGAGGATCTGTGTAACCACACAAACCACATGTAGTTCACCATTGTGAGCTCTATAAATCCCACTCCATTTTCTGCGGTCAATTGCCCAGTGCGGGCACACACATGTTCCTCCCCCTCTGAGCACCAGATTGTGTTCTCAGAACCCAAAATGAACCAATGTTGTCAGTCCCACATGGAGGGGTCACTGCAGGCCGAGCTGTGAGCGTGATGCTGCCAAAAGCGAGACCCCAGGGAGACTGGGTCCTGCTTTCTCTGTAAGGCTCTGGATTGTGGGGATGAGGGATTCCATGCTGCTGCAGCAGGAACAAGCCATGTCCTGCAATTAAATCTGCTCTGAGTGGTCCGTTCTTTGTGGGAATTGGGTTCAGGAAGGCTGTGTGGGGTTGGATGTGGTGGAGTTCAGCTCAAGGGATGAATGGGTGGGTGGATCAGTGCTGTCACCAGCATGCAGCCACTGTGATGCTGGAAAACTTAATTTTCTGTACACCAAGGGAAGATTTTTCTCTGCTACTAAGCATCATTTCTCCCTTCATGCCGTGAGCAGACATTCCTGATCTATAAACTGCAGGCCCTGTCAGAACACTGCCGTTTTCTTTGGACAAAGACCTGTTCACCCTGCTGAATTCCTTCTGTTTGCTAATCATGGCTTTTCTCTCCCTTTCCAGTTGATTGGTTTGGATCCCCACAACCCCAAGAAGAAGCAGGACCTAGACAAGCTTTATGATCTAAAAGCTAAAGCCCAACAGATTATGAACCAGTTTGGCCCTTCTGCCTTGATCAACCTCTCCAACTTCTCCTCGATCAAGCCGGAACCAGCGAGCACCCCCCCCCAGAGCTCCATGGCCAACAGCACTACTGTGGCAAAGATGCCAGGAACACCCAGTGGAGGAGGGCGGCTCAGTCCTGAAAGCAACCAGGTAATTCCATCCCGAGTTTGGGACAACAGGGATGATGCTCGGGCATCACAAGTATCACAGATTTGCCTGTGGCTTTGTTCGCCTTCTTTAAATCACCAGCAGAAATATAATGTTTGTTAAATTTACTCTGTTACTGAGTGAACAAAACTTCCTCACAGAGTTCCTCTCTCCCAGGTCCTTCCTGGCTGGATGGGGTTTGGATGCTGTAGGTGTAGAGCTTTTTCCAGTCTTAGGAAAGTGTATATTGGAGTGTGACAGGGGAAGTTATTTTTAAGTGGGGTTTAGATGGGAAAAATATGGGGAGAAGTGGGTGGTGAGGTGCTAGTTGCCCAGAGAAGCTGTGGCTGCCCCATCCCTGAGAGTGTCCAAGGCCAGGTTGCATGAGTCTTGGAGCTGCCTGGGATAGTGGAAGGTGTTCCTTCCCAACCTGGCGCAGGAGCCTTTGATGCACATAAAAAAAACTGCTGCCCGGGGAATGTCCCAGCATTGCTCCCTGATGGCTTTGCTGGCACCCAGACTGTTAGGAAGTGCACTAAACCCCAGCATAAAACAGCCACAGCAGTGAAGGAATGAGAAAGGGCAGGAATTTCCCATGTATCTGGTTGACCCGACCAGGTGACAACTTCCATCCATATCTTTTAAGACTCGGCATCCTGTTGTTCAGCCCAGTGTGGTTTCTGCTCCTACCACGTCTGACTGCCCTGGAATAACCCAGCACTCCCACAACTCTGTTTTCCACGTGAAGCACTAAAGCTGATAAGTGCTAGTGCGATGGAAATGCTTCCCTCATGCCCTAGGCACAACTTTAGTCACTGATATGCTGATTGCACTTGCTGTCTGATTCTTAACACTTGTAGTTTTGCCTTTCCACTCCTTGCCAGCCGCATTTTCATGCTGGAAACATTTATTCTGGCTGCTGCACTCCAGTTGCTGTCCAGAGCAACCGCTGGTGCTTGAAAATGACTCCTTAACAGCTGGTATTTCTTATCTCTGCCATTCCTGAGCTGATAGACTGTGTCAACAGTGTGACTCGGCCCTGGGGGCATGGGGGAGGAGGTGGTTGTGGTTGTGGCTGTGCTCCACCGGCAGCTTCTTTGCAGGAGCAGGGCAGTAAATCCTTCCTTTCCTCCCACACGCTCAGGTTTTAACCAAGAAGAAATTGCAAGACCTGGTGCGTGAGGTTGATCCGAACGAGCAGCTGGATGAAGATGTGGAAGAAGTAGGTTCCAGCCCATGGAAGGGACTGCAGAAAGAGTTAATTTGTAATTTGTCACAGATCAGTGGCCGTTTGTCCAAGGAGGGAGCGTTTAGTTCATGTAACACTTGTTTTCCCATGCAGCCTTCAGCCATCCCTGGTTTTCTGCATCTCAGTCCCAAAAAGGCTTTTAAAACAGCAATTGCAGCAAACACCTATGAAATCCACTCCTTTGAGTGGAATTTTGCACACCACAATATAAGAAAGATCTAAAGCTATTAGAGGGCTCCCAAAGGAGACTCTGAAGATGGGGAAGAATCAGGAGGGACCATAAGAGGAACGGCTGAGGGCACTTGGTGTGTTCAGCTGGAGGAAAGGAGATTGAGGGCAGAGCTCAGTGGGGACTGCAGCTCCTCCCGAGATGCAGCTCTGACCTCTGCTCCCTGTGGCAGGGACAGGAGCCAGGGAATGGCTGGAGCAGGGTCAGGCTGTAGATCACGGAAAGGTTCTTCCCCCAGAGGGTGTAGGGCAGTGATCAGGCTCCCCAGGCAGCCAGACTCAAAGAGCATTTGGACAATGCTCTCAGGCACAGGATGGAGATTGCTGGTGTGACCTGTGCAGGGCTGGGAGCTGGCCTGGATGATCCTTGCAGGTCCCTCCCAATTCAGGACATTCTGTAATTCTAAATACCAGCTTCTGAGGGCTTGTTTTCATCTTCCCACGTAATTTCAGCTGCTCAGTGCTGACCAGACTGATTGTTGCCCTTGTTCCGCCACAGATGCTGCTACAGATCGCCGATGACTTCATTGAGAGTGTGGTGACAGCCGCCTGCCAGCTTGCACGGCACCGCAAGTCTAACACTCTGGAAGTCAAAGATGTCCAGTTGCACCTTGGTGAGTGACTCTTATCTGTTTTTATCCCTTCTACCCCCAGCTCTCAGCTCCTCCTGGAGTCAGGGCTCAGTTGCGATGCTGTGGTGGAAGCCTGTGAGTAGATTATGCACCTCTGCCCATGACAAGGGGTTGGAACTGGATGAGCTTTAATGTCTCCCAACTGAAACCATTCTGTGAATTCCAGAGCGCCAGTGGAACATGTGGATCCCGGGCTTTGGTTCTGAAGAAATCAGGCCCTACAAAAAAGCCTGCACTACAGAAGCTCACAAACAGGTAAGGAGCCCTCACAACACCAGGAATCACATGGAAGGCTGATATGAGGATGGAGGTCATGGCCTCCTGACGCTGTGAATTTGTGGCCTCTTCCAAGTTGTTCAGACCAGAAATTACTTCCAGAGCCTCCTGACCTGTCTGTGCAGCAGGCTGAGGTTGCTGTGTCTCCTCAGCTATGTTGGCTTTGCCCAAAGAGAAGCAGCAGCTCTTGGTGCTGAGGAGCTTGGGAGGGTTAAAACCAACTGGGAGCTGCACACAGGCGCTTCTCAGCTGCCCCTGACAACTCCATCTCTGTGCAAAGGAACTGAAAACACCCTTAATTTTGCTTTTAAACTGCATTGGACCATTGGTTTTTAAGCCGTGGTCAGAGCCTAGAAGGAACTGCCCTGCAGTGGGTTCATGAGTGATGCTGCAGCTCCCACTGGGCAGAGAGGGGGGCCTTGAGATTGGGCTTTGATTCCACTGCCCCAGGTTGCCAAGTGGAGAAGCACAGATACTTCCTTCTCCTGTTCAGCCTGGAACCCCATTAAGATTCAAACAGACCTGAAAGACCTGTGTGGAAGCAAGTCAGACCATGTCCTGGGAGCACCTGGGATGCCTTGTTTCTGCTGTGGGTGGTTGTGCAGTCACTCACTCTGAGCTCTCAGCTTCCCATGGTTTTCCCTCTCTTGTTGCAGAGAATGGCACTGATCCGCAAAACTACCAAGAAATAGCCCCTGGACAGAGCTGGAGACACCACCAGTGCAGTTTGGGATACCTGCCGCTCCACTGAAGCCTCCATGATGTCACCTGTGGGATATTTTTTTAATGCTTTACAGAGAAGCATCTATTTTTTATTAACAGTGCAGCAATATCTTGACTTGATGAGAAGACCTGCCAAAAACATTCTACGCCCTCTTCTCGTTCCTCCTCAAAGTGCAACATATCTCAAACAGACTTTTATTTGTGACTTGAAAGTGGTTTATTGTACAAGTGATTATCCAAGGGACAGAGCATTTGATCGTGTGTGGGACAGTATTAGAAGCATCTGTAGAGGTTTTTGTTTCCTCCTTCCTGCCCCTACCTGCTCCAGTACTTTGTAATGTCAGTGTTTATATAAATACTTGCGTTTGTTTTACATGAATAAAGAAATTATTCTAGGCTGCTGGTACAAGCTTGTGCTCTTCAGGCAGCCTTGCACAGGGATGGCAGGGGGAGGGTCCCTGTCACCTCAGCTCTGTGTGTGGTGCTGTTCTGTGGGAGATCTCCTGAAAGTTTACAGGGAGCAGAATCGTGGAATATCCTGAGCTGGAAAAGATCCCCAAGGATTATTGAGTCCAGCTCCTGGTCTGCCCAGGACACCCCACCACTCCCACCCTATGCCTGAGAGCACTGTCCAATGCTCTCTGAAGCTGTGGCAGCCTTGGGGCTGTGCCTATTCCCTGGGGAGCCTGGTCATTGCCAGAGCACCTCTGAGGGAAGAACTGTTTCCTAATATGCAATCTATGCCTCCCCTGACACAGCTTCAGCCGTTCCCTCAGGTCCTGTCTGGTCACAGGGAGCAGAGACTGGAGGTGTCACTTGGGAGGAGCTGCACATGCTGGTGAGTCTCCCCTGTTTCCTCCAGGGTGAACAAACGAAGTGCCCTCAGCTGCTCTTCTGAGAGGTTTCCTCCCCTCCAGACCCTTCTAGACCACAAGAATTTGGCCAGTCCCTCACCTGCCAGTCAGGATGGCCAGGTCATTTCCCTCTTGACCTCCAACCCATTGCTGGGATATTTGGACTGTTGGGAGGGGGATGTTGTGACAAAGCAGGAAGTCAGAGTCCCCCTGATTCTGTTTGTGCCTGGACATTGAAAAAGCCACATGGCCCTGACTGTTCCCACTGCTCTGCTCAGACCTCAGGGACGCTGCAGGGGCTGTTGTGGGGATGCAGGAGTTGACAGCAGTGCAAACCCCTGCATGACAGGAAGGCTCAGGAAGGCTCCTGCAGCCCTAGGCAGAGCTGGGCTCATCCTCCTTGTCCAGCTCTCTGGAGGCTCCCAGTACCTGCAGGGGAAACCAGGGTGGGTGAAGTGATTCCATGACCATCTTGGACTCACTCCTCATGTCGCTGTGGGATGAGGAGCCTGGGGAGCTCCTTTCTGCAGCCTTGTAGACAAGGTTTTTTTCAAATTATATTGTATGAAGATTAATCTGAAAGGGAAAGTGGGCATTTCCTCAGAATGGTATGTGGTTATTTTTGCTTTGGACTCAACTAGGCATGTACTCAGCTGGAGTGGCAGATACATCATCTGAGTTCCACGATAAATTTGTCACTTTTAATTCTATTTGGAAAGACTTAAAGATTTAGGGCTTTATGGTAGGGATCTCAGTCAGTACAAGAGAGCATAGGGGAAAGGGTAACATTGACCTCTGCAAGCCTGTGGGGTTCCACCTGGGGACTTCACCCTTCCAACACACTTCCCATGCCACCCCTGCCTGTGACTGGCTGCTCCATATCCACTTCCCCTCCTGAGCCCAGCATGTCCCTGCCTTGCCAGTGTCCTCAGCTCTAGCACAAGCATCTCTTCCGCTTCTCCTCCTTCTCCACTGCCTGAGCCTTGGGCAGCACTGGCAGTGGGATGCTGCTCTTCACCCCATCCCATGCCTCAGTGGCCACCAACTGCCCCGTCTGCAGCGCTTGGTAAATGGCAACTGTCAGCATCTGAAAGGCCTGGACCACATTGGAAGCATCTTTGGCTGAGGTCTCCACGTACTGGACACCCAGTGAGGCCGCCAATTTCTCCGCCTCCCTCTGGCCCACCTGGCGCTGCGCAGCCAGGTCACTCTTGTGCCCCACCAGCAGGAAGACCATGCGGAAGGGTTGGATCGTGTCAGTCACCTCCTGGTGCCATTGCCGGATGCTCTCAAAGGACGTGCGGTTGGTGATGTCGAAAAGCAGCATCCCCCCGGCTGAGTTGCGGTAGTAGGAGCGAGTCACAGACCTGGGGTGGGGACACCAAGAGCAGGGGAGTGAGTGGCCCCTGGAGTTTGCTGTGGCACCTCGGGCAGCATATTCCCTGCCTACAGAGTGGCCCTGGCTAGGACCTGCTCCTGCAAGCAGCATCCATCTTGCATTCAAAGCACCATGAGAGGAGTGAGAATCAGCCTTTTGCTGTGTCAATAAGAACTCCAGGGGCAGCTCTGTCCATGTTCAGCCGCCAAAGCTCATCTGTCTCCTGCAGCCACAGCCCCCAAGTGCCCCTATGTCTGCAGCCATGTCCCCAGGGCTCCACCATCCCTGCTGTCATGGTCCTGGAACTCTTCTGTCCCTGCTGCCATGTCCCCAGTACTTTCCCATCTCTGCTGCAACAGTCCTGGAACTTTCCCATTCCTGCAAACCCAGATCTGCCACTCTCATCCCCTGCAGCCACATCTCCCAAGCTTTCCTGTTCCCAGGAGCTGCCTGGCTGGTGGAGACCGCCCCACAGTGAGGTGTGAGGCTCCTAGCAGCTGAGGAAGAAGTTTTGCCCAGCCCTCAGTGGGTTCCCAGCTGTTCGCCAGTCCCTCTGCAGCTGGTGTGGCAGGGGGATTCTTGGGGGAGTACTGTACCCCCTTTAGAGCTGGAGCAAGGGCTTACAAGGCAGTCCCAAGGGCTCCTTTCCCTTGGCTTTTGACATGGTGGTTCCTCACCCAAACGGACAAGTGGGAACACAGCCACATCAACAACCTCCTTGGGCTTGGAATCACAACACTCCACCCCAAATCTGGAGGGGGACACCCATCTCCACAACCCCTCCTGACCCCATGGACCTACCTGAACCTCTCCTGCCCGGCTGTGTCCCAGAACTGCAGCTTCACTTGCAGCCCTGGCTTCAGCTCCACGAATTGGACGTAGAAGTCCACCCCCACCGTCTGGTTGACAGCGTCCAGGAAGACACCTTCGGTGTAGCACCGCAACAGTGAGGATTTCCCCACTGTCGAGTCCCCCAGCATGATTACCCGGAACTGGTACTGCCACCGTGGCTCCATCGGTGCTTCTGCTGCCTGCCAGGACCTGCCACCCCCACACCAGGAGCGTGTTCAGGCAGGCAGGGAGCTCCTCCACCCAGGAGGCGTTCCCAGTACCATTGGTGCTGCGTGGCCCCTTTGGAACCCCTTTGTTCCCTTTATTTTGGCTCTCTCCAGCAGGAAGCACTCAGGGGTGCCTGCTCCCATTTTCCCATGGACAGGACACCCTGAAAAGTGTCCCAGACAAGGGGAGCTGTTGCCCCACCAGTGATGCCCCCCAAAGCAGACAATCCCCCATGCCATGGATTGAGTGCTGCGCCCCTGCCTGGGATGAAGTGCTTGGCACAGCCTTTATTTAGTGTGGAAAAGCCTTAGGTTTATTAAAAACACTCCTACAGCAGAGTACTATTTTTTTCAGAGCCCCCAAATTAAGGTTTGAAATAAACCCAAGCCCAGGTGAGAGACCCAACCCTCATGGTCACCCAAGGGCTACAGGTGCTGAGTGGAGAGAGAGAAGCATCCCCACAACTGGAGGTCCCACGTCCCCCTATCCCCATCAGCACTGGCAGTGCTTGCCAGGGCTTCCTCCCTGCCAGGGGCTGGCAGTGACTCTGGTTGGGGATGAGCCTGATGCCATCACATCCCTGGTGTGGGGGGCAAGGATCCCCTGGCCCAGTGCCTGCTGGATACCTCCAGCCAGTGTCGGGAAGGCCAACTCCACGTTGAGGTTGCTGTGGGCTGAGGTCTCCACGAAGGCCATGCCCAGAGTGGCGGCGAGGTGTCCAGCTTCCTCTGCTGACACAGTTCGCTCATCCACCAGGTCACACTTGTGTCCCACCAGGACAAAGGCAGGCAGCTGGTCCCCCACAGCCTCGTGATACCACTCAGGAATGTGTTCAAAAGATGCCCGGTTGGTGAGGTCAAACACCAGCAGCACCCTCGCTGCGCTCCGGTAGAAGGACTTGGTGATGGATCTGGGCATACCCAGCAGGTTTTCAAAGGATACTGGGAAGCTTTAACACCAAGAACCCTAGGATGGGGCTCGGGAGGTTTTTGGGTGACAGGTCAGACTTCAGGAGTGGGAAAGGGAGACCTGTCTTGGGCATTTACACTGCCGTTTTCTGTTCAGCATCCCTCTCCCCAGACTGGGGGGCTCCAGAGGAGATCTGTGGGGTTTTCAGGGACTCTGTGGTACTGTTTATCCCTGCAAAAGCCCCAGATCTGTGGGGATGAGGCAGCACTGAACAAAAATAGGGCACCACCAGAGCCAACCCTCGGGTCCCCAAAAGGTTCCCAGGGATGGAGAGGGCCTGGTAGCCCAGCTCCAGCCACAGCACTTTGGTCTTCAGCCCTTCGTGCCCCATTTGAGCCTCCTTCACACTCCCAGGTGCTCCTGGCTCCAGCCTGATGCAATCAGGAAAGAAAACATCCAGCCCCAGCCCACCAGCACACAGCAACAAGCACCGGGCCCTGCTCCCTTGGCTGCTCCCCTGAACAGCTACCTTGTCACTGCAAGCTCAGCACAAGTTGTCACTGGCCCCTAAAGAATCACCATCCCAGTGAGCCATTGCTGTCTGCCCCTGCACACCCAGCTGGGGATTTACAAACACCCCGGAGTGGGAAGATGACTCGGTGGAGTGCTGGGGTCCACATACCCGCCTCACCTGAACTGCTCCTGGCCAGCCGTGTCCCAGAGCTGCAGCTTGGCCTTGCCGGTGGGTGGAATCAGGATAGTCCGGCTAGAACTCAACACCAACGGTGGGGCCTGGCATGGCTGCCCCACCAGGATCCCCACCTGGCCCATCAGTGAAGCAGTGCAGCAGTGAGGAACTTACCCACGGCTGCATGTCCCAGCACGATGACACGGAACTGGAAGCGTCCCTCAGGGTCAGGATCCTGGGGGGAATCTGTCATTGTCTCCATGGCTGAGCTGACTAGATCCCGACCTGACCATGTTCCTCCTGTGCTAGCAGCAACAGACAGGCCTCCACCCTTATCCCCACCCAACCACGGGACAAGGACGGCTCTGGCCCCGCACTCACCCAGACAAACTGGCCCAGGGAGGGAGCAGCTGCCAGCTCCGTCCTCATCCTTCCTGATAACACTGAGGAAAGAAGTTTTCTTCCCAGGTGTACAAACAAAAAAGGCTTTGGAGCTGCTGCATAGTTCTTTTAACCACTTAAGAAAACCACTGAACTTATTTACTTGACTTTTTTATTCCCTTGTTTTTACAACGATTTTTATCCATTTACCTGTTTCCCAACCACCAAACTCCAAAACACAAACCTGAGCAACAGCCCAGCATTTCAAATCTTAGCAGCAGCACAGCTTCAGCTCTAATCACATTGGCATTTAGTCTCCATTTGCTGTGGCCAGGATGTTTAGTGTTGCCACATGCCAGCTCTGGATGTCCACCTCTACTGGCAGTCTCTCATGTCTCCACTGCCTGGCTTTGGTGACAACAGGGACAACCAGGCAGTGAGTGCAGACTCCCTGCTGTCCCCAGGAGCCAAGATCCTGGGAAATGCCCCACAGGGAAGGGGCTCTCAAGACCTGCAGGTTGACTAGGAGTCAGAGGCACCAGCCCAATGCAGGGACTTTGCCACAGCCCAGCCACCCAGAGACAGAAATAAGAGTGGCTCCAACTCAGAGGCTGCGGCTCCCCACAACCAGCTTTTCTCCATGGTGACAAAACAGGCAACCAGAACCACCAACTCTCCAGCTGAGGGTGTTGGAACATCCCGAGGTTGGAAGGAGCTGCTCTAGCCCCTCCATGAAGATCCACGGTGTTTCTGCATTCTAGGGACCCCTGTGGAGGGCTGTGGGGGACGTCCCACTGGCAGGTGCTACAGCAAGCACAGGAACTTGCCTCCAAGCACTGGTGAACTTCACTGCAAGGGGATCCTCAGGCTCCATGGTTCAGAGCAAGCCCAGCCTCACCCCATCCCAATGCAACTCAAACACTGGAGACACCACAAAGATTTGAAGTAATTGCATTTATTCAAACTCCTACCACACACAGAGAATATTCCAAGCTGGAAGGGACCCACGTGGATCACTGAGTCCAGCTCTTAAGCAAATGGCCTGTACAGGGATCAAACCCACCACCTCGGCATTACTGACTCTCTCCTCTAATCAAATATTTAATATCCAGACCTCCTCCTGAGAAAACTCCATGAAACACTGTTCTTCCATGTGGAGCATCTGAACTGGAGCTTCAGATACACCTGGAGCCAAACCAGCTCTACCTCCCTCCACTGCAGGTAAGTGGAGCCCAGAAGTGGCTGATCCCACTTGGCAGAGCTCATAGCTTAGGAAGGAGCTAGGATCTGGCTCTGCAGAGCTCCCACTTCTGGAGGAGAGGGCTGGGAAAGAACAGTCTGGCACTGCAGCACCAAGTCCCTCGGGGATGGTTCACCCTCTGCTTAGACCTGAAAAAAGGGATAAAAAAGAATCCAGCTGAGGGATGGGCAGTCAGGCTCAGCACTGTGTGAGATTCCATCCACATTCCAGAACTCCTGGATGTCCCCTCCCTGCCCTGTGGTTTGGGCAGCTCATGCCTGGCCTCAGCCCCATATCCGCAGGACTCATCCAACAGTCTCCAGACTAAGGAATCATCATGGACCAGGCTGCACTGCCACTGATCTCACCCACACCCTGCACCACAGAGCACAACTCTGCCCAATGAAAAGCCTCGGAAACAAGGTTGATCATTCACACCTGCAAAGTCCAGGTGAAAAACTGGCCACTTCCAGCACAGTGAGCTTGAACTGTCCCCTGTCCTCCAGACCCACTCCAGATCGCACAATGCCAGAATGGTTCGGGTTAGAAGACACCTCAAAAGCTCACTCCATTCCACAGCCAGGGATACTGTCCACCAGACAAGTCACATCCAACCTGGCCCTGGACACTTCAGGGAATGGGGCAGCCACAGCTACTCTAGGCAACCAGGGCCTTCTCACCCTCACAGCCAGAACTTCCTCCCAGTATCTAGTTTCCACTTACTGCCCATCCCAACACCAGGAGTTCTCCAGAGAACACTTACATGCTCCACACTGCAGCTTCCTTACAACTCAGGTCCTACAGAAAGCAAGCTGAAGCCCTTGGGACAGGGCTCACAGGTTTTAATCTTTTTCCAGAGTTACTGCTGAAAAAATAGAGCCAGAGTTTAGTGCCGTAAGCCAAGGAGTCACTGTAAATCCACGGCTCAGATATTCCCAACAAATTCCAGCGTCCCCGACCCTCATGGCATGTATGCCCCCTGTGCCCCATGTTTATCCCTTCTCCTGACCAGGAGTTTACTTCCTAACTAGAATTCCCAAAATAGTGAGGCCAGCACAGCTTGTCTTCCTAGTGGCCCCTCTCAGCACAGGAGACACCTGCAGAGAGCCCAAGACCAGCATGAATGTTACTCTTCCTCCTTTTTCGACCACAAGATCGGTATTCAGATCTGGTGGGAAAGGGATTTGGAGGGATGGGCTGTGTAGTTTCAACAAGGGTACTACCCTCTCACCTGGGTTTATCCATCAGATGGCTGAGCTCTGGAACACCCAGGACCCCTGGAAGACATCACAACATACCCCCAATATCAGCAGTAGGCTGCAGACTTTTGTGGACACACCTTTGACTCATTCCACCCTGGAACCCCAAGCAAGGAACAGCCCAATTCCCAAAAATGTATTGGAGGGGTGAGTGACTGTCACAGGCAGAAGAGGCCCAGCAGTCAAAGACCTTCCCATTGCTCTGGCATGTTGTTGGAGACCTGCAGCTACTGCATGGAACCACAGCTCTTGGATTAACATGCAGGTAAACACAGAGTTTATCTGGTAAAGTCTGTGATTGAGTGATTGACTGGCTCTGGGATCAGGGTTGACACCCAGTTCTGCCTCTAGCGGGCCCTAGAGAGAGGAATTGCCCTTATCTCACCCATACATCGTCTGGATGGAGCAAGTACTAAGGGAGTTTGCAGGGCCCAGCCCCAAGGACAAGCCCCGTGGAGGATGCACAGCCTCCGAACAGCACATGCTGGCACTGCTCAAAAGCAGAGGGGCAGGAAACGCTGCTGGTTCCTACTCTGGTCCAGGGAGGCCTTAAACCCAACCAATTCTCAGCCTCCCAAAAGAGGACTCCAGAACCAGGATCGCCCATCTCACCTGCCCAAAGCCGAGGCTGTCACGAGCCATCCCATGTCCCGGGATCACCTTCTACGCCAGGATGCTGCTGGGGAAGAAGAGAGCTTTAAGTAAATTGCGAGAGAAGTGTTAAAACAAAACTACAGAAAGATGGGATACATTCCTTCCCCCTCCCCCCACGCCGTGCATCAGTTTGGACCCCCGGGGCAGGGATTTGAGGCAGCCGCCTCCTTCCAGCACCAGTAAGCCCCCCCAGCCCATGGCGGGCCATGTACTTTCCCGAAATGTTGCCGGACAGTTACGAAGGCTCCAACTGAGCGGCGACCGTCGAGGAAAATGCCTTTGCTTTCGGCTCCTTTTTGACTGCATCTACCACAGCACCGACAGACGCAGCTTCGATAGGGCCGGGCGGCTCTTCCACCCGCGGCCGCCTGTCCCGGGACAGGGCATTAGCTCAGCCTCGGGGGCCCTCACTCACCCGGGGCCGGGCCCGGCCTGAGGAGGAGGGCGGGGGCAAAGGCCGCGCTGCCCTTCGCAGCCTTCGAAGCGCACCGAAGCGCCGCCGCCGGACGCGATGCCCACAGGGCGCCGATGCGGCGGAGTCGAGTGGCAGGAGAGCCCCAGAGACGAAGAATGGCGGTGGATGGTTCCCGATGGCCGCCACAGAACCACCCCAGCTCGCCGCCATGGCAGAAAGAGGCGGAAACCCAACCGCGGCCATTTTTTATAGCGCGGCAGCGCGGGCTCCGATTGGCTGCTGGTGCCGGGCTCTACCGCAGAGGCTTCTGGGAGTTGTAGGTAGCCCTGCCTACAGTCCCAACCATCGCTCCCGCCTTTCCCCCTTCCAGCCTCCCACTCCACCCCATCCCAAAGGATAACGAGACTCCCGAACAATCTGCTCTAGTGGCAGGTGTTCCTGCCCATGGCAGCGGGTGGAATGAGATGAGCTTTCAGTCTTCTCCCAACCCAAACTATTTCATGATCCCATGATTCACAACCCCCACTAGCACTGGGAGCAGCTGCACACCCCCACCCCACCTAAATGACTCTGCAGTCCGGGTGGGACAAGTACAATTTCTCTCTCCTTCTCCATGCAAGGTCCACACCAGAGGCTGCTCTTTGAAAAGCTGAAAGCAGCAGCTGCATTTCCCCTTCTCCTTCCTCCCTTTTGGAACGGGGTGGGGGGAACACTCCACCCTCGGGGAATAGAAGGAAAGGTTCTTGGAAACAGAAGTATGTTTGCCAACACAATACCTCTGTAAGGCTCCTGGTTCATGATTCGCAATTCGTAGAAAGTATTTAAAATGGCAGCACCTGTCAACGGGCTGGAAGGAAGTGCTGGAACAGCTGCTGATGCTGAAGGCACAGCCATAGCAGGAAATCAGCTGGAAAGGCCTGAGAGTGCTTCCTGCCCAAGTCCTGGAGAAAGGGCAAAATGGATGGTCATGTTTTAATCTGTTCTGAGCAAATGAACAGATGAAAAAATTCCCAATGTTCAGCCTTTTGAGCTGGTAATTCCATCAAACATGGCAGATCAGCAACAAAATAAACCCTCAGTCATTTAAGGCCAAGTCTGGGAACAAGCCCCAAACTTTGTGTGGCCAAACTCTCCCCAAGACAGCCCTTGCCAAAGCTGTCAGGGACAAGGTACAAGCTGCTCCCATTCTCCTCCTACATGGATCTCACAGCTGCTCTGCCAAGTCACAAGGCAATCCCTGGAGTCTCCTTGGCACAGCCACTGATACGTGAGCCTAAAAATCATGTCAAATCCTAGGGCAGAGTAAAGCCTGGGAGATTACTCTGGAAGAGTAATCTTCCAAATGGTGAACTGGGAGAATCCCCACAGAGCAGCAATGAAAAGTACTGGATGCCCAGCTGACCTCAGCCATGGATGGAGATCCAGGAGGGGCAGAGAAAAATCCCACTGCATGTCCATGGTCAGTGAAGCCCTGATGAAACCTCCCGAGAATCTCTCACCAGCCTCTTCCACAGCACAGAACAAAGAGCACATGCTGGAAGAGGCTGCAGTTCCCAGCACCTGACAGATGGGAGCAGACAATGCACAGAGATGTGAAAACTATCAGTAAGGAACAGCGGGTGTGCGTTAGTGATCCAGGTGGAGTTTTGTGCTTATGGCTCCCTGGAACACATCAAGGGGCTGAAGCAAGTCTTGGCCATGGTCAGCTCTCAATCTCTACCAATTGTGTTATCCACCATTGCTTTTTCCCTGGAAATTTTACAGCAGAGTCAGCATGATCTTTGAATGATAGAATCATGAGACATCCTGATTTGGAAGGGACTCACATGGATCATCAAATCCAACAGAACTGCACAGAACACCCCAAGAATCCCACCATGTGCCTGGGAAAAATGAGTATGTGCTGAGCAGGACCCCAAACACCTACTTAAAAAACTGACTGCATTTGGAAAAAACATTTTGACTTGGAATAACTCCTAAGGAAGAAAAAAAAAAAAAAGAGATATTTTCTGAAAAAATGTTCTAACCAGGAAAAAAAGGAAAGTGAGCTCTGTCAGTGACATTTCCCGAAGCAGCTCTATCAGTTCCTGCTACTGCATTTCAAATTCACACCCCATCCTGCCACTGAATTAGTTTGATGGTTAAGCAATTCCCAAGTTAAACCCAGAAATGGGTGTATCCAGTAAGTTTTATAAGATCACTGGAAGGTAGCAAGGCAGGAATGTAAAAATTTCTCTCAGATCTTGTTTAGCAAAAACTGAAGATTAACAAGCCAGTAATGAGATAGCCAGTACAGGAAGATTAGAGTCAAATATTTATTTCTGTTCCTCAAAAGAGATTTAGAGAAATTCCTAAGGGTGTTGGTATGTCTCAGTATGTGGGATATGAACCTGTCTCCAGAAACAGATCCAAGTAACAGGAATTTTCTCTAGTCAGACTCACATGGAAAAAAAAAAAAAATCACTGTCAGCCCCTTTCAGTCCTCTTATCATTTGCTAAAGCAATGCTTCCAGACTCCTCATCTCTTTGGAAGTGGGTCAGGATTGTCCCCAGGCCACCCCAATGTGTATTGTCAAGCTTTTAATTAAACACAGACTAATGGAAAGAGCCCTCCCTGCAGCCTCAGAGCTCAGCCTTTGGAAATCACCCCTCTGTGCCCATGTTCCTCCAGCTCTGCTGAACATTCCCAGTCTGTAACTCAAATGAGAATCGGAGCTCCTACACTTTCATCTAAATTTGATGATCTCATCTTCATCAAAGAACACAATAAGAATATTTGAGTTGTTTTTGGAATTGCTATAAACCCTGCCTGCTGAAGGGCAGAGGGCTTCTTGATCTCTGTTGCCGATATGGATGCAATTTTCAGGAGCTGTGATATCATCTGCCTTGGACTTCTTGCCTTTAGCACATAGAGATAAAAGGAGAATTTACCTTACTACATGGAGTCCTTGTCTGTCATCCTGTGTGACACTAAATGGTAATTAATCTGGGCTTTTCCTGTAGCCATCCAGGAAAAACAAAATCCCACACTTCATTTAACTGGGATTCCAAAAGGAAAACCTTACAAATCCCAGGAGGTGGCTGTTTTCTAGCTCCATGTAAGTCTCTCCTTTTATATATAAGACTATATAAGACACAGCAATAATGGCCGGGAGCTGAAAACGAACATTAAGATGAGTAAGTGATATTAAAAAAAACAAAACAAACCCAAATAATGCAGAGGTTTAACAGCTCCAAACAACCTTGGCTGAGATTCCCCCAAGCAACCCCAAAAGCCTGGCTCATACTTCCAGGGAATGAGGCCCAGAGCCTTGCATCAACCTCTCTCCTGAAACAAAAGCTGGAGCTATTTTAAGCTCTGCAGCACCAGTAAACAGGAGTCAGCAGGTCATCTCTGCTGGCTTCTGCACTCCCAAATTATTCCTCACAAGGGTCTGTACATGCCCAGCTCTCCCAGGAATTAGGGGTTAGGATGGGCTGGATTAATATTTACCATTTTTCTTTCCACCACAAAACAAAAGCAGAGAGCAAAAGGATTTTCCCACAGGGTTGATGTCTGATCCCTGATAACCTGCTCCTCTCTCCTCTAGAGAGAGACTTGTATAGATAGAGTTTATCCAGGCATTAGGGAATACTCCACAGACAGCAATGCTAGGCAGATGAGAACAGCAGAATAAATTTATATTGATAAATAAATGTAGCTTCACCCCCTGGAGGAAAATGGGATGGACACATTGTAAAAGCCAAAATTCATGGGGGGTAGGAAAAGACAACTCCAAAATAGGAGAAGGGCAGGCACACAGGGCAGCACAGTAACAGAATGATCTAGAAAGTGTTTTAAATGCCCTTCTTTACATCATTTTTGCAATGCCACTCTGCTGAACTTCCCAAGAAGAGGGGGTGTCTTGAGCTGAGTGGATATATCAGAGGATATAAAGCTCTGCTCTCTTCCACTTCTGCTGCTTCCGAAACTCCTGGCATACGCAGGGAACATTCCTTTCCTTATATTCAGAGCAACTGAAGGTGAGACAGCAGCACAGTCAGGGGCACAGCACGAGGAAAATTCACAGCAGATGAGAGCGCAGGAGTCCAGCAGTCCTCTAGTTCCTCTAGTCGCTCATTAGGAATAACCTAACTCCAGTCACACCACCATTCCCCTCACATCCCACTTCCAGTTGATAAAAAAGGGACCACAGACTGACAAATAGGTCATAATTATGGACACAAACAAAGGTGTAGTAGAAGTAACTTTATCAAAGTACTTAAATTTTATGGTAAATCTCTGCATCAACATGGGCAGGGAGGCAACGAAATGCTCTGCAATAGCAATTTCAGTTACCAAACTATTCCTTGGATAGACATTTATTACAGGTAGTTTCTCTGTTCCTATTTCTCCAAGAGTTTAAGGCACAAAAGCCTGAAAAAGGGCTTATAACATGTATATAAGTGCTATTATTTTCACTTTCACCTCTAATGCAACATATCAGTTTAAATATATTGCTTGTCCATCCAGCTTATACAACATCCAGTAAAAAACCACATTCCAGGTTAACAACCATTTGTTGCACAATATATCAAGGCAATTGCTCTGACCCGTTTTTGCTGCAAGATCTTAAGTTTCACTCTGACTGGACAGTGGAAGACACTACAAAATCTCATCATCTCAATGAGACCATCATGGTGTGTCCACAATGAAAAAAAAAAAAAGCATGATACACAAAATAACATTTAAATATGGTTGCTGGAAAAAGTGTTTTAAACTGCTGATTCATGGGGAATTATTTCCTCATACACAGGTGGAGAAGCAGGCCAGGTGTGCAAAATACCACCAGGTAAAAGTTTTATAACACTCCTTTCTGCCTTTGCTCTCCAAAGTGCTCTTTGGGTTGATTACTTAAGAATATCAAACTTGCAAGCTCAAGATCATAGCTTAAGTTAACCACAACATAAGCTTTCATCCCATGCTCAAGTTACAGCAACCTTACCCAGTTACTGGAAAGATTTTGAGACATTTTAGTGGTGTCTAAAAATGATCTTTTTTGAAATAACACATTCATAAGCGTTGGGTCAAATGACTTAAGACAGTTGAATGGGCAGCAAAGCAGAAAGATGGGCAGGAACCAAATTGCAAAGGGTAATTTTACTTAAAAGACCAACTTTTTTATTGTACGATGGAGTAGAGTCTCTCTCCTGTGCCATCTTGTTGAAAGTTTATAAATTACAATTCCCAGTAAGTATTAAGAGTTCATTTCAAGACAAAAGAAATAAAACTGTCGCAGTTCTAATTTTCACCATGAATAAAGGTTACCGTGATGCTCCTACAATACTTGTTCTCTACAGGAAAGGCCACAGTCCTCCTGTACTCCAAGTACCTGGCCTGGGTGGGGACAGGGCCACCCCTCACAACTGCAGGATCCAGGGGCAGTGTAACAGTCCGGAGCGCACTGGGAGGATGTCTCACAGACACCACGCCTCAGCAACGAGGCTATAACACGGCTGGGATCTCTGATGAGACAGTGTCCAAAGGCTGCCAATGACAGTCCATCAAGGCATCATAGAGCTCTTCACTCTGTTCCATAAACTGCTTGTTTGCTTCATGGACATCTAAATGAGGTGTGGGATCTATGGGAGGAAAGACAGAAAATATGTCACACATCAAAGGTGTTCAGAAAAAAAACACCCTGTAAACAAGTTGGTATATTAAAACAAACATGGGGGGAGTCTCAATATCTCCAGGGCAGGTGTCAGAGGATAGTGCCAGACTCTTTTCAGTGGTGCCCACTGACAGGACAAGGAGCAACCACTTCAGCATGAACAAGAAGTTCTTTTCATGGAGGGTGGCAGAGCACTGGAACAGCTTCCCAGGGAGGGTGTGGAGTCCCCCTCTCTGGAGACTTTCCAAACCCACCTGGATGTGTTCCTGTGTCCCATACTCTACGTAAGCCTGCATTAGCAGGGAACTGGAGTGGATTATCTCCAGAGGTCCTTCCAACCCCAAGTATTCTGTGATTCTGTGAGTCACCAAACATTCCCAGCACTTGCCCAATCATAAACCTGACCCGATCAGTCCTACTCAATTTCTCTGCAATGAGATAAGGAATAACTACATCCAAACATGTCCCTTTTGACAACAGTGATTGCCCCACAGGACAGCCAGTGGAGGGAACACACACCTGCACCTCACAGCCCAGTGCAGCCACCTGCACTGCCAGAAGGGGTTTGCCCTGATGAAAAGGGCAGAAACAGAGGCAGGGACACTCATTCCCTTCTGCTCCCTCCACTGTGAGGTCACAAATGATGGATGGATGGATGGATGGATGGATGGATGGATGGATGGATGGATGGATGGATGGATGGATGGGAACATTCTGTGCTGCTGCAAGCAGTCACCAGAGCTCATCTGCCAAAGCCTCCAGCAGTTCAAAGATGGGGTCACAGTTAGGAATGAAGGGAGTGTCAGTGGCACCACAGCATCATGGTGAGCATAGCCCTATTTTACATGTGGAACAAATGTTTGGAAAGCATTTTGGAGCTGGACAACAAGCGTGCAGGTCCAATCCTGCCGCTCTGAATGCACAGTGATGGACTCCCCAAACCCCTGTAGGGTGGAAAGCTCACCTGACAACACTAGCAACCCAAAGCTCAGATTATCAGAGTAGCACAATCACAAAGGTCAGTGAATGACTCTCAGTACAAAGCTGAAGGATTGGAAAGACTCTAAAACACATCAGGAACAAAATGTTTGTAAACATGTAGCTTCCCTGTGAGGGAGGTGAGGCCCTGGCACAGGTTGCCCAGGGAAGCTGTGGTTGCCCCATTTCTTTAAATGTCCAAGGCCAGGTTGGACAGGGCTTGGAGTGACCTGGTCAAGTGAAAGGTGTCCCTGCCCATGGCTGTGGGTGGATAAAGATGGCTTTAGAAGTTCCATCCCACTCAAACCATTCCAGGATTCTATGTTTGGTTTTAGCTACATCATGTTGTAACACATTACAGGAGAAGAGATTTAAGGAAAAGGAATGATACAGTGACAATACATTAATTCAGTTTCCTACAAAAGTAGGAATCTTTCAGTTAATCAGCCAGGAAAAGAAATATCCAGAGATATCCCAATTCTAGTCCTGGTATGTTTGGTTCAGCAAAAGGAAAGCTCTCCTAGAATGCTTTTAACAGCTTCCACACACATCATCATGCATACCTGTGAGTCCTGTAGATCTGTTACTATGCAATTTTTAATTTTTTTGTTTTTTAAGAATAGAGTAAGATATACTGCATAGTGCATATTGCACTCAAGACAGAAATCTGGAATGGCTGGCATGAAATTATAGTTTCATGCATCAATAAATAAAAGCTACTTGTACAGGTATCTAAAACCCCAATCTGGTTTAGTGACCCATTTCAAGCAACAACTGCTTGAAATATTTTATCAGTGTGGTGACTAATATTATTCCCTTTTACTTGTAAACTAAAAGCACAATGAAGTATTCTGGGCTCTAAATGTCAGGATTTTATAGAAAACCAGAGTATCTATTTTTTTCTTGGTAGCATATCAGAAAAAGAAACCCTAGTAAAAAAAGGATAACAATTTCAGTACTACAGAAGATTAAAATCTCAGTGCTGGGAAAGTCAAACAGTTTCAGTCCTCACCAGGTTCAGAATAGGAGCAGCAACAGTAAAACCGGGATGCAACTGTTCTAGGTGATAGTGACAAATTTTCCCAGATTTACTCAAAGATAAAGGTATATTGTAAATTGAAATTAGGGCCAATATGAGAAAGTCTATCTCCAAGCAGTGCACAACATACAGACAACTTCAATTTGAGAAACATACCTTCCAATGCATCCTCACCAACTTCTTCATATGTCTGCAAGGAAAAACAAACCCCTTAGGACAGTGGATAATTATCTTTTCTTTTGCAAGCATTGCTTGTTGATTAGTACTGTCAGAGACTGACTTTTATACTGGAGTTATTACAACAGAATTCTTCACCCCTAAGCCTGTATTCCATTCCTAACACTCCATAGGCAAGACCCTACACTAAACCTCTATCAGAGGCAGTTCTTGAAATTCCAGGGTTGAAGTGGGGTGACTGTTCTGATGTGTTCTATCCTTTATAACAAAGCTTATGAAGTATCCCAAAGGCACTCTGAGCACTGCCTTTACCTGTACTCTTCTACCATCACAACTGTACTAAGAGACCTTTTGTGTCCTCCAGACTTTTTTTTACCTCAGCAATATACTCTCCATAATGCAACAGGACACACCAGGGGCTAAACACTAAATAGTAGTGATATTAAGACTTTGTTATTAAGAGGTATATACTAAGATCTCTTGGTGTGTTCAGTTTGGAGCAGAGCAGACTGAGGACAGAGCTCATTAGGGTCTGCAGCTCCTCCTGAGGGACAGCTCCGATTTCTGCTCTCCATGACCTGAGGGAATGGCTGGAGCTGTGTCAGGGGAGGTCAGGCTGGATATCCAGAAAAGATTATTCCCCCAGAAGGAGCTTGAGCACTGAACAGACTCCCCAGGGAATAGTCATGGTCCCAAGGCTGCCTCAGCTCCAGGAGCATTTGAACAATGCTCTTAGGCACAGGGTGGGATTGTTGGGGTGTCCTGGGCAGGGCCAGGAGCTGGACTCAGAGATTCCTGTGGGTCCTTTCCAGCTCAGGACATTCTGTGATTCTCAGAACTGAAGATGAGATGTTCCCATCCCACCTTTCAAGCTCTGTGGTGTTTTTGTGCTGCCCTACCTGCATGGTGCTCTGCGTGTAGCCATACTGGGGGTAGCTGTAGCTGTAACTGCCCGTGTTCTGGTCGTACCCCCACTGAGCGTAGTAGTTGTGATACTGTTGGTAATACTGGTTGTAATTATAGTTGTACATCTGATTGTACTCCATTGGTTTCACACGATTACTTCAAAAAATAAAGCGGGATAAAAATAGCAATAAAATAGCAATAAACCATTTTTTAACATTGCAATAAAATAGCGCAGACCAAGTATGAAAAAAGCAGTGAAATAGCTTAAGATACAATGTGGTAAAGAGACAAGGTTTAGTCTAACAAGCAAATTTAAATCTTTAAAATATATTCAATATTTATTGCAGCAATATTTATTATTTGCATAAAGAAGTGGTTTAAATTTAATACCCTTTCCTGTATTCATTCATATTCCTCTACATTAATAAACATGACTGTCATTCTTTATGAGATAATTGGATGTCACTTCCTGGCTTTGGGAAGGGAAGAGTTCAGGACTATGAGCTTCAGTTTAGAACAATCCTGAACCACAATCCAGATACGGGAGTCCCTTCCTCTGTCTGGTAAAGAGGATTAATTTAAGTGATCTGCAACTCTCTGAGAGAAAGTACTGAGTCCTGCTTTACCTGAAGAGTTAAAGACTTAAAGCCTGGCAAAAAACCTCACGGGTTTTTTTGTAAGACTGGAAAAAAACTTTCCCTTCTGCCACTGTCATACAGAAACCTAAGCAAGGACTCGTCCTCTTTCTCTCTGAACTGGGTGATCTTCAATGCACAGACTTGAGAAAGTTAATGAAATACAAACTACTAGTAATCAAAAAATAAACTTAAATACCCTGAGAACTGACTAAAATTCCTATTCCTTGCCACTTTATGAAGTGGCAGCATTCCCAAGGAACACCATTCCACCTAACTACCAAGATTTGAAATAATGAGATGACAAATATCGTTTGGAAATGAAAATATGTCACACATAAAGCTATTTCTACTAATGATGAAATTAGTGAGAAGCAGGAAGAAGGAAACATCAATCTTCTCACCACAATGCACCCATTTTTTCTGCTTTTCTCTTCCTTTCCCCCCCCGCAAGCCTTATGAGGTCACTGAAAATCTAAATATTATTCAAATAGGGAGCAATTACTATGATTCGTATTACCCTAGTGCTACGAGCCCCAAGTCAGACCAGGATCTCATTGTATCAGGTTCTGAACAAACACAGAAAAAAAAGTTAATCCCTGCCCCGAAAGTCTTATGAGTAGTAGACATTATAATAGAATTAGCAAGGTAGTTGAGTTTTGCTATCCAGACATCATTAAGAAGATTTAAACTATTTCAATTTAATGCAAAGGAACATACATTTTAAAAACAATCATATTTAACTACAGTGTGTGCACATGTGTACGGATTTAACAATATATACAATTCAAAACAGTGTAAAATGCTTAGTCTTGAGCTAATGTTATAATTTCTTTGAATTCCTGGGCATTCTGATACTCCCCATATTCATGGGTATTCTTTCATTTTGTGATGGCCACATCCAGGACATGTATCCAAAGCACTAAAAGGCATTTAAAACCAGATGTGATTTTTCATATAAATGTCCAGCTGTTCTTCTACTCACGCTTTTGGTATAGCCACACTCAAGCGTACAGGTTTAGAGCCCAACCCCACAGCTCCCTGACACTCTGTCAGTGCTCTCTTCTGTTCCAGTTCATCTGTGAATTTCACGAACCCATAACCTCTGCAGAGACATAGAAAAACTCACATAAAACCAATGTCAAAGAGCAATGCCACGTTATAAAAATTAGTTACGGTGAAGTTTGATTTGGTATGGGAAACAGTGAACAAAAACATTCATTAGGGTTGTTGTCCCTGCTCTTGGGAGAGATGAAATTATTCTGCATTTCAGTTGCTTTTCCAGAATGCCTGAAGCCACACGTCCAAGCTCTGGCAGTACTTTCAAGGGCTTGTCAATGTAACGTAGTTCTTGTGCCAGTGGATTGTGGGGAACTGGAAGTGAGCTGACACAAGCCATGTTGAAATGCGTGAACTGACACATGGTAAAGCCCCAAATCTCTGCTGGGAGGATACTGATAATCTCAAAAGCGCAGCTGGAATGGGGGACAGCACATCCAGTGTAGGAATGTGCCCCCTGTTGACGGAGTGACAAAATTATCCTTTGTCTCCTTAAAAATGAAAAAAGCCCAGAAGTTTCTCTCCTCAATTAGGTAAAAATACACCTCATAGGACCTGGGGGACTTCACCTCAAACTTAAAGATAGCCAATTGGACAGAAGCCAAAAAGTCCTGCCTAAGCAATTCAGTAGAAAAGAAGACAACAAAGGAACTACTAGCTTTTGTAAGGTGTTTTACCAGGAGCAAGAGCGTCTTGCACCTGGCTTGGATTTTCTCTGTAAAGAACTTTGTTATTTTGAGTTTTATTAAAACTTTTGTGTTTCCAACACTGCCACAGAAGCCATCCTGCTAATTTTAAGCCATCTGAGGTGGCTGAGCTATCTCGGGTGTGATATAGATCTCCAAGACCTGGCTGGAAAAGACATATCAATATCAATCCAGAATCCCTGGACTCTGCAACAAGCCTTCATTGTGACGTGGCAGCACTGCACGTCAGCCAGACAGAAAACTCCAACTCCTTCCAACCCCAACAGTCCTTTGCGTGGGATTTTGATGCTGTAGTGAGTCAGAAGCAATGCAACAGCATCCAAGAGGGCAGTGCCAGGATCCCATCATGGGATGGGCTGCCTAACACGGCAGAAAGATCAAAGACTTAGATGTGGGAGGGTAAGAGGAATCCATCTAAGCAAAGGAAGAAGTTTGGGAGGGAAGGGCTTGTCTACATGGGGAAAAGAACGAGCCATAACCAAGGGTGTAAGTTTACAGTGCATTATCTATTCTGTGGGAACTGCTAAACACCAGCTTATGTCCTATTTTGAAAGCAGCATCATGTACTACTCATGCGAGGTCCCCACTGGCAGCTATTTCAGAGCAGTTCATGCCCCAGAAAATGCAGTACCTTGCACAACAAGCTCCACACACAAGATATATAAATATCTTATATATACACACACACACATATATATATATATAATATATATGTATATATATATACACAGGTATGGATGTATCCTCCTCACAAAAAGACCAGATCAAAGCTTAGACTTATCTACATACAAACTAGATTATTAAACACAAGCAAAACTCTACACAGACCCACATTCATTTAACTTGCCCTCTGCCAAAGGACTATGGCAAATTAATCCAATGCAAGTCAACTTCTAAGTCAGTTTAAGGTGTTCACACACAAACCCAACTAAGTTTCTAAGCTGCCAAAAGACTCCTCCAGATTTTCAGATGGGACCAGGAGTGTGTAAGAGAAACTGGGAAGACTGGCAGCTCCAAAACAGAAACAGATAGAGATGGATGCAGTGTACAGGAATAGATGCTGGGTGCTGCAACGGAGACAGTGATTCTTCCAACTCTTCCAGACACTGATTCTTCCAACTCTTCCACACATTTAGCTTTTCCACACTAATGGCTAAACCACTGGTGCGGAAAGAAATAATTTCTTCCTGGCCAGGACCTCCCTAGAGACCTTCTGTCCTGCCCCTGAAGTTTGGAAAGCCCCAGCACCTGTAGCCTCAGCAGAAAGCAGAGAAGTAGGCACAGCACCACAGCACCGTGCTCCAAGCTCCTCTCCTGTCTGGACAAGAGGTGCTGGGAGGAGGCCTTCCTGATCCACCAGCCCTGGCTGGAAGGGCCAAGGCTTCACTGGGCATGTCCACAAGCCCTAAGCTCCTCTCTCACATCACACTGACACCTGCAGATGCCTCAGCTTTGAGCAATTGCACAAGTCCCAACAAAGCCCCTGGCACCAACACTCTGGCACTGCCAGGGGAGACAGCTTTGCTCTTCCCAGAAACAGGAGTCTAAGTCCCTGCTCCTCCCCTGCTTCCCAAGCTACCACAGCTTGGGAAGCTACCCAGCAGCTACCTTTCCTTGAGGTCTGCACCTATGCACAGCTCCTAAAACCCAACTAATAGTCCAACCTGCAGCACCAACATCTGTTCTATAGACAAAGACTGAAGCAGGTGCTGCACAACAGGAACTGTGGGGTTTACACTGAGGAGGAGCAGAAGTCACACAGAGCCCAACCCAGCAGTGTCAGTCCCAGGGGAGGTGGCAATGACAGCATGAGGACCCAACAGCCAGAGAGACTGAGTAGCTCTGCAAGAGGTTCAAGATGTACATGAAGAGGAACTTCATGACTGGGGAGAAGCACAGCTCTGGAACAGGCTGCCCAGACAGCCTGAATTAACTCCATCCTGGGAGGTTTTCCAGGCTACACAATCCATGGATGATATGATCTAATGCTGGCTGCAGTCCTGTTAGGAGCTGGACCAGAGACCTCCAGAGATTCCTTCAAACCAACCTGTCTAAGACTAAGGAACCACATATGAGAAGGTGGAGGGACCTACAGCCATAACCTATATCTTATCCCAACATTCTCAGAGGTGTTATATCACAAAACTGTGCTTCACTGAAGCCATGCTCTGCTTTGAAAATAAGGATGCTCACCAACTGCTCCTTCCCTGGAAAATACAGCTTAATTTCATGCTATTTAGAAAATGTTTTAATAACATTAAGAGATCCGACCTCTTGATACCTGTTTTCAGCAAGACATTTTCAGGAAAGACAAACAAGGCAGCTACTGAGAACCTAACAGTGAATCATAGCTTTGTGTGCCCTACCCTATTTGAAAGAAAACACATATAGCTCTCACAGGAATATACACTCAATAGCCTAAAGTTTGTAAAGCACAATTCCACCCAAGAGTCCAGGAAAAGAGTGTTTCAAGATTACTTAAGATATTTTTCAGCATTTTAAGAAGTGCAATAACACACAAAGGGCCTCACACTGATGGAGGAGTGACAATACACATGGTGGCTATCAAAACTCAAGCAAACTACAGACTGAATGGCCGAAACTACTACATTTTAAGATTACTAAAATCTAAGCTAAAAGAATTTTTTCCCCTTGCTGTATTCTATTTTTCCTGTTGCCACATGTGAAGTAAAAAAAAAAAAGTGAATAAAAGACAACTTACTTGGATACTCCTGCCTGGTCCAAAACAACTTTTCCACCTCTACACGATGGATAAACTTTAACAAAAAATTCATACAGCATCCCATCATCCACGTCAGGAGTCAGGTCTCCAACAAAAAGGGAATATTCTGGACTAAAGAAATCAAAAGAAAACATCTTAAATACAATCATTAAAAAAAAAAAAAAAGGGACATGCTGATTTACAGTAGTGCAGAAGTGACAGTTACCATTTAGCCTAAATATCTGAACTCAGAGAAGAGTGATACTAAAAGACCCTTTAATGGAGAATTTAAATGCCGCTAGTTAAGCTGCTTAACTAAAATTTTGATTGACACTGCTTTTTCAAGTTAATTGAAGCACCACAACCAATCAACTTAATACTGCTTTTTATTTAAAGATTATTTCCGAGCTTATTACTCACAGGATATTTCTGATTTCTAAAACGGCAAGAAAAAAGATCTCATTTATAGATATGCTATTTCCAATACATAGATCTAAATTATAATATATAGATCTTAATTTATAATATATGAATTAGATACTTTGATGCTACAAAGTTTAAATACCTTAAAGGACACTGGATAAATCTGCTGTGCCACACACAGTGCAAAACACAAAACTGGCAGTCTAAGTTCTCTTCCTCCTACTAAAGACTGGCAGTGATGAACTTTGGGTTTACATATTTTGAATACTTTTTGCAAGGCAATTAATAGAGAGACATTAAGCAGGAAAAATTAATATTTATATATTGAGCACTTACCTGTTATCAGGCTGTTTTCCATATGTTGCATAATTCAATTTAAATCGCTTCGCCTGAAACAAGGCAAAAATTAATCCATACATTCAAATGTTGTCATGTGAATTCAAGAAATTAGGGAAAAATACAATAAGCTGATTTAATACAACTTAATGCTGACACATGTTCAATGCCTTCATGCCAGCCAGTTAAGGTAACAAGCACGTTTTTATTTAGCATCAGTACAGATATAATAATGAAAATCAAAATGTAAACAGAGGTAGAAATAACAAATGTTAAATTTCTTCAAATTTTAAGGTCTTAAAATGAAATGACAGCACCATTACTGGACTTTTGTGATTTAACACAAACACTAGCAGACCAGAATCCAACACACTGGAAAATGGAATCAAACTGAGTCTGGAAGTGTGGCTAAATACTTGGTTCTGGACATTTAGTAAGACTCAAAATTAAAGGGTTCTGAAAGAACTACATTGGACACTGGAGCCCTCTTTAAATTTTACATCTGAATTTATTTTTGAAACAAGTTTTGCAGCAGCCCAGATTTGTGCCCTCTGGCACATCTGGAACTCTCTGTCCCCCACCTACCAGACTTTTAGCAACTTTTATCCAACTTACATCTAAGTTTAGACCAAGATCTAAGGAGACCAAGATCTTTGAATCAGCTCTTAGAGATCAGGGGCTAATCTCAGGATCAGGATTTCAGATCCTAGAATCAGGATTTCGGATCACAATCAGAAATGCCCTAGAGATTAGGGTACTTGTTCAGTACAGTGAAGAGCCCTCGTATGATGGATTTCCTTCCCTCAAAACCAGGTAAATACTTCTTGGGAAATAGAGCACAGACTTAACTCTAGGCTATAATCCTGTTCCTTGCATGTTTGCATTCTCTGGAGCACAGTACTACACAACTTCTGTGGATTATTTACAAGCTAACACAAAATTTAGATTCCACTTTGAAGCACGTGGATCTTTTCTGGGGGGGGGGGAATCTTGCTCTTCATTGCAATAGTCTGGGTTTAAAATCAACAAGACACCTGAGAGTACTTCCACTCAGATGGGAACTGGGAACACGAATGCTTGGAAAAGAGAAACACCACCAGCACCATGGCTCTCTGTTATTCCCTTGACTGATTCAGTATTTAAAAATAAATAAAAGCATGAGCCACACTCAAGTTTTCTGTAAACAAAATTCTCTAAATGCAAAGGATGAGCTGGGCAGTTGCCTGCTGAGTGCATTGATTTGGGCTGCTTTGGATCTCTGCCTGACATCTGTAGTTCTCTCCATGTGTTATGTAAATCATCCCTCCACACAGCACTGTGTTTTGAACAAAACTGCGAAGAAAGATGGGTATTCCCAAAACCAGATTTCCATTATTATCTTACTCCTTGCTCTCTTTGTCTCTCCAGTGACTATAGAAGGTATCCAGGATGATCAGCTTGCCTTAATCATGAGCAAACATGTGAAACAGGTATCTCCAGGCCTCTCATCGACTCCTTTTAACGGGGCACGTCACCCTCTCCGGAATGTTGACTAAATAGCTCAATCTGGACTTCCCAGTCTCCTCTGGGTATTAACTATTCTGAAATAGGAATCCATTTACTTTGTATATCATACCATAAGTGAGGTGATTTTAGAGCTGCTTTATGAATCAGTCACCCCACCTTACTGCAGCCAACTCCTGTGGGTACAACAGACAGCTGTGTCAGCCGTCCCATTTTAATCTACCACATATTCAAGTCAACATCCTAAAATTAGCCTCTCTGCCTATTCCTCTTCTTCTCCCTAACTACCCAGCTTTCATGTAGAAGAGATGCTAGTTATGCACTGCAATTATTCAATACTCTGTCTTGTTCTCCACTGTAAAGAGGTTTGAGTAAACTCTGTTTGCTAAGGGCCAAGAACAATGCAAAATTAAAAGTCATGTTTCTTTTGCCAATCAATGTTACTCAAAAGACAGTGTAAACTTGCAAGTTCATCCTCTACACACACAGCTAAATTCTCAGCTTGCCTCATCCCTGAAAATGTTCAAAGCCTGGTTGGATGGGGTTTAGAGCAACTTGGTCTAGTGGAAGGTGTTCCTACCCATGATAGGGGATGAAATATGATATGCTTTAATGTCCCATCCAACCCAAACCACTCTGTGACTCCATGATTATACAAAAGGAGAGAGATGGAAGAATTGATGTAGACATACACTATACTCAGTCTAATTTCTTCCTTGTTCTTCTCAGGTTTCTGATTGGTCCAACTTTGGTAACAGCAGCAATGGTTAGATATAAAAAACATCACACCCCACAACACTTCTACACTTGAACTTTATCTAGACAGTCACAAAGAAATCAGTGGTTTTTCTCAACAATTTTCTGAGCAAGAACATTGGCAGTTTTATAGTCATAACTTCAATTCTAAAGCAAAGATGAATCCCAGTTTGCTAACCATTGAATTATCTGTAATCATTAAAAATACACATTCTACACTATCTGTCCCTACCAAGTTTTGGTTCTCAACTGGCTGATCCCATTTACTTACCGGTGTAGCACCAGGAAGTGGTTTTCCATTGATTTTGTGTAAACATTTCTCTGCAGTAGCTAGATCTGCAAATTCTACAAAGCAATAGCCTGCTGGAATTCTGAACATACAACACAGAAGAGAAGAGACAAAAGTTATAAACTTAAAACACATTTGATGAGGAAAGCTGTATTTTAGATAACTGGTAAGAAATTTGCTATAGTTGCAATACATAGAAGAGCTTCTTTCTAAAGTATAAATATTGGCTACCAAAGAGAAGCTGGATCTCAAGAGATAGCCCCTACTTACCATAAGTCAGGTAGATAAGCACATAGAAAATGGTTTAGCTTACAGTTTACTTCCTACTTTCATTGACTATCAATTTGCCTGCACAAGTTTAAACTACTGAAAACTGAAATTACAACACTTAAAAGAATAATGAATAAGAATGAAACTACTTTATTCTGCATAAATCACTCATTTTATTTCAAATGAACTTTAAAGGTTCTCTTATTGCTCTGAGTCCGACTTCCCACCTCTGCCAGCATCACATATCTGTACTACAGACTAGCAACCAAAGCCTGGGGAGGTGTAATTCCCAGAGGGATGGAATGAGATACATACACTGCTCTGGCTGAGTGCTGGAGCACTGCAGGATGCGGGCCAAACCGTGTTTGTTGAGGGGAGGCTGAAGAGCCAGCAGTGCCCTCTCCATTGCTCTCATCAATATTCACATATTGGTGGCAGCAATGGTGAGAAACTCAAAGGGAAAATTCACTCTGATATGGAAGGACCACAGTGAGGCTTCAGTCCAAATGCACTCGGAGAACAAACAGAAACAGTTACCCTGTCAACCTGTTTCGAATGATTTTTACACTCAGTACAAGCTCTCCCATGGTGGCAAAGGCTCTTGAAACAAAGTTTTCATCCATATAGGGCTCCAGCTATAAAAGCAAAAAGAGAAAGAAAGTTAGATTAGGGCATCTACAAAAAAGAGAATATATGTGTCAATGTCCCTCTAAGCAGTTAAAACATTATGGAGAAGGATTTTACCCTTACACTTCAAAAAGAAGACTCATTTAAGAGGGTCGATGCCACTCAAAACCAGCAGGCATGCATGAACCAGGCTCAACAGTCTGCAAAGTGGAACCCAAGAGACAGCATGAATTTCAGAGAACAAGGGAGCTTCACAGAAGGACAAAAGCCACTCAGAAACATACAGCAACAAACTGAGCATTTCCTACAGGGAGCAGAGGAGAAGGTGGCAGGCTCCTTCTCCAGGTGCAAGCGAAGGCTGGGCCAGCACTGTGGATACAGAGTGTGGCACAACCCCGGGTGGCATGTGGCAGGTGACACTGCCCCATGGAGCTGCGGTAGGGGTCTGCAGAGCTGTGTCTGCCTCGCACAACCCTGGTTATACCAGGGCAACGCTCGGGGGAAACCCTGGAATCGCGTCCCACAGCAGCTCTATGCTTCATCCTGCCCATGGGAGCACTGACCATGTTCATGTCACAGGGAAGGACCACACTGTGCAGGTAAGAGTGCATGTGAACATGCTGGAGAGCAAGAGTCTGCGTGGTGTAAGGTACTGACAAGTAGGAAATGGTGCTGGAATTTGGATCAAATATACTATGAAGAGCCTGAGTGAACAGGGCACCTCTGTGTATAACAGAAACTGGAGGAGGGAACTAACCAAAATTAGAATGGGGAGCGGTGTGTGTGACAAGTAACATGGAGCTGAAAAATGTATGTATAAGATATATATAACTCCATGTATTTACCTGTGTAAGACAGGTGGCTCATGGTAACCTACAGCCCTCAAGTATTTGTGTATCTGTCAGGTACCAGGTGGCTCCACCACTTGCGTGTGGGACAGATTGTGCAGTATGTGAAAGAAGGTGACCATACTGCACTTGCACGTGTCAAAGGCAGAAGATGCCCTGTGGAGGTGAGTGTGAAGCAGAACTGACTTGCCCCAGGAGCAGAGGCAGCACCACTCTGCACAGATGTGCTATGCAGCGTGATCCCGCTGTGTGTGCGTACAGGAAAGCTGTATTTGTAAACACAACCAGTTGCTTGGATATGTCCATATGGCTCAAAGAGCCACGGCCTGCTTGTGAGAGTAGTGATGAAAAAGAAGATGGGCTTTATCATAGAGAGGTGGCAGAAAACCCTCTCTGTGGGGAAAAGGGAGAACAGACTCCACAGAGTCTCCATGCACGAGCAGAGGCAGGTAGAGGATGACACCCTGATATTGTGGGTGTGCTGAGTGTGTGTGTGGGAGAGAAGTACCCAGCAGGATTCTCAGGGATGTGTTGAGCTGTGTGTACACACACATGTGAGAGATGAGGAACACTACGTGCAAGCAGGACTGTGCTGGTGTGAGCTGCAAGAAAGGGACTGAAGGAATATGTGCGTCCAAGAAACAGGTGGCAGAGAAGTTGTGACATTGTACATGCATAGTGGAGTGCACACAGGTGTGTACAAGTGTGTGACAGACAGCAAAGACACTGCACGCAGCAGTGGGACAGCATGTGTGTGTCACAGTGTACCACAGTGGCAGCAAGGCAGGCACCACAACACACTGAGCACACACACACATGCAGTGCGGCTGGGTGGCAGAGCACTACAACATGCTGGGGTGAGTTCACATGTGTGTGAAAGTGTTTGTTCAGTAGTGAGTGTGAAGGACACAGGGGCACAAGAGTGAGGGTGTATGAAGGGCACACAAGGGACACTGTGGGCTGTGCATAATTGTGAGTGTACCTACAGTGTGCACGTGAGTGAGCATCAAGACACTCTTGGGTGAAGAAGCCCCTGTGAGTGTGCTTCACACAGCTGGTCTTTCTGACAGGTACACACACAGGCAGGAATGAAGGACCTAGCAGGAAGTGCAAATGCTTTGAATGTGCGTGCATGTAGGGGAGTCAAAATCCCTATGAGGGTGTAAGTGCACCCACAGGTGTGCATGTAGGTGGCAGGTTGTGAGGTGCATACAGGTGTGCCTACAAGTGTAAGCACAATTAGAAGCACAACCATGAGTATGTATAAATGCCTTGCACAATGTAAGCATGTAAGTGCCCATAGCAGCTGAGCAGGTAAAACAGCAGATAAATCCTTGAAGCATGCAAGTGTACACGCTGTGAGTATGGGAGTGCCTCTTAAGAGCATGGAGGTGTGAGACTTTTTGGTGCCCATGCATGTGTCTGACCACCAGGGACACTGGTGTAAGTCTCGCTGTGACCTGGCTGCAGGCAGGCAATGAGGGTCACTCTAGGGGGTGTGTGTGTGTAACTGCTCACAAATGAGCCTGTCAAGCTGGGGTTTATGTCTGAGTGTGTGTCAGCCTGTGTGAGCATGTCAGCATGCACAGGAGTGTATGACGTGAGTGTCACTTGGGGAGTTCAGGTGTGTCTGAATGTGTGAGGGGCTGTGAGGCTGTGTCAGTGGTGTGAAGGGGTCAGTCGGTCAGGGAGAAGGTCAGCTGGTGTCAGGTGTCAGTCAGAGTGAGGGTGTCAGAACTGTGAGGATATCAGTCTGTAGGTTGTTGTGTGGGCGTTAGAGTGAGAGCGTCAGTCAGTCAGAGTAAGGCTGTCAGTTGCTGTAATGGTGTCAGACAGCCAGTGTGACGGTGCCAGAGGGACGGCATATCAATTGGTGTGAGAGTGTCAGTCAGTGCGAGAGTGTCAATGAGAGGGTGTCAGTCGGTCGGTGGGAGAGTGTCAGTAATTGTGCGGGTGCAGGTCAGTGACGATATCAGCCGGTCAGTGCCTCCCGCGCGCCCCCGGCCCGGCCGCGTGCCCCCGTAGCCCCGTCGCCCCCGCACAAAGCCGCGCGGTCCCGGCCGGACACTCACGTCCCCCATCCACAGGCTGGCGGCCATGCTGCTCCCGCAGGCCCCGCGGCGGGTTCAGCGGGGCCGCGCGTTCCACCTCCCGGCCCGGCCCGGCCCGGCCCGACCCGGCCCGGCCCGGCCCCGCCGCCGCCGCCCCTCCTTCCGCCCCACCCCCGGTGCCCCGGTCCCTCGGTCCGTCCCCCGGTCCCTCCCGCCACCGCTCGGGCCGGCCCCGCCGCCTCCTCCGCGGCCCCGGCGGGCGGAGAGAGCGGCGCCCCTGCCGCCGCAGAGCCCCCTGGCGGCAGGAGGAGCGACAGCCGCGGGAGGGAGCCGGGGGCAGAGGGTGGGGGAGGAGGGTTGGAGCAACCTAGGGAGCCTTTGGGGCAACTGCAGCTACCTGGGGGGACACTGGAGTGCGGTGGGGAGCGGTCTCTTCTACAGTGCCTGGAGTGAGAGGGCAAGGGGAAATGGCCTTAATCTGAGACAGGAGATTCAGATATCAGGAAAAAATTCATAGAATATGCTGAGTTAGGAGGGACACACCGGGATCATTGAGACCAACACTTAGCCCTGCACGGGACATTCGAACAATCCCACCCTGTGCCTGAGAGCATTGTCCAAACGCTCCTGGAGCTCTGGCAGCCTTGCAGTTACGGCCATTGCCTGGGGAGCCTGCTCAGTGTCCCAGCACCCTCTGGGGGAAGAACCTTTTGCTGCTATCCAACCTAACCCTCCCCTGACACAGCTCCATGCTGTGACAAACACTTTGGTCATCTCTTCAAGGCACCACTGCCGTCAGAGATGGCACAGGGTTTACAAAGTTGGACAGTTTTTGACAATGCTGAAAGGCCAAAGACATGTGGGGGTTTTTTTGGTTTTGTTGTTGTTGTTGTTGTTGTTGTTGTTGTTGTTGTTGTTGTAGAGAGGTTTGTGAGAGACCACGATCCCGGCTCCCCTCCACCCACTGAGGCAGCAGTTGCATCAGAAACTTCGAATCCCAGCCAGATTGCCTCTTCATACAGATCCATCCATAGAGATCCATCCTCGGGATCATCAGCCCGAGACGCGGGGTTGGATTAGGTACGGTGTGATCCTCTTCTCTTGTTTACTTCTGCAGGCCTTCGACAGCGTTGGTGGCAATTCCTGGAGAAGATGAACCCCCTCTTACCGACGGAACAGAGACGAGTGAGCCTGAGAACTGGTTGGTATTTTCGGCATCCCGAGAGCCGGTTGGAATTTCGGCATCTCCCGTCACGGGTAAGACCTTTGCTCTGTTACGGAACGCCACGCATGAGCTGAATCCCTGGCTTGGTTGTGCAGGCCCTGCTGCACGCCATAAATCCAGCTCCTGGCGACAGGGACACTTCAAAGCCTCCGCGCTATTTTCGCCGCGGTGGCTCAGGCTCCGGGCGAGCCGGGCGGTGCCTCCGTCGGTCGTATCCCGGGAGAGGGCAGCAAGAGCCCGCCGGTGTCGGGTGGAGGTTTTCCGGTGCTGTCATTGGGCAGCCTCGTGTGATGGAGCCAGTTCTGGAACTCCTTCCGAAGTGATGTGTTAGCGTTCGCTCAAATCTTGCCCCACAATATCCCTCTTCCATGACCAAGGGCAGAAATACACACACACACAGACACACACACACAGACACACACACACACACAGACATACTCCCCTCCCCGCCGGGAGGGGAGTGGAGAATTCCTTGCTTTGCTTTTCCCTGTGGATAGAGCAGGGCACGTTTGATCCTTCCTACATTCCTTCAGGAGACAATGAGAATCCTTCATCCTTATTCTGAGCAGGATCTGCATCTCTCATCATGCACGTCCAGTATTGGCTGCTCTAGAATATCAAGTCTTGGGGGGTGCAAGATGTGAGATTAACAGTTTATATGTTTTCTGACTTCTGAGTCCTTAGAGCACCCTCAGATCATTTTCCTCCAAGCTCCTCCCTAAATTCTAAAATCTAGCATGCAATCAGAAAGGCAGCAAGACCCACAGTTGATAACTCAGCTGAACAAAGACCTTGGGTTGTCAAGTTGCACGTTTTGTGCCTTGGTGTCACTGGCAACTTGGTCTCTTGCAAATTCACCCCCTTTGAAGCCCCTGCTGTGTCTGCCTTTCAGATGTCAGCTTCCAGAATGGTTTTATGTTTCCAACATGGCAATTTATCCACTGGTTAACTTGGAGCTCTGCTCTGCAGAGCCCACAAAGCTGTTGCTCATTCTCTGTTATTGCTTACAAAAGCCAGTAGTTCTTTGTCATTTAGTGAAGTGAGTCCAGTGTCTTTAATAATCCCTTTCTGGCTTTTTCCTTCCAACTGAGTAACACAAAACTTGCTTTTCCTAGGATAATCCATAGACGTGGATATTGGGCAACAAAAATGCAGAAGGATGTGATTGTGTTGGACCAGGAGAAGACAAGTTTAAATTCAGTGTCATATCTGAAGTGACAGCTGTTTATGCACTTAACCTTGTGACAGAGTAAAAACAGTGCCAGAAGCATGTTATTATGCGAAAAAGTGTTTATTCCCCTTTAAAAATTTATGAACTGGCAAAGAGGCCATGAAAGAAAGATGTGGGTATTCCTCTGTCCTGAGTATGAGTGTCAGCAGTTAGCAGCCAAAGCATATGTGTCCCTTGTTCCCTTTGCTAGGATAGCAGGTATTTCTGGATCTAGAAACTTGGTCCTGAAAACTGCTGAGTAAATTCCAACTAGTGTTTACTGGAATCCACTGGAGGGGTGATCCCTGAGCCCACGTTTAACTGGTCTCTGGGAGCTGTAGCCTGTTGGAGGCCCCAATCCTGGAGGCTTCATAGCTCTTTCAACTCTTGGTAACTTTGATTTGCATTAAGGGTCACTCAGTACCTCGTGGGAGGAGGCCCTGACTGCTTTCAACTTTTAGAATTAATGGTTTTGATCTTGAGAATCTGGCCTGGGAGATTTTAATTTGAATTTGCTGGTTTTAGCTTGAACATGAAAATGACTTAAATGGGTTTTGTGCCCTCAGTACTGGATGTTAGTGTGTTAGAACCTTCCCTTTGTTGGTCTTGCAGGTGCAAGTCAGTCCTTTTTCTTAGGCAACTGTATGCAGTGGACTGAGATCAGGGGTTAATTTGGCCAGGGATAATTGAAATAATAAATTAAATAAACCAAACCAAACCAAAACATAAAGCAAAACTTTGAGTTTGGAATAGCTTCTCAGATTCTGAAAGTAATTGAAATAATCCAGAAGAAAATATGCCATGAAATCTGTTTTCCATTATTGCATGAGATGGTGTGTCTTAAAATTTGATCAAATCCATTTTTTCATGATGAATATAATGCTGCTTAAAGTGATCTATCTGGGGTCTTTTTCAGTGTAGAATTACAAATTATTGTAGGCTTGACAATCTCATTTGTTTATTTATTTATTGATGATTCACTGTTCCTGTCATGATTTCACAGCAAGTAAAAATAATTTCTGATTGATTTCTAGCTGCCAGTAGTATTTTTGAAAGATGTTCTAATAAAAGCTCATTGATGTGTTTGTGCCTGCTAGCTTTCTTATCCAGACCCAGTTTCTTGTATATAATCAAGGTGCAGTTGGAGAAATTTGATGTCCTGTCTTGCATTCTATTTAAGAAAAAGTGTAGTCATTTACATGAAGTCCGATGCTCATATTTATCCGTGGGTTTTGTGGGATCCCCCAACAAAGTCAAGATCGAAGGACAAGGACAGTCCATTCTTTTTGCTTTAAAGGAATGCATTTCCAGCTTCAGTGGCCCCTGAGTGGGATGACTGTGAGCAACAAGACAAGGAGTTCAGTATGGGGAACAGCTGAGCACATCCATGAGTAAGGGGGGCCAGAGGAATTTATTCCCAGGGTTGTCAGTTTTGTCGTCTAGGAGCAAACGTGCTCCCCTTGCTGGTTTTGCATTCCTATTTCCACACAATCAGTCAATCCCCATTCCTCTGTAGTTTTTATCCTCTTCATATCTTCACTGAGGGATGTCCTTACTCACTCCTCAGAGAGAATTCTTTGGAGACCACATTTAGCCTCCACAGGGATGAAATCATAGTCTGCTGTGTCTCACCAGGATTCAGCAAGGGTCATCTCAGATTGTGGATGGAATTCACCAGGAATAGGGTCAAAAAGGGGGCTGTTTTGTGTTTTCTTCCTTGGTAATACAGGGAAATTGCCCTCAGAGAATTTATGGAAAGGTCAGTTGGTCAAATAAGAGTGTTCTGGATGTTCACACGAATAAGTTACTAACTGGCAGGGGTGGTTTGTTTACATCCTCCATAAGGATCCCATGGAAGAGATTTAATCCTGGGTCTGGATATTTGATTGTGAGTAGCTCTTGGGATATCTGTTGGAGTGTTTGTAGTCCATATGCAGTCAGCTGTGGGATCTTATGATAATGATGTTTTCAGATAAAGTACATAAATGAGCTTTTCCAGCCCACCAAAGTGAACATCCCAAAGTGTTCAGCTAATGGCCCAGTACAACAGTTCTGATGTTGCTGAAAACAAGTCCCAGTCTGTTCAAATTGATTCTAAGGCAACAGGAAACACAGAAAGTAATGCAAGGGCCTTGTTTGAATGGAGCCAGCACAGGGAAGGGCACAGTGCAAGGCTGGCAGAAAAAGAGGGAGAGCTGGAGGCTGAGACAGTGGATTCATCAGGGCATCTGTGCTGAAAACAGCATGTCTGGAAGATGGCAGTACCAGGTGATCAGTTTTCACTGCAGGAGCTGGCACAAGTCTCTGCTGCACCCTTTACACTCAGGTAGGCACCTGTGTGCATGTGTTTGTGCATGTAAGTGTGTAGCAGTGCAGGATGTGTGGAGAAGGGCTGCTCTTCACTTTAGGCATCTAATTGAAGCACATAAAAAAGATACCTGGAGTTAGGGAGGAAAATCAGGCCTCTTTTCTCTTAATCCCCTCTGTAAAATGCAGTTAAAAGCACTTTCTGTGCTCCAGTTTAACCAAGCTCCAAGCAGTGTGTGGAGTGTTCAGTTTTTTTTTCACTGACTGTGTGTATTTTGCACTCTGTAAGTTAAAATCTGGACCTGTGTAGAGTGTGGCACCCATGTCATTAGGCCATGGCAAAGCTGAGCATGGGGTGGCAGAGCAGAAGCTTTTGGTGGTCTGGTCCCAGTTACGTGACATTTGGCTCTACCTGCAGCCTTAAAACTGAGCTGGAAACACAGCATAAAGTGGAGATGGCTGGAAAGGTCTTGCACAACCCCACAAATGGTCACTGATCAGAAAAATTACACTTGAGTGACTCCTGTCTGAGTTTCTGGAGCAGTTACAAATCTATCCTTGTCCAGATGGGGCTGGAGATGTGCCAAGAAAGCTCCTCAGAGACCTATCCCTCATCTCTTGTCTCTCCAGAAGCTTGTGCAGTTGAATTAATATATATTTTTGGTTCATTCCTTCCTGTAAGTCTGGAACAGACTTTGCTCATTCCCATTGACACAACAGAGATTGATGTGGAGTGGTGACACAGCAGAGATTGATGTGGAGTTTTTAGGGGACTACAATTTAACAGTTGGTGCTTAGGAAAAAAAAAAAAACAAAAAAACAAAACCCCAAATTTTTATCCTAGCACATATTAGCAGGAAAGTCATGTGAGGCACAGGGTGATTAATTGTGCCACTCTGGGAGTCTTTGGTGCACTGACGGAGAGAAAGACACACTGGAGAACAAAGGAGACCCAAAAGAACAACCAGAGGTCTAAAACTCTGGTCCTATGGAGGAAGCTGGAGGAACCGGATTTATTTAATCCAGAAATCGAAGATTAAGGGTAGGATTTGCTAAGGACAGTCTTCCAGTGATGAAAGGGAGGAGGCTGAATCTGTTCTCTGACTGCTGTAGAAAGGATGGGGAGTGCTGAACTTCCAGCAAAACACATTTCAAGAAAGTTTTTACAGGTTTTCCCGTATTAGACAGGAGGCTTCATATGGGGGTTTTGTGGGTTTTTTACCATAGCAGACCCCCTGAATATGGTGTATATGTGTAATACATATGGAAAAGGTAATACATGTGGAAACTGGATCATGACTTTGAGGGAGGAAAGATTGCTCCTCTGTGCTTGGGATGAGATTCAGTGCATTGGAAGCAGGGAATTTGAATGGGTGTGATATAACTATGCACAAGGATCTGGCTTGCCAGATGTACAGTGCCATCGGCAAATCTCCCATGGACTCAAGGAATTTTAACATTTACAAAATAACACTGGAACTGACTACACAGAATAAACCAGAACAAATTCCCAAAATGACCATTTCTGTGAATGAGACCATCACAGTTACAATTACTGGATAGATGATCGAAAGGGAATTTTTTAAGGATTTAACCCTTATATTTAAAAAACCCCAATCAGTCCTAAAGAAGGAGGAAGGGAGGGGAGATAAGATGATACCCACACCTCTTTCCAGGATGGAATACCTGTGGGTTTTGCACACTGCAGGGTATATAAAGTCTGTAAGGCTGATCTAAGATTATCTGGGCAGAGAAAATGCAATAGATCCTTGAAACTCTCTGGATTTGATGGAGCAGTACCCATTTTGGGGGTCAGTGGGGGAATGTTCTGCTCCAAAGAGGCCAGCTGAATGAATACTTCAGTGAATAGAGAGATACTTGAATATTTTCTTGGTTGCCAACAGTCCAGTTTATCAAGAGCTGCTTTCTTAGAGATGGTTTGTCACTGGAAAAAAAAAAAAAACAACAGAGAAATCAGTCTAACATTTACATTGTTTCTTTGATTCCAACAAACATGGATCAGGGAATCAGGGTGGGAATCTTGAAAACTTTTCTCTAAAGTTTAAAGGGATGAGACCTTGCTGTCTGAACTCTTTGGCTGGAGGCTCCAAAAGTAAATTGCAGTTTCCTTACTTCTGCTTGCAAGGTTTCCATCAGGCTCTGGGAGAGGAATACAGTGGGACAATTTTTCTTGATCTTGCTCTTGTCTTAGTGAATGCTGAAAAACTGAAGGGAAGGTAGAATTCCCCTCTTTTTTCAGGCTAGAAGCTCAACAGGTTTTCAGAGGCTTGGGCTTTTCAACAAAGGTTTTGTGGGGGATTTTTGATTTTTAAATTTCAACCTGTCTTCTCCTATTTCAGTGTTCTTTGATTGAAGATATATTGGATAATTTCAAATCCTCTGAAGTGGTTTTCCAGGTATTCTTTGGCTTTGATGGAAGAGAATTAGTGTCCCTATCAAAGGCATCCAGAAAAATTAATAATTTGCTTCTTTTGTGTGGCAGGGAGGTTAATGGGGCCACCAATGCTGAAGCTGGCCCAGGGTGAAGAACTTTGATCTCCCTGAGTGGTTTTGATTGTTTGGAAGCCCCAAAGCTCCTGAGTTTTCCATGGAGTGGTGTTGCTTTTAGAATTACACCTGCCTGCTCAGCACAGGGCTCTGGACCTGAGGAAACACAACAAAAACACCCATGAAAGCACCTAGTTTAATGTTCCTGCCTCCCTTGTTGCCTGTTGTTGTACTGAAAAATTGTGTCCAACCCCATCTGATGGGATGAAGTTCAAGAGGGGAGCAGAGCTAAAAGATCCATCCCAGATAGATTCAGACATTTTAACCCCCCGTTCTCCTTATTTATAGTGAGTTACTGGTTCTTGGACAAGATGGATTTAATGGGAGTCTGGTGTGACTCAGTCCTTCAACAAAAGCATCCTTTCTCTGCAAAATTAGTTACTCATTTGTGCTGAATGAGGAATGCAAAACAGAATTTAAGGATTTAATTAACATTTGCTTCTCCTTTCAACGTATCAGTCTTTACACTCATAAACTTGGTGATAAAACTATTTTCAATTACTTTCTACTTGTCTGAAAATCTTCCAGCCTCCACAGAATCTGAATGTCCAGGTTAAGAAACCAAGTATGTAAAAAGAAAAGCTAGAAATAATATTCTGCTATTTTTATAAAAGGACAAATAATTTTTGTGTGCATATGTATTCATTTTTAGCCCAGCAGTTGTTACTGTATGTGCTAGAAGTACCTGTTAACATTAAAGCTTGTTTACAAATCTTTTGTTCTGACATAACTTGAGTGGGCACAGTTTAAAAATATGGGGTTTTTATCCTGATTTAGAATATTCCCATATAGGATTAGGTAACATACCATTATGACAATCTGACTGTGTCTAAGTAAAACAATATTATCTTTACCACCAGACTGGCATAATTAAAGCAGTGTTGGAAAACTATAGTTAAATGTTATTGCTTTGGACATAAACCAAGGAATACTATAATTTTTTTAAAAATTGTTTCTTCTCAGAAGTCAGGACTACAGGATTTGATTCAGAGTTCTTAATTCTGGAAAGCATTTTAAAGTTTACTAAAGGTGCCATTTTTAGTCATAAAAATAACAAAATGAAAAATCCAGAAGTGTATTTTTAGGAAGAATAATGAAGATTTATAGGGTAATGATAGTTGCAGTGCTCCTGGCCTAGGAGCCCTATATTGAACAGAGTGATTGAATGTTTGGCTTTTAAAAAGAGAGAGAGAGAGAAAAAAAAAAATCAAAAGCCAGATGAATAATGAAAAACAAATCCTTTCTCTAGTGAAAAGCCAAAGCTGTGTTTTGAAAATTAAGTGGTTTTTTGAGTTAAGCAGTGAAAAAATGGACTTGATCTTTGCAATAGGTTGGATTTATTATTGGAACCAGTTGGCTGTGCCATAGAGGAGCAGAATTTTCTGGTAATGAGAGCAGGAACTGGGAGTCAGAAGCAGTAGGTTCTGTTTCTAGTTTGGGCACTAGCACACAATGGAGCCTTGGGAAATGCTGCCTGGTTCGCACCTTGCCTTTCCCAGCCATAAAAGAGGGCTAAGAAAAGAATCCCACCTCACAAAGTGTATGCACTAATTAAGGAACATTGCCACAGCAGCTTGCATGCATTACTACTGGAGGGGGGATTTTCAACAAGGACATGCTTTATCTGCTTTTGAAAAACCCTGCACTAAACATTTACCAACCTGATTGCCCAGACTCCTAAATCCATGTGTGGCCATCTGATTTCCAGAGGTCTGTCTGCTGGTGACAAGAACATGATAGGGAGTGTTTTTCCCTGGGCCATGAAAACAGAAGGATGACAGGATTCCCTCTCACTGGGATCCTGCCATTTGCCTTGGCCAATTCCACAGCATTTCCCCACTCCCAGCAGTGATGTGTGACCCCTGCAGTCTCCACTGTGGCTCTCTGAGGCAGGTGGGGAATGGTCAGCCCAGGTCATTCATGCAAAGGATGGATCCCGATGGGTGCAGACAGGTCCTGCTGGAGCAGCTCCCTCAGGAAAGGAGCAGAGTTAATCTGCACATCCTCACTGCAGTTACCCCAGTATCCCCAAATCCAACTTGGTTCATCTCTCCCAGTCATTCAATTCCTAAGTCACCATGTATTAGCATTACAATTGCTCAGCCACCCCTTCCTCCAGCTGATGTCATGGTCGGTGAGTGAAAGGAATGGCCTTGGACACCATCCCTCCCTCCCTGGATCAGAGGAAATGTGTGCTCACAAGACAGGAAATTCTCCTCAACCACAAAGACCTGGAGCTCATCTCTCACCTTCCTGTGGGCCTTACCCAGTTCTCATCCGGGGTCTTTAAAGGTTATTAATAGCACTGGTTGCATTAACAGATGTGTGTTTTTCTTCTTCTGTCAACCAAGTTATTAAACTGAGATTTTTGGGTTGTGTTTATTCAAAGTATCAGAGATGGACTCAAGCATGTTGTGGTCCTGCAGGACAATGATTCTTTGTTGCTAATAGGCAGCCAAGTGGGATTTGTCTTTGTGGCAGGCTCTCAGTCAGCAATGGACAGGATCTCAAGTCTCCAGTGAAAAACAAATAGCTCCAAACTGGGGCAGGATTTGGTTTCACAAGTATTTCTTTACAGCAGTAGTGCATTTCCAAAACCCCAGTCACGTTCTCCTTGTTACAGCTGATTTTCCAGAACTCAGCTTTGTTCTCCTTGCTATGGCTGATTGTTCCAGAAGCCAGTCAAATTCTCCTTTCTGTGGCTGATCCTTTCTACACCACCACTGTTCCCCTCTCTCATATTGTTGTACCATTTGCATGGCTATGCAATGGCCTAGCTTTTGGAATTATCTCAATTCCAAAAGAAAATCAGGACAAAATCCCTTTCTTTTTGATTTTTCATCCTGTTAGGTTATTTTTATTTCAGGTCAGTTCCCTAATCCATATTTCATCTGCAGAAAAGCAGTTGTGGAGACAGAGAGAAGGTGACAAGGAGAGGAAATATAGGAGTTTGTGCGACTGGAGGCTGAACCAAACCAAAATGAGCTCCCTTGTGCTCCTCTTTGAGACACAAGAACCTCAAAGTGAGTCTTGGCTGCAAGGCACATGTGTGTGGTTTGGTGTTTGTGTCAAAGGAGACAGTTTGTATCTTTGGTGTTTGGTCACTGGGTAAAAGTGCTGGTGTTTGTTGGGTATAAAGCTCAGCAATCTCCCAGGCTGGCTCTGGGTTTGCAGGCAAAAAAAAGGTGATGTAGGGATTGGAAAATACTAGGTTCTCTACATTTCAGGAGTGTGACTTTCTAAGTCCTGCAAGTTCAAAAATTATTGTGTGACTTTTCATTCTTTAAATGGCACCTCTCTGTGTGCTAATTTAGGAAAGGAATCAGTCATCCAGGGTGGAATATAGGATGTATCTGATATTCCACTCTGGAATATCAGGGTAACGTTTTGGTGGCTATTGGGGACCTTAAAAAGGTGTTCTCATAAAACCTCTGCTGTCGAGATACAGCGGAGGAATTGCAGCACACAATATGCGTGAATGGCAAATCCCCAAGTTTATTGAAAACTCACACATATTTATATTGGTGTTAATGAAGCTTATACATATTGCAAAAGCTGAGCTCATTATTGGTTAAAGCACACTTAGATCAACCACACCTACTTCTATCTTCTAATGATTATTTTGTTTCTATGTTTGCATTCTTCTAGCTTCTCTACCTAGGGTATCTACATTTTCTGGCAAGCGATTTTCTCCCCCGTCTTCCCGTTTCAGCGAAGGTCACTACGACCTTTGTCAGTGATTGGACACCGGTTACATAATTCCCAGCTTGTTTCCTCTATCCTTATCCATCAGTATCACATCGAAATGTCCTTTCTCAACTAACCAATTATCCAAAAAGCTCTCTATACTCTGCAGTACAAGGATTCAGACACAGGGAATAGAAGTTCTGGTTTTAAATGTGCTAAGCCCTTCCTGCAAACTAATGATTCCATTTTCTCCTGCTTCCTGCTGGAGTTGTTGGTGCTTGGTGCCTGCAAGAAGGGATTTGGAGCTGGCACACAGGTAAGCTGTTCTGCTGCCTTTGGAGAAAAGTGTTATTTTGCCTAGCAAAGCAAGGAAAGGAGTGTTGAGAAACATCCATGCAGCCAAGTAACACACAGGATGGGGAGCAATCTGTCCTCCACAATGTCTGCACTGATCCTCACGAGGAGTTAAACTAGACAGAGTGAATAGATGGTGGGCTGGTTCTCTCTTGAAAAGGTTTTTTTTTTTTTCCTCAGGAAGAAGGACTGAGAAGATTAAAAGTTCAACTTTTTTTATCCCAGATTTATTCTGGAGTGTAATATGTATTGTAAATAACTTTCTTCATGGAAAAGTATGTGGATGAAGCCCAGTCTCTGGGCTATTTTCTCTGTTGTTCAGATTTAGCCTGAACTGGTATGAGTTTCTAGTTTTCCATAAATGTTAATGCTTTTAAAAACAAGCCCAACATGTAATTTTACTTATTGTAGGCTTTGTGTTTGTCATGCAGAACAACAGCCACAGCAGAGCACGAGCTCTGAATGGCCACCCTGAAAACAAAGTGCTCTGGTTTCCAGTGCAGAGTCAGGTACCCCTGAAATATGTGAACAAACCTGGGGCTGCTCTCTTGGTCTGGAACCCCCAGTTCTCTTGATGGGGTGCCTAGGCTGTCCTCTGGCTTTGCTCACCCTCCCTCTCTCTGTGTGGGGTCATAGGACTTGGGAAGGGGAGATCAGAGATATTCTTTCCTTGTGATCAGGCTGGATCCCTCTTTTTGTTGATTCCATAATGCCTGAGAGAGCAACTTCACGTCCCTCCTGGGACCAAACTCAACCCCTAACAAGGTTTCCTTTCCCCTGACATTGCTGCTGACCTTTGGTTCATGCTCAACAGCTGTGTGAACCTGACAGCCCCTGGAGCCTGTCCTGGCCTGGCAGCCTTGATGCTGTAGTCACTGAGACTGACTAGGAAGTCACTGGAAATGAACTGGCAGCATCAAATCCTCTGGCATGTGATCCTATGGGGTCAGATTTTGGATCCATCTGTTGGTTGCTTATCCCCATTTAAGTGTTGATAGCAGTTAAGAGCCCACCCAATGTAACAAGGCTTAGAACTGTAAATATTCCTGGAATACATGTAACAGCAGCCAGCCTTCTCATATGGAGTGTGGGCAAAGCAGTGCTCCCTAATTATGGATTACTGCGCAAATACTACATGTGATTGCTCAGTGAGTTGGAGACATTTGGATATCAACTTCAGCACCTCAAGACATCCCTAAATCTCCAAAATAGGCTGTTCTCACAGTTAAACCTCTGAATTAGAAGAGTTTAGTTGTGGGGGTGAAAGGATCCCCTTTAAACTGGTGAGCAGATGAGAGGGAAACAATGTTCTTGAGTTTCCTTGAGACCCATGAAATGACCATTTGAGTTTTTCCACAGAGCTACATTTTCTCCGTTGCTATTTAACTAATTGCTGGTAACTGCAGTGATGAAGACCAAAGAGCACCAGAGCAGCTTTGGAACAGAGTGAAAAAGACTCAGTGTTGTATGCTCTCCTTGATTTCTACCTCAGCCTTATCCTACACTCCCCTGTGGAAGGAGAGCTGGATCTTGTCACAGACTCTGAACAGGGCTGGCAGCCCAGTACACTACCTCATCCTGCCCTGGAAGTGCCTCTGAGTGACAACAGTGATCCCACGGCTCAGGACAGAACAGGTCCTGTGTGATCGGTATTGAACATCCACCCTTTGAGCAGATCCTTGTTCTGGGGCTTTTCCAAAATCCTGCAACATCTTTGAATCCAGGTCTTTGTTCTCTTTGGTCCACATGGAATCTCCAGAGCTTGTTCAACTCTGAGCACATCACCTTGGCTCTATCTGAAATCAGTATCTGGGAGTTTTGGGGCACAACTGGACAGCAGGAACTCAGTTGGCTGCATGGAAAAGAAACCTTTATCCATGTACTGCATCAGGCCTTGCGCAGGCAGCAAGATCCATCTGCGGAAGGGGATGTGGCATCCCTCTGATATGCCACGGGCAAGTGGTTCCTGCCAGGAGCACGATGCTGGGTTTGCCAGGCTTCTGGACAGCCACCCTGGTGCTTCCCAGCCCAGATGGTGGGTGAGATCTGTCTGAGCTCAGCGCTGCTTTTAGCAGCTGGGAGAAGGGAAGAACTGCCTCCCAAGGAGCTGGCTGGACACAGCAGCCTGTGTGGGATGGAAGGGCCTTGCCTTCTGGCTCAGGAGAGTGTGGGGGGTTTGGAGGGGAAGTTTTCTGGCAAGCAATGAACTTGTTCAAATAAACAAGAGGCTAAAACCAGCTTGTCCTGAGTTCCCTTTAGAAACTCTGCAGCAAATGTTGTCAGTGACTGTAGGTCCTCGTTGGGAATTCCATGGATAATCACTGACAGCAGGGAAACACGTGGCAGTACACGGCAGCTCAGAGAGGGCCCTCTGTTCTCTGAAATCACTGGAAGATCTGTCCTGTCTGTGCTGATGGAAACACAGCAGACTGAGCAGAACTGCCCCGTGCTTCTGGCTTGGCCATGCTCAGGCTCTGTGGCCTCCAACAAGTTCCTCCTTTGCACTGTAGATCCTTCTGTGTGTGGTGAGATCAGGGATAGACAGCTGCTTCTCTTGGGATTCTTGCCCAGGCTTTTAAACTGCGAGGTGCAACTGGAAGGGACTGTGTTCAGAATAGGTACATATTCAACATTGGTCTAATTTTTTACATCCTTAAAGATGAGCAGGGGCTTACCAAAAGCTCATCTTGTTACAAGACCATTTTTTTTCCACCAGGGAAAATGAGAAATGCTGCAAAGAGATAAAGAGGCTGTGTATGATCAAGGTGACACTGGACCAGGCTTGGGCTCTCTCATATTTAATGCTTTTCTCTCATTTTGCTGCACTGTGAGCCCAGCTTTTTGGGTCTGTGTCGTGGAGAAATTAACTTTATCCCATATGAAAGCAGGACATTATTACAAGGTGACTCGTGTCCAGGTGCAGTGATAGCTGTGGGAGGTGGCTGGGGCTAGGAAGGCCAGGACTGAAGAACTGAGTGTGGCTCCAGTGTGTGAAAGGAGCAGGGAATTTGGGATTCAAGGAGTGAAAAGAGGAGCCAGGTCAGGCTGTGCTGTGTTAGGTGCTCCCTTCCTGCTCCTTTCTGCACATTGCTATCAAGTCTCATGGCATGCAGATAAGAAATAAATACTTGTTTCTCTGGATTCATGGACTTGCTTCCTTTCAGAAAAATCAAAGTGAGGCAGAAGGTGGGAATCACTGTCAGAGTCTTGAATTTAAGAGCATGGTGTTGTCTTCTCCCTCTGTGAATATGGAAACCTCTTTCAGATCTGTCCATATCCAATGCTGCCAATTGCTTGTCCCATGGAAAGAATGAACCTGCTAAGCAAAGCCTAAACCTATAAAAATCCTGGGATGTAATTCTCAGCAGGAATATCATATCATATTCATATCATTCCTGTTACACCTAAACACTACAGACCAGTCTGGGAAGTGATAAGATTTTCTAGATTTCTCTGAAATCTTCTTTTATCATTGAGGGGCATCCCAGGGACACAGCAAAGCATTTTTCATGAAGCTGTGAATTTGTGTATGCATGGAAATTTCCTATGAATGGAGCATCTGGAAGGAGAGAATGAATCTTGGACTCGTGAAAATATACAGACCCACACATGGGCTCCACAAACACAACAAGCTGGAGCTCTTTCTCAAACCACTTTTCTCTTCTGCTTATTTTATGCCTTCTTGAGGCTTTTCCAGCATCCCTTGTTGGAATTTATAATCTGTCTGTTCTCATCATGGCTTCTAGTCCCAGGCTCAGTGCAACTCACATCCCTCCTTATAAAGGAGTAGCAGACTATTCCCATCTGATACCATTCCTACTAATCCTGAGAAGTTACAATTGAGTTAAAAACTCATGTGTGTAGTTAACATGCCAGGAAACACCAAAAGGAAAATATGTAAGGCCAAGGAGAAGTGACCGGACTGTTTAATGTGATTGAAAATCAAGCTAGGAATATTCAGTGGGGATTATCTCATGGAAGTGACTGTACCTGTTCACTGTAGCATAGTTATTTTATCTTCTGAGTCTTCTCATTCCTGAAAATGACCATTTCATATTTCTGGGAAAACCTGGAGGGTCCCTTTATTAGGATGTGCTGGTCACAGCAATCCATCATTCAGAGCCATGGTGTTAGTACAGCAGGAACTGCACCTGGAGGAGTGGAATGTCAAATAGCTGCAGCTTTTCTGCAGGGAAGAAAGAAAATATGTTCTCTCATGCACTGAAAAACTTCCTAAGAAACCCTGTGATACTGTAAAACTTGCCAGGAGATCTCCAAATAAATATTTTTTTGTTTATATGAAACTAGTTTTCCTTTGGGCCATGAGGTTTGAAATCCCTAGATCTCAAAGAAGGCAAGGGAAATATAGGGAAGTGGTTCTGCACGAAATCTTCTTCTCTGTCTTGTTTTGTAGGTTTGTATTGCTAAGACCTGAATGACTTAAGTGGTTCCAAGAGGCTGGATATCCAGAAAAGGTTCTTGCCCCAGAGGGTGTTGGCACTGCCCAGGCTCCCCAGGGAATGGTCACAGCCCTAAGGCTGCCACAACTCCAACAGCCTTTGGACCACCCTCTCAGGCACAGGGAGGGATCGTGGGGTGTCTGTGCAGAGGCAGGTGTTGGACTAAATCATCCCTGGGGGTCCCTTCCAAGTTGGAACATTCTATGATTCGATGAAACACTGCAGCACTTAAATCTCTTAGAAATCCCCACGGGTCCCCATGGACCTTCCCTAAACTCTTTCCATAAAAGACTGCACTAGAAACAGTCCATCCTCATTCTCTCTCTGCACAAATTTCCTTCTCATTAAAGAGGAATGGCAACTTTCTTATCTTGCCTTGGCCAGGAAACACCACAGATCTGTCACTTCAAGGAAGTAATTCTTTCTTAACCCTTACCAAAAGCAAGATTGGCCTACAAAGTCTAGAATACACTGGTTTTTTGTTTGTTTTTTTTTTTTTTTTTTTCTCCTTTGGATTCCCTGCTGTTTTGGTAATCCCAGTAACTGGTTAGAAAACTCTGACATGGGCTATCTGGGAGCAGAGTTATCACTTCAGTACAAACTGTGTTTTGAAATCTCTAGGCTCTGGTTTGTCTCTGAAGGTTATAAATACTGTTCCCAGCACAAATATTCTCTGTGTCTGAGAGCTAATGAGCCAAACAGCTGCACTGGGGCTGTCCACCAGGAAACACTAAGGCATGTGAAAAAGATTTTAACATGCCCAGAAACTCCGATATAAGAGACTTAATGTGTGTCTAAAATGCAGGGGTTGTCCCTCATCTAATTTATACCTTCAAATGAAACAGTCCTTTAATGATCTTCTTTGACACCTGTTTTGTCAGGACAAGACAGCACAGACCATCATCTCTGTGACACTGGTGCAAATCCAGCTGTTTTCAATAAAACAAGCTATGTTTACAGAAAGAAGAGACCATAAAGTGTCAAAAACCTCTCTCTGAGAAAAGTATGCATTTTTGTAAGGATCCATCTGAAATGTACCACATGCAGACAAGTATTCACTGGTACCTCTGACTCTCTGAGCAGCTTCAACTCCAAAGCACCAGTAAACCACTTTAACTCGCCAGCTAAACCAGGTTTTGACTACTTTGCACTACCAGAAAAAGGAAAGGTGTCCTGGCTCCTGCTGACACACCTGATCTAAAGTATCCAAGAATTTATAAACAGGATCTAGGAACTATTTGAAGAAACAAGTAACTTTGTCCATAAATTTGGATCAACAGCAGTATCTATAATTCACTTCAGAAGTGACATAAACAGGAGACTTAACTGTGTGTCAAACCTAAGTTAGTCAGGATAAGAGTGCAAGCGATCTTGCAGTTCATGGAATCATAGAATGCCCTGAGTTGGATGGATCCAGCTCCTGGCTCTGCACAGAACAGCTGCAAAAACAACACCACGTGCCTGAGAGCATTGGCCAAACACTTTTCAATTGTGAGGACCTGAGCGAGTGTGCAAAAATAAACATTCTGCATGTAAATCTGCTTCTAAGCCCTCCTTTGAGAGGATCACAAGGCCTTTCCTGCAAGACTTTTTCCCATCAGTGCTCATCAGATCCCAAACTCCCACCAGGGTTACAAATGGCCCACTGAAACGGAAGTAAAATGCAGTTGCACCTCACTGTACACAACAGCAAAAACTCTTATGTTATCAGATGTCAAAGCCACACCTGATCCTGGTTTAGAAAAACCCCTCTGACTCTGCCTGCACTTCTGGAACCCATGAGAGCAACAGCAGTTGTATTAAAGGACATCCTGAATCCTTAAATTCCTGATCCGGGGCTACGGGAACCATTCTTTTTGCCTGACTCATGTTGACTTAAACCCAAGTGACTTTTAGTTCAGGCAAAGTCAAGCCCAAGTTGTGAACAGGATCTTTCCATTCATATTCCCCGTAAGGCTGCTTCTTCTTAAAGAGAAAAAACAAATAAACTGGGTAAGCTGAAGACAGTAAATAATTTTCTCTCTTGTTTTGGGCTAAAAACTTCCCAGTTCCTTAAGTGAAAATTGCTGTGGCTTAGAGAAATGTGTTTCAAGGCCCCTTTATTGTTTGTCTATCATTAATCACTGGAAGAGCCTTTCCCTAGGGAATGCCATTGGCCAGTTTGCTTTTAGTACCTCCAGGCTGGATGCTGATCTGGTTCCTCTGCTTGCATCTGGCATGAGTCTGGTGAAGGAAGTGGAGTGACTTGGAATTCATAGCTGTGTGAAAGAGAGCAGAGGCAAGTATCTGAAGCCTTCTCAGATCTTTAGCATCTGGAGAACATAATTTACCAAAACACCCAAACTTCCATTAATAACTGCTCTGACATCCTGGTCCTGGCATTCTTTCCAGCAGGGAGACTGTGCAAGGGTGGGAAAAGAACAAAAGCAATAGGGAATAAAAGAAGCAATGAGCAATGTGGATTTCATATGCTCATAGAAATGGACAGCATACACTCTTCATGCTGGGTTTTCTCTGCTCCTGGCCTTTGGGATTCAGTGGAATTACTCCTGATTTACAACCATTTGAGTGGAACAGGTTCACTCCCCTTTTCTTCAGCAAAACAAATATTTATTGCTTAGGAAGAAAAGCATAGGATTCTTAAAATTTGACCTAGAGCTGAGCATAAAGTAATGCAAGATTTTGTGTTTCTTTAGTTTGTAAACAAAGAAGGAGCCCTTGGAGGGAGTGTGTGGATTAGTGCCAGAGGAATGGCAGAGGGACAGTTCCTGTTGTGCTGTAACTGAGGATTCCTCCTGCCACAGGCACAGCAGCTCCATGTGCATCTCATGGGAACGTGGAAGAGCAGGATGGTCTAACATGAGAGAGTTGAGCTTTGGGAATGCTGACAGCAGCTTCTCTGCTGGCTCAGGGCCCTCAGGCAGAGCAGGACCTTGATCAAAACAAGCTCAACTGCCTGAAGGAATCGAGATCCAGTGCTGAGCTGGAGGTAGCTGGGGGTCTGCAGTGCAGATATATGCTAAGCATTGTTTCCAAAATCACCCTGAGTGCCAAAGGGGAATCAAGGTCAGATGCTCAACTGGTGTAAAACTGGTGTGGCCCTCCTGGGTCCTACCTCTGATCTATGTTTTTTTAGCTCTGTCCAGACCTCAGGTTCCTGTAGCGCCCATGAAGAAACTCCAGATTTCCTGAAAATGGATGATTTTTTTTTTTTCTCTTCCTCCTGAAACACATCAGCACTGTTTTGACGTGGTGATTTAGCCCTTGGAGAGCCACAGAGATCCCTGCCTCTGGAGAGCACAGAGCAGCTTCCCTCTGGAAGGGAAAGGAACCATGTGTGTGCATCCCCATCCACAATGCTCACTGAGCACGGTCCATTAAACTCAGCATGAGATCCAGGCCCAGCCACAATCCAGAGTATTTATGGAGTGAATGTCTTCCTGTAAAAGATGTGGAAGGATGATGCAACCACTGTAGAGCCCCGACCTTCCTTCACGTCCTCTCACCTATCATACACACATTTTTATGATTATTTCCTTTATTTGGGACTGGAATAGCAGGGAGAGATCCTGGCTGCCTCTCCATTCTGCAAGGAAAGGGCAGGAGAAAGGTCTTCACCTCCTCCCATGCCCTGGGGAAATCCAGGAGAATACCAGTTTTTCCACTACAGCTAAAACAGTAGCTGCACTGGCCAGGCAGAATGTTTCAGGGGACACATACAGAGCCCTAGCAATTAATTAATGCCAGACCCAGGAACATTTCTGTGGGTTCTGAAGGTGCTGAGTGCCAAGTGACCAACAGCTGCCTTGGCAGGAAAAGGCTTTTTGCCTAATGTCCTTGAAACAGAGCCCAGCCCTACAATTTTCATCTCCCCCATCCCATTTTGTGAGGTTAGGCCATCTTGGGCTGAATTTTGTAAAAATCTGAAAATCCCCCAAAACTTCCTTTTTTACCAAAGCATCTTGACCTTGCATACTTGTCTCTCTCTGCCAGGCAGGTCATCAACTTCCAGTCTAATACACCAGAGAGAACATTGTGAAATGACTGTGCATGAAGAGGCATTGGAGTAAAGGTGATTTGAGACTATTTGCTTGGCCAAGAAATGGAACAAGCTACATCTTTTCTTTAACCTGACTCATGGCCATATTGCAGGGATCAGGTTGGAAAAAACCCAAGTGACTGTTATTCGCCCAAAGTCTGCCTTTAAACCCATCTCATGCACCTCTGTTGCCAGATGACATCATGTGTCTGAGGGGGAAACAAATAAAATATAGAGATGCAAATTATTGGTTCAAATAACTTCCTTAAAGCAGAAAAAAATAACAGACTGAGGTTTTGCAAAACTGATTTGAAAATATCTGTTATTTCATATTGAAGTCAAATGGCCCAAACTGCAAAAGTTTGAGCAGTGTGTCAGTGGTTGCTTTATAGTGGTTGGGAATTTAAAAGACAGTGTGGCAAAAGCTGTACTGAAAACAGAGGTTCTGAACTTGAAGTGTTTTAAGCAGTTTTGTAACAGTAACACTGTTGTACATAAATGGTATGAAAAAATGCAGCATTTGTAATAACTTTCCAAAACAACTAATAACACTGTCACCTCTAAATATATATAGGGGTTTCTACCACCACACAACTTTCTGGGAAAGTGAGCCAGGGAATTGTGCAGGAAAAGCATCCTCTCTGGAGGAGAGTCAAACTCAGCTTGTGTGAGTTTGGTCTGTCTGGAGGCAATGATGGTTCCAACCACAGACGATTTCGTTATCAATGTGTTTAAAATCCCATCATTCCTATAACAAGGCTCTTTATGGAGCTTGGAACTGGTCTTTTCTTAAACAGTTGTGATGTGAAACTTCAAAAATATCTATTAGTAAGGAAACAAATGAAAAAAACCAGACCAGCCTCATAGATGTCTGTCTGTAACTCTTGGGTGGCTGGTTGTTAATTGCTGCCTCGAGATGCGTAGGATGTCTCTGCTTCGGCCCGTGTGGCTGAAGAACGAGTCTGGACTCTTCAGTTTTTGGTCCTGAGGTTGTTTATTAATTATCTATAAAATTTTCTTTCTGCCCAGCCAAGGTCTGCTCAGCAGGGCAGCCACGAGCACTCTGACGGCCCCTGAGGTGGTGTTGTCCTTTTATACTACAAACTAGGTATAACATATTTACACTTAATTCCCAATATCTATCACCTGTGTTAGACAGTGCACTTCTACTCTAAACCAATCCCAAAGTGCAGAAAATGGAGAACAAGAAGAAGAAGAAGAAGAAAGGCTGGACACGCCCAAGTTCCTCCATCTTGTCCCCATAACCCCCATACCAAAAATCCTAAAATCTACATTTTTCACCCTGTGATAATTTTATTATTATACTATTCAAACCTCTGTGACTTTCAGGTCCTCATAAAAAGCTGGTAACTTGTTCCAGGGGTCAAAATCAAATCTCTAGGTGTTTTGAGCTACATGCCAGGGTCTCCAGCCCCCCGGCGGGGTCCTCGGCAACTCTGGACACCCAGAGGGATGGACTGAGTTCCGACATGTAACCACAACAAAAAGAATTAAGAACAGGCAAGTGAAAGTCTCACACTTAACATCTCCCAAATAATTTTTAAGGTTTAGTAACTCAGCTTGTGCAGTCCTGTCGTGGTGAGGGAAACTTGGACGCTCAATATGAATGTTTAGCAAGCTTCGTTTATTGAAGAGAGCATCAGACTTTTATGCACAACAAGTAATAAGCTCATACATATTCTGCAAGCTAAGCAATCTATTGGCTATACTACAATATCAGCTCTTCCTCATACCTTAGGGATTACATCTCTGTTTCTCATGTCTCTCTTACGACTTGTTATTGTACCACAGCCATGCTCAAGGACACAGTGTTTTGCAGGTGCAGGGACCCAGATTAGCTGCATCCTCCCAATTCTTGGTCCAGAACGTGGCCCCTATCACGTAGCCATTCCTCCACACAGTCCTTTGGAGGAAGATGCTGCTCTTTAATCAGCAGGTTTGCAGCTGATTTTGGACATGTCTGTGTTACATTCTATGGTTAACAATCCCTTCAGCTGGGAGAAGTCCCTGCCACTCCAAAGGTGCCAGCTCTTTGTTTCAGGGGGGCTGGAAGCTAATCGAGGATTCCTGTGCTCTGATTCCTGTGTACAGGAAAGGCTGGCAGAGCAGTAGCTGGGTGAGCTGGGGACCCCACTGACCTGCTGGTCTCTGAAATCTACCCCTCTTCTCTATCCTCAGGGCTGGGCTTGGGCTGCAGGAGGACCAGATGACCCAAGGGTCCTTCCAACTTAGATTATTCACTAATTTCATGTAATGAGCTGGAATAATTCCAAAACCTGAATGGGAAAGGTGTGGGCAGGCACCTGTTGGAATCTCAAACCTCTAATGAAAACTACAAAAATCCTGGGGGCCACCCACCCCTCCAGGTCCTCCCAGGCTGCCAGAGCTCAGGGATTTGTTGCTGCCTGTTGAGGCTCCTGAGATGTGCAGCTGGTGTGAATTACAGAACTATGTCAGAGCTGTTTTGTCTGAGTCCTGGATTTTAAGGCTAAGATCTTAGGTGATGCTAGAGGTCTTTGGAGGGATGGGATCCAGAAGAGAATTTACCCTTGCACCTTTTTGGATAGAGCTGTGTAGACACAGGCACTAGAGGAGGCTCCTGGTCCTTGTGGCAGAGCTGCAGCTTCTTCAGGAGGTGGCAGATCCCAGTGTCCATAAAATGGGATGAGAAAAAGCAGCATTTGTAGGCAGAACCAGTAATGTTATTTCATAGCCCATAACTGGAGAGAGGTCCCTTTGTCCCTTCTTTCTCTCAAGCAATGTTACCTCCAGCACATCCTGCTGTGCCTCGCCTGAGCAGGTGTTGAGGACCAAACCCCCCGAGACACAGAGTGGTTACAGACACCAGAGCTGTGCTCCAGAAGAGTCCTGTGGCACTGACAGACTCCTTAAATGATCCTGTCCAAGTCCACCTTAAACATGCCCTCCCTCCCTGCAGTTTTCCTTCGGGATAATTAAGCATTCAGTAAGTTAAGAAGTGGAAAAACCTGAGGAAGCATCTGTTTCACAGGTGGGTGCAGCTGTTTCTTCCAAGGGCTTGTTCTCCTGCAGTTTTGCGCAAGCCCGTGCCTTGGTACAAATGCTCCTGGCCATGATGGTGACTCACATTTGTATCTAAACATCCAAATTTTGCAGTTGTTAAGGGTCTCAGGGGATCACTTGCTGGCATACTGCAGTCTTGTGGCATGGATGTCCTTGGAAGTGCTGAGTTTCTCACTGTTCATCTGTTCTGAAACAAGGATCCCATGTTTTGATAAATAGGGTTTGGTGTCTTTCCCCTGGGTGCTCTGGGCTGTAACTCTGGTACTGCAGAACTGAGGTTTGCATCCTGCCAAGATCAGGCTTCAGAGTGGCATTTATTTTTTTCCTAGAAGTGAACATGTGCTTTTGCTGGCCAGCTCTGTCAGAGCACCATCTCTTTCTGACTTACGATGTTAAGATTGTTTATATATATATATAATATTTACAAGGGCATCAGCAGCCACCTCACCCATCCCAAGTGTCACATCCCTTGATAAACTTCAATGTCACAATAAATCCTCAAATACAATAGTTCCTCCCAGAACTAATATAATTATGGATTTCACAAGTCAACTCTGCAACCACAGACAAAATTTGTCCCCTGCCTGACATCCCTTTTGCTATGGGCACAGCAGTGTGGTCTGGGGGCTGTGTATCTGGCAAGCTAGGAAGAGGGAATCCCAGCTCTGCTGTAGCCAGCGGGTGTTTCCCTGCAGTCAGCATTTCATCACGGCAGGGCTGTCCTGGAGTGAGCAGGGGGTTGTTTTCCTGCCCTTTCCATCCACAGGGAAGGGAAACCATTGCACCCAGGTTGGAATTAGACAAGGTGAGGCACTGAGCCTTTGCTCAGTGCTGCATTTCTGTGACACTTTCTTTTGACAATTTACAGCCACTACTGTGGTGCCACAGCTGATGCACTTGGACAACAGAGCCAGCGATCTCAGAAGGCTGTTCAGGAGCCCCAGCTCTTCTTCACTTATTAAAGGGAGCCTAGAGAGATTAGGCTACAAATGGAGATGCCTTAATTAATTTCCTCTCAATTAGACAGCATGAATCTGACCCTAAATACCCTTCTAGACACACTGAATTAGTACTAACTTAAACTCAGGTCTGGAAGAGCCCTTCTCAGCTGTTAGTTCTCTGGGAACCACATTGAGCCCCAAAAATATCCAGGGCTGTTTATTTGTCTTGACCCAAGACACACAGACCAGCAGAACTCCTTCCCAGCCTTGCAATAAACACAGACCCTTGAGAGACATTGGTGGGTTTTGTTCTGTTACAAGTAATAAACCACAGATGGAGAAAACACCAGTGGCACTTGAGTACCATAGCCCTGTGCCAGCAGGAGAGAAGTGAAAGGGCCGAGCCCAACTTCAAAATTGCATTGTATCCTCAGACTGGAACAAAAAGCAGGGAAAGGACTCCTCCATGGCCCTGGATCTGTCACTTGTGACCAGCCTGAGTGTGGGAGCAGGATGCATCAAGCAGGCAGCACTAGCTGGGTAATGACCAAGGAAATGGAACCATTTTTCCGACCATTGAGTAGGATGGATCTCACCATCTCTGCTGGACCTGGTTCGTGTTTGGTGTCATCAGGTTAAAAGAGTTTTATATCATCAAGTCGAAGGAGTCCCAAATGGGAATGAGGACCTGTCATCCACTCCAGAGGTAACTTTTGCCAGAACTGACCAGCTGTGAGAACACAAGCCTGCTGCAAGGCTCCAGAGGCCACCAGTGTGTTCTGGGGGTGACCCAGCAGCTCTGGGACAGGAGACAGTTCTGAAGTCACTGAGGACTGAGTGAACACAATTCTCTGTACCATGCTGCTTGTAGCAGCTTTTATTTTGGCTTCTGCAGGTAGAGGGACATGGGTAGAGATCCTGCTGAGACAAAAGACTGTGTGTATGCTTGCCTTCATTTTATTCTTTGGCCTGACATGATTTTTAACAATTATTTAAATATCTGTTTTTCAAATAACTATAAATCCAGAGAAGCTGCTGGTTGGGCATGGTGACTGAACCCAGAAGAATGTAACAAGGTGTATTAAACACCCACTATTCTTTGCTTGGGGGAGATTTTAAGCAGGGTTGACATCTTTATTGCTTCACTTGAGGCAGCTCAGGCAAAAGGAAGAAATAAAAATCGGTGTTAACTTGGGTGCGTCCTGCCTTTGATCATTCTGAGTCACTCAACCATCATGTTCTTCTTTTACCTCTTGGCATGTCCAGAGGGGTTTGCAGCTCGGTTCTAGCATGAGGGGTAGTTTTGTTTCTCCCAGTGCCCTACGAAAATCTTGCACAATGCATGGAGCGAGCTCCCAAAATCAAGGGATCTCCAGCTGATACTTCTTCACATCCTGCTCCTATAATCCAAGAGGTTGCTTGAAGGATGAACAAGACTGGACTTGGTACATTTTACTGCACTGGGAAGGTGGAAGCATTCAGGTGGATGATGATGATGAGAAGCTTGGAAAGGATGATTTATAATCGAATTATTCTTTACTTTTGTTGTAGGTTGAAAACTTAATCAGCCATCATAATGCTGGCTTACTGCTGAATATTCCCCACAGAACTCCTGACAAGTGAGTGGTGTTGGGATTTTGGCTGAACAGTTCATCCGAGGTCACACAGCAGGTTTATGTTAAAGCAGAATTTGGAAGATCGCAGTTTGAGGTGCAGCTGCTGCTTCTTATAGAATCAGAGAATGATGGAATGGTTTGGGTTCGAAGTGAACTTTTTAAGTTCATCCAGTCCCACCCCCTGCCATGGGCAGGGACACCTTCCACTGTCCCAGTGTGCTCCAAGCCCCGTCCAACCCCTGGTCTTGAACACTTCTAGGGATAGAGCAACCATAGCTTCTCTGGGCAACTTGTGCCAGAGCCTCACCAGCCTCACAGTGAGAAATCCTTCACAGTGAAGGATTTCTTCCTAATATCTAATCTAAACCTGTCCTCTTACAGCTTAAAGCCATTCCTCCTTGTCCTGTCAATGCACAAAGGGGGATGTCTTATTCTAACAGAAGGAGGAATGGATTGAGCAACACATTACACACTGTCCTTTTAAAAAGCCACAAATATGCCATCTTCCCATCTTCAGGGGCCCTGGAGGGGTCAGAATTCAGCTGGGGTTTATATTCTTGCCATGTGAGAAAATGAGACCAGAAGTGTGCAGCACTTTATCCCTGTCTTGTTTACAAGCAGCAGGAGAATGTCCTGAGAAATGTGAGCAGCTAATTTTAGGTGACAACATAGTTCGGGCCCTCCAAAAGGAGAAGGAATGTATCTCCAGCCAGACTGCCTGGAGCTCCAAAGTTCCTGAAGGCAGTGGATGTTTATGGCATCTCCAGAACCTGAAATCTTTTGTGTGTAGACATAATCATCTGGTGTGCCACAAGCAGAGGTGGCTATCATGGACATGATTGTGAAATCCCCCATCTCATGGAAGAGGAGAAGCTGCATCTGGGGTGGTTTGCACTGTGCTAATGCTCTCCAGCCCCAGACCCAAGGGGATTTCCAAATGCTAATTAATTAGGAATCAGAGTTTTCTCTTTCTAGTAGTGGGGGCACAGGGAGCATGGAGGCTGATCTGGTGTTGCACAGGAACCTGAAAGGACCTAGATGAATTGCAGGGCTTGATTCCCAGGGAAACTGCCCTACCTTGGAGGCAGGAAGGAAAGAGGCTGAAAGAGGCTCCAGGATTACTATGTATTCCCTGTGTTTTTTTCCATCTTCTGTCTTGTTTCCCAGCACTCAGCTGGGATGGGGATATGCTGGGGCTGCATTGCACAGTGCCTGGGCTCCTGGCCTGGCTTTGTATTGGCCCAAAGAAGGTACCATCCCTTGTACCACTTCTCCCCAGGAAAGCTTCCTGACCCTAAGGAACGGCTCCATCTTTCTCAAGTCACTCCATATGTACAGAGGCTCCTGTCCAAAATCTGACTGCTCTGTCCCACCCTGGCCAGCAAGGATTAAGAGTGCCCTCTGCTGCACTCTTCCTTCCGTGGCAGTGCTCTGCTTGCTCTTTGGGAATAAACAAAATGACTCTTTATTACAAAAAACAACTTTCATGCTCTAAAGGTCTGCCGTGCTGGCTGTGCACAAGCCTGGTGCTGTATTTCAGCAGCAAACAGAAAGGATCATGACCCCAGATAAAGATGTGTGTGATCCTGCATCCATCCCAAAGCACTTTGGGGAACCTCTGCCCTTTATGAAAAACTTTCATCCAGAAGCTTTTCATTGCCTTATGAAATATGCAGCTCCTCATGCAGGAGTTCTAATCACGAAACTTTCATTCCCCAGAGCTGACAGGTGATGCACAGCCAGATGTGTACCTGACAGCACCAAACTACCCATCCCTCCCTCCTGCTCAGACTCTGAGTGCCACAAATCTCTGTTTCATCACTCCTCAGCCCTTGCAGCCAAAAAGGAACAAAGGGGGACTGTGTCATGAAAGCTGTGCCAAGCTTCATAATCGGAGGTAGAAAGAGGAAAAATTTAAAAATAATAATCCTGCGTTTACTGGGGTTTGATTTACCCACTTGGAAAGTAACCAAGCTGCAGGCAGCGGTGGCAGCCCCGTAACCGCCAGAGCCGCAGGAATCCACTCGTGCTCCCTGGAATTTGGGCATTTTTTGTTGCACCCTTTTGGGCTCCGTTCCAGCCTGTCACTCAGCGCGGGGCCCGCCCCTTCCAGAGGATATTTAAAGAGAAGCTGATGCACAGATTGCTCCAGAGAGACGGGAAACTCCGAAGGAGGGGGAGGGAATAGCCGGCAGTCTGGATCCCTGCCCTTCGCAGTACTCGGGATGCCTGGCAGCTTGGGGACAGTGCCCCGGACCCTGTTCCTGCTCCTCCTCTTCCCTGGCTGGGTACGTACGGCCCTGCAGCAGCTCTGCCTGGGCACTGCAGCTTCTTGCTTCGATGCATGCGAGGGCTTTGGGCTCAGAGACTCTTCCCGGCTGACAGCTGCTCCCGAGTTTCCGAGGGGAGCTGGGCTGGGAGCAGAGTGATGCAAACGTCCTGGGTACCTAAATCACACTGGGGGCTCCCCCGTGTAACGTGTGTCTTCCACGGGTCTCAGAGCTCCTGGCACGTGGGAACGGGTTTTGTTTCCTTCTACTCCTGGAAGCCAGAAATCGGCCCTGGTTGCTGTAAGTGCTTTTTTGGCTCAGTGAAACTGGGTTCACAGAGCCCCTTGCAGGGCTTGTTGAGGTGAGAGAGGCAATCAGTTCCTGGTTGGTGAGGTCTGTTGGATTGCTCCTAGCAGTACTTAGTGTGTGCCAGCCCTTTTCCTGCCAAGAATGCTAACTGGGCTGCAGTCTAAGGGAAACAGCTGCCATTTAGGGTGGGCATCTTGATTCTTACTCTGGCTCAGCTGTGGCAGCACCACATCGCTCATATAAACAATAACAAGTAATCCCACCACTGTGACTCTTGGTTACCACTCTGAGACAGGTGATTTTCCCTAAACCTCAATGTCAAATGCTCAGAAATGTGAGTTTTGACTTTCTTTAAGCATTAGGTTGGATTCAGTGACCTTTGATGTCTTTTCCAACCTTAATGATTCTGTGATGCTTTGTGGATTAAGGCAGAAAATGAGAGCTGTTACTCCTGAATCTCTCTTCTGTGTTGTTCAGAGGTGGGAGTAGCTCCAGGATTACTGTGAGTTGTGTTTAGGCTCATCCTGGGCAGGTGTCTGTATCCCTGTGCTCTGTCTGTGAAGGAGGTCCCTGGTTCTTGTCTCTCCAAAGGAGCTGTTATATGTGCTGCAGCAGCTGTAGGAAGGCATCTTTAGAGCCTGAGATGGAGAGAGAGCAGAGGTTATCCACAGTCATTTGGAGTTTGAAGGATGAATAGCTGTGTTTTGGCTGCTTAGTCTTGGAGCACTAAAAGAACCAGCTGAGTGTTTATTATATCACCTCTACCTTGCAGCATTAACCCCTGGCTCCCAAAGCTCTTTGCAAACACCTAGCTCAGCTCAAAATTCACCTTTTCCTGCCCTCTGAGTGCAGTGGGATCAAAATGAGCCCAAACATATTTTAAAACATCCTCTTTGGTTTGGCTCCCTTAGCTGGTTCCCTGGGCTCCTGTAGACATTGGTCAGGAATGAGAAATCCAGACAGTGACACGAACCTGCTGCAGTGGTGGAAGCTCACATTGCAGCACTCATACCTTCAAAAAGGTGCAGGGGAAGAGGTTTTATGTAAATATGAAGCAGGAAGAACATTCTCAGTTTTTCTTACCTGCAGGTAACTGGGTTTGATTTTGGCAGTTGGGAGGGAGCTTGTTATGGCTTGTCAGCTGAGCAGACAGCTCTGGGGAGTCAGAGGTGGAGAACACAATGGAGTAGAGCAGAGCAGGGGAATCCTCTGGTCTGAGTGTTGGCACTTCTGCTGTGGCTTGGCCATCACTCAGGGGTTCTGGAGGTCCCACAGCTTCACACACAGTGTTTGTGATGGATGCAAGAGCTGTCAGAAAAGCCAGGAGAGCCAACATTCCAGGCTTTAAAACCTTCTTAAATCCATGGCCTTGATCTCAGCTTTGTTCTGCTGCTCTCAGAGTTCACAGAAATGCTCTGCAAACCTCAACAGAAGCCAGGTCAAAGTTGTCGTGAACTTGAAGTCAAGAGTATGCCCGGTGAAGGCAGAAGTGAGTTTTGGGGCAACCCTTTCTGCAGAGGCATGGATGTGACAGCCTGGTCAGAGAGTAAGAAAACTAGATAAGTTTTCCCAGAATTGGCTTGTCAGACTTTAGGGAGCTGAAGATAAACAATGATAGCTTATTATTATAAACAACCTGCAGGTGGTGTTTTCCCACTCTGTTTTCCTGTTTTTCTCAACAATTATTTATAAGAATGGCTAATTAACAAAACATCTATCAGGTGAAATGTATTGATTATTGACCAGTCTGATCTATCTGTACTGGAACAGTGTATAAAAAGAGAGAATTCAAAGTAAAGTGAGGTGCTGTGCAAACTAGCCTTCTGGTGAGTCTGTGTCGTTTCTTACTTGACAGTGACACAGATGGAAGAAAATGAAATATTCTCTGAGTTGAATCCCTCTGGACCCAGGTCAGTGGCAGGTTATGTGGAAATATTGGGCTTTGTGTTACCTTTGGGTCTGCAACAAAGCCCTGAATTCCAATCCTGGCAGTTCTTGGGAACGGTTTATGGAGTTCTTTGGGGCAGTTTTAGGGTAGTTCTTTGGGCAGAATAATGAGAAGCAGCCCTTGGAAAGAATGCAGGGTGAAGGGTGCTCCATGCAAAACCAATATAATCCACTATTCAGCCTCTCTGAAAGAAAATTCAGTAATGGAGGGCTCAAGGAAGTTGGTTGAACATTGACTTTTTCCCACTTGAGAGCCTCCCTGGCCAGGCAGTTTTTCAGTGCTCTGGCTGTTGGGTGTATGTGAGCCAAACCCCATTCTAGCTCATTCCCTCCTCTTCCAGGCCTTGGAGAGCAGCAGGAATTATAAATAGCTTGGGCTGACTTTGCTCAGCAATAAAACCAGCAAACAGGAGCCCCAACACCTCCTGGGCAATGGAGGGAGACACATCTGAGCCAACTGGTGGGAGCATCTGGGAGTATTTAGAAGGGTCCTGAAAATCATGATGAATTGGGCTTTGGAGCTGATGTCTGGGGGAGCTGAGGTACAGCATAGGTGGGTGCAGGGTCACCAGCTGGTCTCTGATGCAACAGAGATCTGAATCCAGATGTTCTCCTGCTGAAAAGCAGCTATGATACAATGAGGAAGTGAGGCTGCTGTGAACAGAAGGTAAAACCAGGTGGGCTGGTTTATGTGCGTGAGTTATTAAGGAAATAACTAGTGCCAGCAATGATTAATGAGGATGGGGAAAAAACCCACAGAATTGTGGAATCATGGAATGGTTTGGGTTGGAAGGGATCTTGAAGATCATCCAGTTCTATCCCCTTGTCATGAGCAGGGACACCTTCCACTAGACCAGGTTGCTCCAAGCCCTGTCTGACCTGGTCTTGGACATTTCCAGAGGTGAGACAACTCAGTTGGGTTTAAAGCTGTTGCATTCTCTTATCCCCAAAGAGCTTGGTTTGGTTTGCATTTCAGCAGAACTATTTTGGGAGTGTTTCTTTCTATGGCCTGTGGCTGACACTGCATTGGAAAATGCTTGTTATCATTATTTTTTCTTAAGTGCATGGATTAAGTCTTTATATAGATCCCACATTAGGAATGCTTTGTCTCTTGTGTGGTCTCACACGCCCACTCCAACTCATCTGGGTTCCTTGGCATCTCCAGCAGGTGGAGCTGGGAAAAAGTAGGGAAGATTTCTGTATTTTTAGTTCTTTTAATGCACTTCAGCAGTTGGGAATTGATTCCTGGGACATGCCAAGTTCTGGTGCGTGGCTCCAGGACAGTCGGCTGGGAACAGTTGGGCTGCAGGCTGGAGAGGCTTGTTTCCAAAATACTTAGTGCTAGGAGTTATCCAGGAGAATTACGCTGATTCCTGTTGAGCAGGGAGACTCTAGAAAGACTCACCCCTTGGGACCACCAGAGGGAATGGCTGGAGCTCTTTCAGGAGTGGTTTAGATGGAGATCAGGAAAGGTTCTTCCCCTGGAGGGTGCTGGCACTGCCCAGGCTCCCCAGGGAATGGGCACGGCCCCAAGGCTGCCAGAGCTCCAGGAGCCTTTGGACAACACTCTCAGGCACAGGGTGGGATTGTTGGGGTGTCTGTGCAGGGACAGGGGTGGTATTCCATGATCCTTGTGGGTCCCTCCCAACTTGAGATATTCCATGACTTTGAGGGAATATTTAGCCCAATCCCAGTCCCACAGTGCTGTGTTGGTGACACAGCTGTACAAAGAAGGTTGCACATTCTGACCCCACATGAACTAAAGTCAGAGCAACAGTAAAAATAGCTGGAAAATTTTTCCTACTCTGATTAGTGACAGACACAATATTCAAGGAAGCTATTTCACAAGTGAGGGCTGGATGGGATCTGAAAAGTGCAAACAGAGCCATAACAAGACATATTTTTTGACTTGTTCCAGTTGTGTGTGCCCTTCCCTGCTGCCCTCAAGGCTATTACCAGCTCAGCTGCTGCTCTCCTGGGGTGACAGCAGAGCTGTGAGGGGTCTGCCTCACTGTATGCTTCCCTCTCCACCCTGATCATAGCAGTGCAGGATCCCAGAGTGTTTTGGTGGCATCATCCATGTGCCAGGGTTGTGTCAGCCCTGGGTGGGAGCTGAGCTGTGTCCATAATAGTGGACGATGCATGGAGCGGGGCAAGGGGGAATTTGGATGGGCAGGATCTGAACAGTAAACCCGGCTGCAGCTGGCACTGATGTTTCTGAGGAGGTTTCAGAGGATCTCTAGAGACCACATGTTCTGCACTGTTCACAGTCAGGTTGTTACATCTTGCCCAAATCTGCGCACAGCCAGAGCTGAGCTGGTGTTCCTGCTCTGAGCTGATGCAGGACAGGGATGGCACACACTCAGTGACTGGGATGCTGGACCCATCTGGGTTTTCCAGAGCAGGTAATCCTACTTCAGCTGGTCTCTGTTTGGTGTCTGAAGTGTCATGAAGCCAAGGGTGTGTTTCAAGGGCTGTCCAGTGAAGTGCTGCCAAAGGGGGGCATCTGTGCACTCACAAGGTCCCAAGGAAGGTTGGTTATGCTGGGTTCCTTGGAAAAAGGAGAGGGCGCATGTAATAAGGAAGAAAGTGTGAGATGCAGGGGACAAAATGAAACTTGCAAGCTTCTGGGCTGGTTTTCAGCATCCCCACAGTCCTACTGCCTGGCTTTGGGCAAGTCCTGTTGCTGTGCACATTGCTTTTTCAGCTTCCACTGGGTCTGATGCTGGTAGAGAGGCTTTGATGGTTGTCCTGTGTAAAAGCTGGAATTCCTTGCTGTTAATGATTACTACTTTATTGCTTCCAGAGAGGGTGAGCTGTGCTGGGGACTCTGAGCTACTGCTTGTCCTGTTTGGTTTGGATCTGCTTCCAAGAGACATCTAATTTTTTTTTTCCCCCCTTGAGCTCCAGATGAAATAGGGATGAGGAAAACATGAGTCCTGTGAGTACCTGGGAGCTGCATACACCCCTCTGGCTGGTCCCCTTCTCTTCTGGGATATCTGTGCTTTCAGCAGAGACATGTTTTTCCTCTCCCTATCCAGCTGCCTTGCAATAGACTCATTCTCTCCATGGCTTTTTGCCTTCCAGGTAGAACCACAGGCCTGCATGTTCCCATGCCAGTGTCCCTCCCAACCTCTGCAGTGCCCTGCAGGTACCAGCCACGTGTGGGATGCCTGTGGCTGCTGCAAGGTGTGTGCCCAGCAGCTGGGTGAGCTCTGCTCCTTGCACAGGCCCTGTGACCATCACAAGGGACTCTACTGTGACTTCTCAAAAATCCACAGAGGCAGTGGGATCTGCTTAGGTGAGAGCTGCAGGTTCTGTCCTTGTGTGTTTTTTCCATGGTGCCTCCCCAGAGCACCCATCAGAATTTCCTTGGCGCTTCATCCAGTGCCATGGTGGGAGATCAGTGCCAGCGTGGGAACAGCAGATCCCCTGGCACAGACACAGCTGGCGTCTCACAGCTCCAGCGAGGCATGAGTGGGGCTGTGGGACTTTCCTGTGTCTTGTGACAGTGTATTTCTGGCCACAGCATATGGGTGGGAAGAACTGAATAGCTCCTTCACCACATTGTGTCTCTGTGGAACATGAGAATTCCAGAGCCAGGTAATACAAACGCAGAAATTGCTTTCTCTCCCAACACCTCTTTTCAGCTAGAAAAGAAAAAAAATGTTTTTTTCTTTTAGTAGTTCCTTCTGAAGCAAGCAGAAATTATTTTGGTATAGAGGAAAATAAATATATAAATATATATATATATAGAGGAGTCCAGAGGTATTTCTGCAACCTCCTGGACTCCTCTGCCCCATCTCTGACAGGAGCCAACTTTTTTTTCTTAAATTCAAGATTTTCAAAATAGTCAGGAAGACCTAAGAGTTGGCAGTTTATTGTGAGTACTTAGGGAAATGTTTGGCCACAGCACTGGATGTCTCTGGAAATGATCCAGCGCCAACCTGAGACAGAATCATTGTATCATGGAACAGTTTAGCTTGGAAAGGATCTTAAAGCTCTTCTTGAGCCAGCCCCTGCCATGGGTGGGGACACTATCCCAGTTTGCTCCAGGCCTTATCCAACCTGGCCTTGGACACTTCCAGGACTGGGGCAGCCACAGCTTCTCTGGGCACCCTGTGCCAGGGCCTCAACAGCCTCACAGGGAAGAATTTCTTCTCAATATCCCATTTATCCCTAGCCCTTGTCTAACTGAGTCTAATTTGTTGGTGTTTAGTCCTTCAAGAAGTTTTTACAAGTTGCTTCATTTTCATTCCCCAGTTTGGGGAATTTTTTTGAAGCCATGGTTTTTGGAGCTCCTGGTACTTTCTGCAGACATTGAAACACCTGAGAGCTGAGGATTGAAGCTTAATAAGGCAAACACAGGTGTGATGACATCCAGCAGGTGTGAGCTGCATGCTGCCTCATTCCAAATGGGAATGAGGTGTCTGTTTGTGAAGAAAAGGTAGCAAAATCACAGGAACAATTTCCTCAGGAGTATGGGAGACACCATTACAAAATCTCTCCGTGAAGCCTTGAAATCATTCTAATAAAGGTGCTTTGTATTCATCAGACATCCAGGTTTGATCCAAACATTTTGGAGTGAGAGTCCCAGATCCTGCTGTGGAGGAAATCAGACTTGCAGACACAACTATCCTTCCTGGTTTTAAATAAGAAATTAAGCTTTTCACAGCAAAAACTGCAGTGAACACAGTCCAGGATTTATTTCTAAAATGGGCTGAGGATTTGGGCCATAATATCCTTGGGTGATGTTTTTATGATGTCCACATCTGTTGGAAGATTTTGGAGGGATTTTGGAGGCACTGAAGGAAGCTGGAGGAGTGAGTCAGAGGAAAGGAAGGATCAATGTTTTGACTTAAATTTATCCAAATAAGCAGATGTGCTAGAAGGAGAAAAGAGCTGAGGTATCAAGAGAAAAGTATCTCAGTTGAGACCAGTCTGTAGGCTGTATTGGGAGAGATGGGAAGGGAACCATCAGAGGGAAACTAATTTTATATTTGTGTAATATTATCACATTCCACATATTCCAGAGGAATCCTTTCCTTCCTGCAGAGACCTCGGAGTACCAGAAAGGTAGACAGGATCCTGTAGTAACGCTAAAGCAGGGGTCCTGCAGGTGATAGGGAGTGCAGGGAGCTGGTAGAGCTTTACAGAGCAGCTCTTTCAGCGATGCCATATCCCCTGAGGAAAAGGGCAAAAAGTCTCCTTGGCTGGGCTTGGTGGTTGGGTGTGGGTGGTGCCAGGCAGAGCCAGGGAATAAAGAGCTGGATCACTTAATGGGAGCTGTCTTTTCGGAGCCTTAATGGGACCAGGTCAGAGGGAAAGGGAGGTCATGGAGGGCAATGAAGGGCACAACAGAGGGATTGAGTTTGGAAAACAAAATCAACCCCTGGAGCAGGCTGCTATTCTTTGGGAGGGGAGGGAGGAGAGGGAACGGCATGATCTGCTCACTGAGATGGAAGAGAGTTTAAAAATAAGTATGAATGGTTGTATAGAGGGAGGGTGGATGGGTGGCTTCCACTTTAATGGATAAAGTGAGGATTTTGAAATGTTGAAGTTGGAGCACAGGAGTATTTTTATCCCAACGACATTGTAAAAGAGTTGCAAGATGAGATGCATGTCTTAATAGGAACAGTCCAGAAGGATTTGTGTCCCCTCAAGGGATAGGGATGGGATGGAAAGAGATTCTTACTCCTTGTTTGATTCAAACACTTTCTATCTGAAACAGTGTCCCTGGGCAAGCAGGACCTAGGGGAAAACAGATCAGGTTTCCTGGGAAGCCTCCACAAGCAGTCAAAAATCCTTCCTTTTGGTAACTTCCCCATAAAGGTTTGCGTGGATTTTTAAATTTGCTTTTTTTTTTTAGGATTCAGGATTGCAGAAAACAGCAGCTGCTGAAAACTGTCCAAAATCAAGATTTCTGACTTGTGAAAACTCTGAGATTTCAACATTTAATTTCAGGCTGAGAGAAAAAAAAAGATATTAAATTAAAAAAAAAAAAAAGGTATTTTTTTAAAAACCTCAAAATTTTCCATGACTTATTTAGAATACTCATTTGGCTGTGCCAAAACTTTCCCTTTCCATTCTATCAAAATATTTCATCTTCATAGTATCAAAATCAAAATAATTACCAGAGCAAAATGCTTCCCTCTGTGGATACTATCCCACGAGTACTTCGGTTGAGCATAAAGGAAATCTTTCATGTCAGATGGTTCAGTTGGTTCTTCTTGAAAACATTCTTGATCTTAATCAGCTAAGAGATTTCTCCTGGAAAGCTTCCAGTGCGAAAGTTCTGGCTAATGCAGTCATAAGAACTTGGGAGCGTTGTTGTGCCTGCAGAGTAAAGGTTCCTGCTCTGTGTCAGATATTGTTTCCTTTTTTTTTTTGCTCATTTAAGTTTTATTTGGAAGGAGGCAGAGACTGGAAGGAGGTCTGGTGATGAGAGATCCAGAGATCAGAAAAGAGAGAACTGGAAAAAATTGGGACTGAAAGGAGGAAGAGATTTGTGCATCATAGAGGGGCCAAAAAGGTCATCAGCCCAAAGTGTCATTTTCATTTGTAGGTACCATTTGCATGGGGGAACCAGCCGTTCTTAGAAGAGTGTTGCCTATTGGTATCCCAGGAGTACTGAGGAGCAAAGCCATGCTCACATGACATGTCAGGAACGTCTTGCACAGCACCACTGACTTGTCACTCTGAGCTGGTTGGGAAGAACTCTGACAGAGAAACAGGCTCTTTACAGGCACCAAAGACAAAATCATACTTAGTAGCTCATCCAGGTGGAAAAGAAATTTTTCTAGAGAATTTTGGGAGGACCAGCACTTCTGAAAAATCAGTGTCATGGGGTGCCTGGGGTCCAGGGAGGCAAATATGACATATGCAGCACTGGGATGGCAAAGCAGGGGAGGATGGGCTCTATCCCTCCTCAGGAGCTCTGTGTCCCCAAGGCAAGGCTTCAGCCTTCTGCTTACTCCTCCTTCTCCTCCTCTTCCTCCCCCAGCTCATGAGGGTGCGACATGTGACCTGCTGGGCAAGATCTACCTCAATGGGGAGAGCTTCCAGCCCACATGCAAGCTGCAGTGCATCTGCATGGACGGGGCCATCGGCTGCATCCTGCTCTGCTCCGATGACCTGCGCCTGCCGTCCCCAGAGTGCCCCACGCCCCGGAGGGTGAAGTTCCACAACAAGTGCTGTGAGGAGTGGGTGTGTGAGGAGGGCAGCGAGGATAACCGCTTTGGAACAGCCACGGCAGGTCAGTGGGGCACATGGGATGGGGCTGGGAGCTGTTTCCTGGGGAAGAGGGGTAGATTTGGAGCACTGACTGGTTTGGGGCTGGGGGTGGCTTTGTGCATCATCATGATGGGGGTGAGTACCAAGTGTTGGGTTCCAGAGCTAAACACTAGGTCCAGCCCACCCAGCTGCTCTATCAGTCCCCTTCCCAGCTGGACAAGGGGGAGTGTAAGAACCGTGTCTGGACGGGCTGTTTGGGTCCAATCCGGCTAGCTACAGACCTTAGCACACATGAGCTTACATGGATGAAGGCAAAAGACTGGAAGCGCTCTTCTCCACATGGGGACAAATGTCCTCTGCTTATTGACTTGGAGGACACACCTCAGACTCAGGCAACTCCCAAGATGGGAAAGAGGGTGTTGCCTGATGGCAGGAGACTTTTATATCCAGGGAATGGGGGCAGAGGAAGAGGACCACTGCCAGTGGGATACCAGTGAGGAGTGGCGAGGGGACACGTAAACGAGGGAAGAGACCACCAGGGCTGGCACTTGTTGGGGAGGAAAGAGGAAGACCGTGTGGTCATAGGATACAAATCATGTGAACAGTGCAAATTACCAAACACCCAGTGCAAACAACTAAATAACTATTTAGTGCGATACAACAGGGGAGAAAATAAATGGAAAGTGACTTGTAGGTTGAGATAAGGCAGTTTATTAAAGGAAAAGTGAAAGTTTGCATGTGCACAAGCAAAGAGAAAAAGAATAGATTTATTCTTTACTTCCCATCATCAAGTGGTGTCCAGCCACTTTCTAGGAAGCAGGACTTCAGCACATGGAGCAGTTGCACCAGAAGCCAAGCATTGTGAATAGCAATTTCCCCCTCCCCCTCTTCCTCCTGCTTTTCTTAGCTTTTATATCTGACCTGACATCATACAGTCTGGAATATCCCTGTGGTGAATTTGGGTCAGCTGTCTTGGTTGTGTCCACTCCTAGGATCTTGCCCACTCCCAGCCCCTTGATTGGGGGGAGAATGTTGGAGAGACATCACTGATGCTGTGCCAGCCCTGCCCAGCAGTAGCCAAAAACACTGGTGTGTTACCAACACCTTTCCAGCTCCCACTGCAGAGCACAGCGCTGGAATGGCTGCTCTGGGAACATCAACTCCAGCTCAGCCAGACCCGATACAAAGTGAAACCTCAGCGGTGCTATGGGAAAGCTTCTGTGTCCTGAAGTGTCCCAGCAGACCTGTCTGGAGCCGGGCTATGTAGGAAATGGCCCCTGCCCACCTGCATCCCCTTCCTGCTGAGAGGCCAAGCATCTCATGGGATGGGCCAGACGTTTGCTGATGTTCCTGAAGTGTTAAACTGAGTTGGGAGCAGCCATGGAGCTGCCACTCTTTGTCCAAAGCCCTAAGCCTTGCCTTGTGTCTCTTCCTCATGGCTCAGTTTTCAGGAAGGATCCAGCTCACAGGCCAGAGCTGAACAACCTGCAGGAGAACTGCCTGGTGCAGACCACAGAGTGGAGCACGTGCTCCCGGAGCTGTGGAATGGGCATCTCCACCCGTGTGACCAACAACAATCCCCAGTGCCGCCTGGAGAAGGAGACCCGGCTTTGCACGGTCCGGCCCTGCGACTTCTCCATGGAGAAAACCAAGGTACGGTGAGGTACGGTGCTGGAAGATAGGGGACACAGCACCCCAAATGCTGGGGACAGCCTTGGGAATGATCCTGGCTCTATGCTTCCACTTCCTCTGTGTCCCATTGCCCAGTGATGGGGTCAGAGCACAGGCCTCAATGCATCTTTCCTGTCATGTCCATGGTAATTCATCTGCTTTCTCCCTAGAAGGGGAAGAAGTGTGTGCAGACCCCAAAGCAGCGCCAGAGCCTCCACTTCGAGTTTTCAGGATGCACCAGCACCCGCTCCTACCGGCCCCGGTTCTGCGGCAGCTGCTCGGATGGGCGCTGCTGCACCCCATTCCTGACCAGCACGGTGGACGTGGAGTTCCGCTGCCCCGAGGGGGACTTCTTCAAGAGAAAAATGATGTTCATCAAGATGTGCTCCTGCCACTACGACTGTCCCCAAGACAATGACATCTTCCTGGCGACATATCAGCATTGGATGATCGGAGACCACGTCAAGATTGAGCAGCAATAGCCCTGTCTTGCCAGATCTGAGGTGTGCAGGAGCGCTCTGCAGTGCTTTCGTGGCTGTGTCCTGGCCAATGCAGCCTCTTCCCCTTCTGTGAGGGGCTGTGCCTTCCACAGCAGCACCATTCACACCAGCAGTCCCTGTGGTTTTCCCAATGAGCCGAGGGAGGAGCTGCAGCTTCTCCAGCCCCTGACCCCCATGCACAGTGTGCAAAGGTCAGTGAAGGAACCAGAAACAGGCTTGAGCTGCAAACTTGATCTGTATTCCTGCTGGCCAGAAGAGAGAGTGGTTCAAGATCATGTGGCTCCCGCCTGTCTCCAGACAGAGCACAATTCCTGATTCAGACCCTGAGAATTCTTCCAGCATTAACTGGGGGTAGACCAGGCTGCCAGACCAAGGTGTGTCCCCTGAAGGTGCTGCTCTGAGCAGCTTTTAGTGCCTTGATGAACATTTCATAGAACCATGGAGTGGTCTGGGTTGAAAGGCACTTTAAAGCTCATCTTGTTTCAACCCCCTGTCATGGATAGGGACACTTTCCACTAACCCAGGCTGCCCCAAGCCCCGTACAACCTGGCCTTGGACACTTCCAGGGATGGGGATGGGGCAGCCACAGCTTCTCTGGGCTGGTGTGGCAGGGCCTCACCAGCCTCACAGGGAGGAATTTCTTCCTAATCTTGTCAGAAATGGCACTGGGGTGGGAGAGGGACTGGACCACACAAGCTCACACATGCACAGTGAGGCTGCAACTGTTTCAGCTCTGGAGTCTTTGCTCTGGATGTTTTTAAGTAGGAGGAACACTTTGCAGCTCCAGTCTCCCTGGCAATTTTAAGGTACTGGCAAGAGAAATCCTCCTATTTGTAAATGGAGCAGATCCCATCTGGAGTTACTAGGGCAGTGCCATGGGGAGCTGTTGGCACTGGTATCTCCAGCAGTGGGACTTCTCCTGGCCACAGACTTGGCAGAGTCTCTCTCTGCCCGGAGAGGACCCCATTGCCAGCCCATAGCTCCAGGAAAGGCCACCAGCAGCCAGTGCCAGTGGTATGTCCAGCAGCACGTTGGCAGCTTTGTGGGACTGCTAAGGTCTTGTCAGGTGTGGAAAAATCTGATTTTTAGCAGAAAAACCAGGTACAGCACCTGATACTGGTTCTTAAGCCATCCTTGCTTATCACCATTGGAAATCATGAAGAATTTCTGTTCCAGCCAGGCAGGAGCAAGGCTTCACCTCACTATATCTTCCTACCCCAAATTAGAGCCTGATGCCAAGGGACATTCCTAGCTGTCCCCAACTGTTGCCCTGAATTTCCAGACTGCTGATACACCAGCTCAGGGTCCATGTTCCATCCCAGCCTCTGTTCTTTCTCTCAGCCTGCAGCAGCTCATGAATCCTCACCCTCCTGTAATCAATTTGAACTGTAAATAATTTATCTGATATTGTTTCTAAAGCCTTTGTACAGTCCCAGGATCCTGTTGGCACAGCCCTGCTCAGGCTGTTATTCCTCTCTGAGCTTCTCTCGTGCCATTCATACAGTTGCTGAGTCTCAAACCATCCTGAGGTTGCACTTTACTCAATGCTAATAAATATCTCTATTTTTTTATATCTCTGACCTCATCCCTTTGTGTGAGGCTCCTGCCTGGTTCCTCTGCTTACCTTTCCCCAGTGCTGGGATCTTCTGTAGAGTTGATGGCTGGGTACTGGAGGGGAGGGGGTGACAGGGTTTTTTTTCCTGTTCCCAAATAGCAGCAGGATTGATGTTAGTGTTTCACAGACACCTCTGCAGCCCACAAAACACAGCTCCTCCCTCCACGGCTTGGAGGGGGGACAAGCAGAGCCCCCCTCTGCCTGCTGAAGAACCCACAAGTCCTTAATACCAGATTAAAAATAACTCCGGGAGCAGATGTGAACAGAAGTCAGTGATAACAGGGCCAGAACGCGAGGGGCTTTGCAGTGGCTTAACAGCTTATAGATTCATCCCCCTCTCATCACATTAGCAGGGACTCCCCCCTCTCCCACACCGCAGGGCCAAGAGGCTCTTCCTGCTCCCAAACATTCAGCCTCACCGGGGAAGGCTTAGGGCTCCCAGAGAGGGGGAACAAACCCCTGTCAGTCTTGAGCTGCGTGGTGTTGAGGTTCTGAGCTCGGGGCGGGCTCCGGCCCGTGCACCTCTGAGGGCTGCAAAGGCCCTGGCAGAGGCAGCGAGGGACACGGTCCTCGCCAGCGTCCCCAGGGCGGTGACCATTAGATGGCACTAGGAACCTCCGCATGCGGGCACCCCGTCCCCAGGGCAGGGTACAGTGACGTGCCCCTCGGCTGCTGAGCGTAACCCAGGGTAGCCCCCGCCAGGAGTGCCCGCTGGGTACTGCAGCCCAGTCCCGGCACCCAGTGCCATAGCAAGGCCACCACCGCCAAGCCAACGGAGACCGCAGCGAGGCCCTCGGTGCTGGGGCCCGAGATCCATCCGGCCGCCGCCTCCGTCCCCGTCCTCGCGGGGGCCCTATTCCACCTTATCTCCGCAGCCGCCGCCTGCGCGGCATCGATAACCCGGGCGTGGCCCTAGGGATGGGGTCGGGTTTGGGGGCGCTGCAGTGACCCTGACGCCCTTACCGGCTCCGGCCACGCTGCAGCCTCCTGCGGTGCGCTCAGGATGGGGACACCCCCGGCTCCTCCAGCCCCCAGCAAGGACGGGGTTTTCCCTAATAAAACTTCGGAAAATAGTGAAAATAAGCAAAAATATCTACAAAAGCCCTAATTCTGCCGGTTTGGGGGGCTTTGGGGTTCTGCCATGACGCGGGGGGAACCCGGGGGGAGGGACCTTCTCCTTATTTGGACCTATGACGTCACGGGACGCAGGAGGAATCTCTTGGCCCCACCCCCCGCTCGTCACCTGCGGGTCCCGCCCACTGCAGCGGCGCGCGCTGGCCTCGCCCCCTCCGCGCTCTGACGGGCGGGGGCGGCAGCCAGTGGGCGCGGCCAAGGGGGGCGGGGCTCATGTTGTGACGTCAAGGGGCGGGGGCGGGGCCGGTGGTGCAGGTGGAGGCAGCGCGGAGCGGAGTGGCGGCCCCGGTGAGCGGGGGCAGGTGAAGTTTCTCGGGTGTCAGGCCTGTTATGGGGCGAGAGGGGTTTTGAGGGGAGGGTGAGGGCTGTAGAGGTCAGGCAAGTTATGGGGTGCGGGGATGCTGTGGGAGTCCTGGGGTGCTTTGGGAGGTATAGGGATCAGGCAAGTTCTGGAGGATTTGGGGCTCCCTAGAGGGACCCATGGCGGGTCAGTCTGGTCGTGGGCTGCGGGGTTTTAGGAACAGTTGTGGTGCTGTGGGGGCACATGGGGGCTCAGGCTGTTTATGGAGTGGAGGGGTTGCCAGGGGACATGGGGTGCTATGAAGCAGGGGGTCTCCGGTGGGGTCAGGCTGCATGTGGGGTGATCTGGGGCTGCAGAAACCAGGGGCACCCGTAGAGGTCAAGCTGGATGTGAGGTGGTTTAGGGTGCTCAAGGGTTTGGTGGGGGCTGGGGATGTCAGTCGAGGTGTGGGGGATCCATGGTGACTGAGGTGTGAAGCAGGGGATTGTGGAGAAATGGGTGATGTTCAGGGGCTGGAGGAGACTAGGGAAGCACCTGCAGAGCTCTCAGGAAGCCTATGGGGCAGAAGGGAAGTGAGGTGCTCTGGAGTGGGGAGATCCCCAGTAGGGTCAGGCTGGGTGTAGGGGGAATGGGGTTGCACTAGGGCTGTCCTAGAGACTCTGAATGGGGCTGCAGGGGAGGATGTGGAGTGGAGGGCCACCCACAGTGGATTCATGCTCAGGAGATGGATGGGGCCCTGCCTCACGGGGAGTGGCCAGCCCCGGGATGTTTCCCCCCATGCTGTTGTTTCATCTGGTGCAGTGGAGGGGAAAAGGCAGGTGCAGCCTCGGGGAGTGGGGTCCCCCCTGCACCCCACAGTCACGGCAGCAGCACTGGTGTCCCTTCCTGGGAGGTGGCAGCTCCCGCTTTGGCATTTGGGTCCAGCTTTGTTTCTTGGAGCATTCGGTGTTGCTGGAGCTGTGCCAGAGATGCAGCAGCTCAGCCTGTGGCTTCGGGGTGGCCGCGATCTCTTCCCGAGACACCGTCTGTGCCCGCCGGGACGGTTCCCAAAGCCGGCGGCAGTGGCCGAGCTGCGGGGCGGCGGGGGCTGCTGCTGCCGTCGATCCCAGTCCCGGCGCCGGTCGGGGTCGCGCTGAAGCCTCCCATCGACTTCCCCACCCCCTTGGGGAGTCGAAGTCTTCACGTCCCCTCCTCGACGGGGACACTCTGCGCTGACGTGTGCCGCGTGCCCGGCGGTTCCTGCAATCTCTTCCTCTCCTGAATTTCGCCCTCCTGCAGTCGTGGTGGGATGAGAGGCTGGTGAACCTCGTTAGTTCGTGCCGTTAGCTGTGCCGGTGGCGGGTCCGAGCGGCTGGTGGGATGGCAGGGGACAGCGGGGGACAGTGACTATCTTTAGGGCTGTGTTGCAATGGAGGGGTGTGCCTTGGCTCGGCGCTGCCGGCAGCAGCCTCCTCGCCCGAGGATTGACTTACGCCGAGGCTCCCGCATGGGGAAAACCAACACTTGCTCTGCGGTTTGTGTGAGCAGGAGGGGGGCTGTGGTGGGGCTGTGAGGCTGAGCCAGGGGTCTGACAGTATGGGGGCTGGTGTCAGTCACACATGCCCTGCATGAGGTCAGGCTGTGCAAGGTGTGCAGGGCCGAGGTTTGGGGTGCACCGTCGGCCCCAGCACTGTCATGTGTCACACATGCTCTGCCACTGCCTGGCAGTGGGAACAGCTGAGCTGGAGCAAACGGCCAGCACGGGGAAGGTTGGGGAATCTCTGGTGCTTCCTGGGAGAGAAGTTGCCCTGGAGCACGGGAGCAAGTTGGGTTCTTGCAAGGTGCGTCCCAGAACGTTCCCATCCCTGTGCTCCCTTCCTGAGGCTTAGTGGAAGCACAAATGCAGCTGTAGGAGAGAGCCAGAGTCAGGTCTCTTTTGAGTCCTGTTTCTGCCAGAGTAACCTGGTTAGTCCGTGGGAATAACTTGCACCAGAGTTGGGGTGACATGGAGATTCTGTGTTTGGCCTCTGAGCCATTGCCCTGCTCATGGCCATTGTGCCTGTGGTGGTGCAGCTGCACCATGCCTGTCTCTGAGAGGAGGCAGCTGAAACTTGCGGAACAATTCGCATCCCCCCATGAGTAGAGTTCCTCTCCCAGTTCCGGGGCCTGTGTAGATGTGGGTCTCCTCCAGCTCATGGTGCTGGCAGCCCCTCAGTTTCTCTGACAAAGTGGGGCACATGCTGCTTCTGCTTGTGGTGATGATAACGGCAAATCAGCAGAAGCAAAAAGTTGATCTGTGCATCAAACTGCACTTCCTATGGTTGTGCTCAACATGTTCTGTGGATGTGGGCCTCTCCCGTCCCTTCACTTTGCTTTTCCTCGTGCTTAGGAACAACTTCAGGCCTTTCTGAGAGGGCTTGAAACCTGCTGAGGAGAGAAAGTGCCTTCTCATCTGCAGCGATGCTGCTGGGATGAGGCTCCCTCTTCCTGACGCGCAGCCTGGCAGCTGCTGGAATTGCCTGCAGCCGCATTGCTCCGCACCGCACTTTCCACCAGGCTGGCATGGTCTTTTCAGAGCCAATGGTGGGGAAAGGATTTCTCAGAGAAAAGGCAAAACATCAGCTGCTTTCCAAGGACGGCACTTTGGAGTTATGTCACTATTTAATATATAGCAAGGTTTTTCTGAGCTCCCTCCCCAGCTATTCCCCAGAGGGGAAGGCAAGTTGTAGGTGGTCTCTGTCCCAGAGGGCAGGAATTGTCCTGTCTCTGCTAAGCAGTGTTTCACCTTTGGGTTCACAGCTGCAGAAAGAGGCTTGAGGCTGTGGTGGCTGGAAGTTTAGAGTCATAATTGGCTCTTGGCCATGCTGGATGCTGTGGTTGGAGGTGTGATTTGGGAAGGGGGAGGAATTGCCTGTCAGAGGTGTCTCTCACTGAGCTGCCCGGGAAGGAGGGGGATGTCTTCTTGTCCTTTTTATGAGTTTTGCTTCATGCAGTGATTTGTGTGAGCTCTGAGCTGGGATTCCCCAGGAAGGGCTGCAGTTGGTTGTCCCTATTTAGCCTGGGACTAGCACCCGGCAGATGAGCAGTCTCACACAGCAGTTATCCCAATGAGGCCATGATGGTTTGGGTCCCTCATATTGGGACTTTGTCATGCCATCCCATTCTGAGCTGGTAGGAACAGCCAGGGTGGGCTGGCTGGGGCTCTGGGGTCTGGCCAAGGCAGCCACCATGGCTGCCCATCTCTCCCCACTAGAGGCTGCTGATGACCAGAGCATTTTCCATCCCTGCTCTGAGAAGGCACTAGGGTCTGGAATTTGCAAGGCTGAGCATCCCAGCCTGAGCTTTTCCTGCTGATTCACCCTGGAGACAGCAGTGTGCTTTTCTTGGCAATGGCTGGGTTCAGGGGGCACATCTGCTCCCCTGCCAGGCTCACAATAGATCTCCCTACTTCATTAAGTCCTAATTAGGTAAATGCACTGGGACCTAGTGCGAGGCCATTGCTAGGGGACACGGCTCCAGTGGGGAGCCGGGTACCAGGGATGCCGGCTACCATCCTGCCTGCCTCAGGGGTTTTTCCAGCTGGGTGCTGAATGTGGAATGTTCAGGCTCTTGTATTGTTTTCCCAGAGGATGTGTGCACAGCAATAAGAGCTTCAGCCCTCTGGCATGAATCAATTGGCAGAAAAGCCAAGGATTAGTTAAGCCATGGAAAGGATCCTTCACCTCTGGGCACCCCGTAGACACAAAGGAGAGTGTTAGACCAGGCCACCAAACACCTGGGCTGGATGGGTTGGAAAACCACGACCCTGGGAAGATGGTTAATCACAAAACAATGAGGTGTAAAATGAAAGGCAGTGGCTGCTGCAGTGGAAGTACAGGGAAGGAGTCTGTGGAGTTGCACAAGCCCTGCTGCCCTTGCTGGTGCAGGCAGTGCTGGGTGGGCAATGTGGTGCCAGCTGGCTCTGGCACAGGGCACAGCTTCCCTGACAATGGCAGAGCAGCGCTTTACATAATCTGGGATTTGCCAAACAAGCTTGAAGGTCTGGAAAATCCTTCTGCTATTGTTCATGCTCAAAGTTTACTAAACTTCCTGGTTTGATCTGCAGGGCTGGATTTTGCTTTGGGACCACAGTGGGGGAAAATGCTCTTTGCACAGAGGGAAGAAAAGGGTGTTTGTGGTGTTTAATCCATTCTCTGTAGATGAAACTATTTTTGTGGTTCACAAGAGGTTCTGAGCAGCTGCTCACAGCTTTATAGGGCTGCAGGACTCTCTGTCTATCCAATTAATATGGTTTGTGTCTAGTCCCCTCCTGATGGCCCCCTGAGAAAAGCCTGGACTACCAGATGAGGATGGGGCGCCGTGGGCAGGGCTCACAGCCACCATCTGGGCTCCCGGCTCAGAGCCTGTGTCGGGACACAAATGCCATGTCGGGACAGCTTTTTGCTGTCTCAACCCCTCAGACCCTGAGGCTCTGGGAAGGCTCCAAAACTGCCACTCGTCGGCAGATTTTAGGAGAAGAGGCGTGATGGGAACTTGGGGTGTCTTGTTATGCTGTGTCAAACCTGGTGGTAACTTCCTGGAGATTTGGGGCAGCTGGGAACCCCTCTGGGAAGATGCTGATGCTGTGGGAGCCACCCCAGGCCCAACCTGGCCTGTGTAAGGCTGTGGGCTCGACCTGGACGTGTTTCCTGGCCCCTGAGAAGTGTTTTGGGGCATGGGGCCTGCCCTTGCTCCTCCATTTGCTCACCCCAAAGCCCTTTGCCAACACAAATAAAGCCCCCATGTGCTATTCAATCAAATGGAGAAATCCTGTTAAAATGTTCTTTGCTTGTTTGTGGATAAATGAGTGAGAAACCCGACTTTTCCTTCCATCCTGGGAAAGGCAGGTTTTGTAACAAGGAATGGGGTGAAGTTCTTGCTGGTCCACTTACTGTGAGGCAAGTTTTTGAGCCCTGGAAAGCAGCAGCAGAGGAGGAACCTCAGCCTAACAAGTATGAATACATTCACTTATTAGAGGTGGCTTTGAGTGCCTTTTATGCAGGTAATTACATCTGGCCACAGTTGACCAGAGCTGTATTTAAGGAGGGGACATAAGGCTTGGCACATGCTGGGAGCCTTCTGAGCTGACTGCAGTGGCATTACAGCAATCTGGTAGGTGTTGCTAACAAGGCAGTGCAGGGCAGCTATGGGGAAGCTCTGAGCCTTTGGGCCTGGAAAACTTGGTGTTGGCACTGACTTCAGCTTTGTAAGGGAGAGTGGGGTGGACTGGTGCCTCAAAAACCAGGGTGTTAAGGCAGCTGTGTATCATGCTGTATGGGACCTGATCTCTGATTGCTGTGGGGGTTTAGGTGCTCACTGGATAGTACCAGCCATCCAAGGGCTTGTATTTTTGTATCCACTCTCCAAAACCCCTTGGAGATGGATAAGCTGCTTGTAGGCACTTCAGTACATGAAGGGAGCTCTTTGTCTGTGCTGAGGTTATGTATTGGACAGGACAGCATGAGTTGCCTCCCTGCCCCCAGGTGAACTCAAACGTTGAGTGTAGGAACGAGGGAGGGCAGATGTTAGCCCGGCACGGAGCCACGTTGAGCTATAACGTGACTTTGTGCGTCTCTGTTGATGTTGTGCTGGAGGTGCCCTGTCTGACGTGGAGGTGAACCCCTCCCATATGGCCGGGATTGGCCTCGGCCAATCCGTGGCTGCTCAGAGGCTCACAGGCTGGCAGATGGGGTCAGCACTGCTTGAGAATTTCCTTGGGTGCAGAGTGGAGGCTTTTAATAGCAAATGCAGTCATCTGCATCATGACATGGCCTGAAACTTGGCCCTGAGGATCCACTGGCAGCTGGGCACTGGCTGAGCAATATGTCCACTCCTGTTGGAATGTTTTTTAAGTATTAAAGTAAAAAGGTTTTGAGTAAAAATGAAGTAAGACCTGAACCTGTTGCTGGTGGGTTTGAGGTGCGGCTCCTCCCTGAGTGGTAGCCTGGAGAAACCCTGCCTTTCTTGGGAAGGTTATGTGGCCCCATCCCAGTGTGCTGTGCTGACAGATCCCATGCCTCAGCTGGGTGCCAAGACTTCAGCCTTCTAGGAAAGGCAGCAGGAGCTGGTATGGGTTTTCTTCTGCCATCCTGTGGGCACCTGGTGCTGTGTGAGCAGCGTCCAGAGTTGCAGATGGCTCACGTTGTGGTTGTAGCACTGCTTGGTCCATACAAGCTGCCTTTGAGTGGGAACACACAAAATATGCAAATGCAGAATTGATCTGTGCTGCTGACCAGGGTTGTTTTTGGGGCTGCTGCTTTTTCTTCTGCTGTAGCATGAAGTGAAAGTGACTTCGGCAGCTGCCTGGCTCTGGCAGTTTGCATCCTTCCTTCCTTACAAATTGTCTTCTTCCTGCTCAGCTTCCTGACCCCTGTCCTAGTCAATACAAGGCTGTTATTGGAGCTCAGCAAGCCATGATGATCACATCCAAGTGCTGGACCTTGAACCACCTGGCAGTGCTGGGCTGGATGAAGAAGCTCATTTGCATAGGGTGGTTAATTTTCTGTATGCTTTAATCTCCGTGACCATCTGTGTTCTTTCCCAGGCTGGGGAGATGGGAGCTCTTTGGATTTTCCCAGGAGGTGAACATAGAGAGGACTGCTTATTCTGGGTATGCTGAAAACTGCGCAGGGTCAGGGCAAGACATCCTCATTAGCTCTGGGAGCAGTTGTTCTGCATCTTTGGGCAAGAAGGAAGCATCGACGTGTCAACTCTGTCCTGAAGGCACATCCCAAGGAGATAGGAGCAAAGACTAAAAATGGAAACCTCTGTGAATGCTGTCCGGCATTCAGTCCCAAAAATGGAGGGTCTGTGACCAGTTTGGCTGGCACCCTAGAGGACTTGAGGTACCAGGGAAGGCTGTGTTGGTCTGAGGAGAGACCAACACTAAAGCATCTCCTGGTCATCCGAAAAACCCTGCCAGGTTTTGGCAGCCTCTGGGGTGTACTCCACCAGCAGCTACTGCTGTGTCTGTCCTGGTGAACTGCTTGATTTGAGCTTCAAAAGCTGCTTTGGAGACTGAGCTGCTCACACACAGCACCAAAATAAGGGGACTGGTGCCTATAGGTGAGCAATACCTGAGTTCTTCCTCATTTTGTTTTCTCACATTTGGAGCCTGAGGCTTTGTAGACCATTTGCAGCCCCAGCTGGGATCCCACTCACATGGGCAGAGGTGACACTGGCTGTGGGTGCTTTTGAGGAACGCCTATCCTGTGAGGCAGCATGGCCCTGTGGAGGCTGCTGCTGGCATCCAAACCCAGAGGGAATGACTCTTGCCCAGTAATTAAGCTCTTCTGCTCCTGTTCACTGCACTAATGAGCTGTCTCATGGATGTGCTCCTCAGAGCTGCTCTGGATCCTCTGTGTGGCTCTGAAGCTGGAGGTGACTTTCCAAGAGAGCCACCTGCAAAGGGCAGGATCTCTGTTCCTGTCACGTTGGGGTGAGGTATGTGGGCTGGGAACCTTTGACTGTGAAGGCTTTTCCCTGACTACACCCTGTGTGCCGTGAATTTTTCTGGCAAGGTACACCCTAGCTGCTTTGGTGAGGAGAGCACTTCCTGCTGTTCATGTTTGCAAGGCTGGGCAAGATGAAAGTGTTTTCCCAGCCTTCAGCTGAGGGACTGAGGCTGCCTCTTGAAAGGAGAGCTGCTCTCTACCTGCATCCAGGCTGGATAATAACACTTAAAAAATAAATGGTGCTCCAGCTGCTCTCCTGGTTCAGTAGTTAGGGTTTTCAGTCTTGATAGAGATGATGGCAACAGGACTATTGGCATCATGGTGCATCCCATAGGATGGGTATGGGCTTGTGCCCAAATTTCCACCTGTTCTAGTGGAAGGTGTCCCTGCCTGTGGCAGTGGGTTGGAATGAGATGAGTTTAAGGGCTCTTCCAACACAAACCATTCCATGATTCTGTGATTCTCTGGCATGGCAGGGTGACTGTTGAGTCCAACTTCTGCCATGAGTGCTCAACTGTGTGCTTATGTGAGGCAGGTCCCTGTACCCTCAGTGGGGCTGTTGCATGGTCTGGGGATCTGGCTGAATTTCAGGCCCTGGTGTGTGCCCACCAGAGCACACAGCCAGCCTCGCCGGGGCTGGGAGCACCGTTGCTCTCTTGAATCACTTCATTTACTTAATGATCCTTTTGTTGAGAGGATTAGGGTTTAGAGGCCTCTGGCCGAGTGTTAATTAAATTAAGGCTCTGGTGTTTTGTGGAATTTTTGAAGCCCACTAGAGGGCTCAGTTGGAGCCCTGTGGAGCCGAGACCGGCGGCGCTGGGCTGTGTCCAGCCCTCCAGAAGTTTACCCGAGAAGTTATGTAAGTCCGGAGGAGCTGGACGGGCGCAGAAGTTGCACGGGGCCAGCTCGCAGCCTCCACCGAGCTCGCTGCTCCTGCAGCCCGGTTGTGCCCGGAGCTCGGCAGAGCCCGGCCCGTGCCCACGGGAGGCGGTACTCACCGGAGGGGTTACTCACGGGAGGCGGTACTCACCGGAGGGGTTACTCACGGGAGGCGGTACTCACCGGAGGCTGGCAGGCATGGGGTGCCTACGTCACTGCTCGCTGTATAATCAGCGTTAGGTAATGCCGAGCTGATGTTTTTGGGTGGTTTTTTTTTTCCTTCCCCACTTGGTGTTTACATTTCTAAGAAGTGGCTGACCGTGAACATCCGGTTCCACCTTCACTTCTGGAAGAGTGAGATACTGAAGTTTGCTCTGTTGCCTTGCTCATGTGGGTCCAAGTGTGAGCTTTTGCTTTGTGGCTCGGGTTTTTCTGATGGGTACATGGGTTTTTCATGTTTAGCCAGAACTGCTTTTTAACCAGTATCTCTTCTCCTTTCTCTTCTATCCATTGCCCCACGATGGATTTTGGTGCTTCGCCTGTGTGGTTGGCCTGGCTCTCTCATCTCTGGGTAAGTACCTGTTTTGTTAGATCAGTGGCAGAAACAGTTGAAACAAGTTGCTTTGACTTAATGATCGGACATATTGAAATAACGAATTGACCTATTTATTGTCTTAAACTCTGAAGCATTGGTTGTTGTCAATCACCATGATTTATTGTCCGTGTGTGTGTCAAGATTTTGGATATTGAAAAGCACTTAGTTGGCCTGGAAATTGCTGTATTTTATAATATGAAAAGCCCCTAGTAGTAGTTTTTCCTACCAGCCTAGGCTGTGGAGCACTGACCTGGGGATAAAAACACACTTAAGTGCCAGCAAGTGAGCAAATGGAAGGGAAAATATTTTTGCAAATGGAAAGCAATGCTTGCTGTTCTTCCCAGGATGTCTCCTGACATCTGTTGGTGGCAAGTCAGCACTGTGGTTATGGAAGGGGCTCTCTGATGGCACTAGTCTACCTCACTCTTTGCAAACCATGTGTGTTTGGGGCTTTGCAGGGCATGGAGAGGAGGCTGAGGCCCTTCTGGCAGGAGAGGAGGGGAAATGCATGTCGAGCTTGGAGAAGAGCATTAGGCACTGATGATTTCAGTTTGTGTTCATGGAGCGCCTGCTTTGCATAGGGGAAAAATTGCCCTGGTGGGGTGGATTCTGATGGTTTCCCTGCAGAGGTTTGGTGCCTTCCATGAACTTGGCTGTGAGGTGGTGTTTGTATATTAAAGTCTCTGAGGACAAGGTCTGTGTACTCAGGGTGGAGGGAAGGAAGGGATCGGCTTGGTGATGCTTTTTCTCTGGGCGCAGTGGTGCCTTTGCATCGAGGTTGTGTTCTCTGGAAACTTCAGTAGGTTCAAATTTACTTTTTTTCTTTTTTTAAGTTCAAGCTATCCTCCTGCTAAGCTTTCCCCTCTCCATCACTCCTCTTCCCCAGTAACACCCTCTCCTCTCCTAGTAAGGGAAAGGGCTGAGCACATTTAGAGCAGCTCTGCTCCGTGCCTGAGTATTTAATGTGGTGCCAGTCATTGATGAAAGACTTGAAGGGAAAGCAGAGGAAGGTGCTGGGAACAGATTGCTTTATTCTTAAACTTGACATCATTATACAATGCCTCATGGCAGGGCAGGAGAGATGAATCAAATCCAAGCATAAACCTGTTGTTCTTACTCAGAAGTGAGCACTATATTTGGAAGATGAGCATCTGCCTCCCTATCTGAATGAGCTTTGCTACCAAATCTCCAAAAGCAGGATTGTTAATTAACTAGAAAACCTGCCTTGGTCAGAAGTGCTGAGCTCCAACCCCACCAAACACCCAGCAGCCATTTGAATGGAGAATAAAACTCCTCCGCGTGGAAGGTACAGCTGGAAACTGCTGTGAGCTTGGATGTGGAGCAAGATACAAGTGCTCACTTGCATGATGGTTGGAGTGGTTTAGTGAGAGACAAAGCTGTACCAGCAGAGCAGCTGGGCCAGGGTAACCTGGAGCAAGTCTTTGGCCAGAGAGTCTTCCAGCTCAGTGATTGAGCAGGCCTCAGGACAGTCACCAATCTATCTGGCTATCTGTGTTAACAAGTCTCTGTTCAAGGGTGAATTTCTCCCTTGTGAAACACTGATAACCTGGACTGTCCCTGGTTTGCTCTCCCTAGAGCAGTCTCCATGTTACTTTTGTCTGTTTTCATGCATGTATTGCACAGAGGGGAGAGAATTGCATTTTGGTGATCCTGCTTGTTACATGCTGTAGAGGTTTTGATCATGATATGAGATGAAATTTGCTGCTTGCTGAATAATTGCTGTCAATCTTTGTCAGCAAACAAGAAAGCCATGTGGTACCTTGTTAGGGATAGCAAAGATAAAGGGGGTGTGGTACAGTATCACTGGCTCAGGGACAGCCCTGACCTTCACTCAGCAGAGAAAACAGCAGGCTCAGATTGCCTCTCCATCTTTAAGCTTAGCTTATTTCATAGGTAAACATAAAATGCATAGGAGTTTTGGTAATATATTTATATTAAATATAAATTTAGTAATCTCCTCTCCTGACCTGGTAAGTGTTGGGTAAAGTAACACACCAGCAGCTTCCATGGAGAGAATCTGGGAGTAGCTGCGGGGCAGAAACCGTGAAGGAAAATGCTGAAAATGCTAGAAAACCCTCTCTGCTGGGAGTTTTGCTCTTGATCTTCAAGCTGAGATTCACATATGTTGCCATTATTTAAAGCCTGTCAAGAAATCCAAGGTGAGGTCACTGCTGAAAAATTCAGAGCTGTGTCTGTGGTGGTAAGTACAGAGTATCCATTCATGGGCTGTGTTTGGGCTCTGCCTTCCATACAGTGGTACTGGTGATGCTGGAAACCACGTGCTGTTATCTATCTATACATGTTGTTTCTTTCTGTCCTAGAATTGATGGGTGACCTGGAGAAGGGCACTGCTTTGCAGAGCTTTTGAACAGCTTGTTGTGCTGTGAGTTTCTCTCTTAGTTCTTGTTTACACATAGCCCAAAGAGAAAGAACAAATGAGGTTTCCAGCACCTTTCAGTGAGATTTTCCTCTTCAGCCTCTCCTGTTGGTTGACAGTGCCTGAACTTGAGCCCAGGTGTGCAAGAAGGCAAATGGCATGTGGCCTGTATGAGCACTAGTGTGGCCAGCAGGACTAGGGAAGTCCCCCTGTACTGGTCACTGGTGAGGCCAAACCTTGAATCCTGGGGTCAGTTTTGGGCCCCTCATAACAAGAAAGATATTGAGGGGCTGGAGTGTATCCAGGGAAAGGAGCAGAGCTGGAGAAGGAGCAGGAGCAACTGGGGGAGCTGGGGTGGCTCACCCTGGAGAAAAGGAGGCTTGGGAGGACCTTCTGTCTCTCCACAGCTCCTTGACAGAAGGGGGCAGCCTGGAAGAGATTGGTCAGGGAGCAAGGGATAGCATGAAAGAAAATGGGAGAGGTTTAAGTTGGACATTAGGGAAAAGCTTCTTCATGGAAAAGGTCATCAAGCACTGGCACAGGCTGCCCAGGGCAATGATGGAGTCCCCATCCCTGGAGGGGTTTAAAATCCGTGTAGATGTGGCACTTAGGGGCATGGGTTAGTGGTAGGCTTGACAGCGGTGGGTTAATGGTTAGCCTCTTTGATCATGAAGAGCTTTTCTGACCTAAATGATTCCATGATTCTATGGAAATGTGGCAGCAAGGTATCTCTTCCACTTGTCCCACACTGTCAGAGGAGACCATGGTCTCTAACATGGTGTCAAGTTCTAGAGCCAGCTTAGCTCAGTGTTTTCACTTTGTTGCTTAGTAAAGCAGTGAAAACGGTTCTCATTGTGGCGTTCAGAATAGCAGTGCTGCCCTCTGAATTACCATCTAATTAAATGAAAGCAAAAACTCCAAAACAAGTGAGCTTTCTGTTGCATAAGAAAAGCTGTTTTGGTTGACCTAAAAACCGACATTGAAAACCAGCCTAAACAGAGATGCTTTCCCTCCCAGCTCCGTGGGCCATGCAGAGCAGTTGCTACTGTTCTTGGAGAGGCATTCATGCCGTGGCAGCTGTGAGCCCACTTCAAAACAGTTACGCCTTTGAGACTTGCTTCCCTTTTGCTTGATGGTTGGAGAAACCCTGCTGTGGAGACAAATAATTAGAAATAAAAGATGGCAGCTTAATGATTATTAACTTTTCTGATGCAGCCTGCAGTGAGTGTAGGGTGAGATTGGCATCTCCAAGCTGCTGCTGCATCTCCTGCTCCAGAGATTTACTGTGTGCACTGTTACTCTGCAGCCTCAGTGGACCTGCAGAACACCCTGAATTAACAGTTACTTATTTTAGTAACAAACTTTTTCAGACTCTTGGCAATTAACTGTGACAATCGCAGTATGCTTCCTGCCCTTGGCTCTCTGTCTCTCCATCCATGCCCAGAGCTTTCCTTCGCTACCTTATCCCCCTTGCCCTCCTCGATTTCTTGGATTCTGTCTATTAATATGAACCACTTTGGGTTCTCTTAATAAAATAAGCATGTAAAGTTACTACCTTAAAATGCCTCAAAATGCCTTATTTTGAGCTCCAGAAAATCTGGCAGCAGTGGGATGCTATCCTCTGGGATTCTGTCTTATTGATATTCATCTTTTTGAAGCTGGTATCCATGACTGCCAGTTTCAGAGGTTAATATCCTGCATTTCAAGCAAGCTGAGGTCTTTTTAATTTGTGATATGGAAATGTGCACCAATTAATCATTGTGCACCTGCAGAAATGCTTCTGGGCAGACTTTGGCTGTGCTCTGTCAGGTTCTGGGAACATCCATAGGCAGGACTCAAAGTGACAAGACTGATCCAGTTTAGTAGCTCAGGACAAATCCTGCAAGGTCCAAGGACGTGTCAGGGAGGGGACACCGTGCTGACCAAGGTGTGCAGAGCTTTGGCTCTTATTTGTGGAAAAAATAATGGTTAGAAGTTGTATTTGTTCTCCACAGCTAAAGTTTAATTTAAATAAATGTTAGGTTTTGCCAGGTGTCCCTCACTGATGCACAGGTCTAGCCCTCAACACCATTTGCTGTCTGTTTACTAGAGTTGGGTTCACGGCCTTTGGATTACATGGGATATGTTAGTGCAGACTCGAATGCTCTCTGCCAAGTATCTGCCTCAAACTTACTGCTAGGTAAAGTTAAATAGTCCTAAATAAACCCTGATCTTGAAACTGTCCTTCCCCATACCAAAGAACTCTAAGCATTTTGAAGCCAAGGGGGCTCTTAGCCCAAAAAGAGCATAACAGTACAAAGTCAAATCTCCTTCACTGAATTGGTGCCTTTCTGGGGAGAAGCTGCAGTTGAAAACACACCTACCTGGTGTTATTTAAAGAAGCCAGAGCCTCTCTTGGCTACAGTTTGACTCCTCATCTATGCAAAGAGTAAATCAGCCCCTGACATCTTTTGTTCGTAGTGCAGCTTGGCTGCCTCCCGGCTGGAGCTCTGGTCTCTAGGTGGCACTCACTGTTATTTTTGGGTGCATTTCAAGAAAGGCTGCATAGCTGAGCTTTTCCCCCGCTGAAGGGACAACTGCCTCTCTGGCCAGGCTGGCTGGTTGGGCTTGGCTTAGGAGGCTGACACAAGAGCTTGAACTTCTTCCTGCTACCCAACTAAAGGAGTTTCCAGCAGCATTGCTGAAAGAGGGGTAGGGAGTCAAGTGCTGTCTGTGAGCACACTCCTCTGGTTTTAGTTTTTTACTGTGACTGCTGGGAAATGAAATCCTAGTAAATGCTTTGAAGGAGGGTGAGCTCTTAAGGTGATGGAGATGAGTGTGCTGTGGGTCAGTCTGAGGCTCCTGTGATGGTTCTTTCCATGGTTCAGTCAGTTTCTTAGGTTGTTTCTGGTGCTCAGGCTCATGCCACACTGACTCTGCCTTTTCCTGAGCCTGCACTGCTTGAATTCACAAGCAGTGAATTCAATTCACCCATTCACTGCTAGAATACAGCATCACCTGTATTCTATTCTCCAGGATTTGTTAAGCTCTTTATAGATCCTTTCAGTGTAGACACTTGTGTGTTTAATACCTCCTACTCATACTTGAGAGGAAAAGTATTTCTCTGTCAGTGTAGAAACATTCACCATATGAGCACTCGATCCTGCAGGGCTGCAGCTGACCTCCTCTAATCTTTAATGGTGCATCTTGGCAGAAATGTGCTTTACATGCTGACTCTAAGCCCTAAGTCTAAACAAAGCTGACTCTCCAGGAGCCGTTCTTCTGCACTGGCACACAGCCTGGAGAGAACTGAAGCTCCTCTTCTGTTTTGTTCCTCTTTCTACTTGGAGTTTGTCTGCTGTGCTGCAAGACACTGACTCAAATGAACATCCGCTTCATACAAATCAATGAAACTCATGATGGGAGATGTTTGCATCAATTAACCAGATTGCAGGTGGGATGGGAATTCCTGGGTGTACAGACTTAGTTCCCAGCCATGCCATCTGCCCAAAAGGGATCCATTTGAGCCAGCCCAGTACCAAAAAGATCTAATGGCTAAAAAATGAGATTCTTCTGCCCATGGGAGAACACATGGTTGTTGTTTAGCAACAGCAGCTTTTAAAGGCTACAAGTTACAGCCAACAAAAGAAAATTCTTCAGAAGGAAACCACAAAGAAAAGGATGGCAGAAGCAGTTTGGATTTAGCAAAATTGGAGGCGAACTGCCCTGATGCCAAGTGTGATTCCAATACCTAATTCACTCAGTCTCTTTAGCTATGGAGGGTGCTTTTTGGCCCTTTAATAACTATCTCAGCAATGAATCAATGGTTGGTTTTGGAGAGTGTTATGATGGGCTGGACTAGATTTAATCTTTGGTTAAATATTTGATACAGAGCCAGGTGAGTGTAGATGTTTCAGGCTGCCTTCACTGTGCACACCCTGAGTTGTAGCAAAGCAGCGCAAGTGTTCTAGACCTTAGTGAAAATTCCTTGAATTTGCAGTTCAGCCTTTCAGAGGCTTTTTCAGCAGTGAATTCTGTGCTGGAGAGAGGGGTGGGCAGGGGAGAAATGCAGCATTCTTTCCTTCCAGGTGAATCATTTACCTGCAATATCTTAATTCTAGATCACCATTTTACAGGAAGACAAAGCTTAAGAAGTCAAAAGGAGGTTTCCTCTCCTCCTCATTCTTGTCTACTGCTCATGGCCAAATCAGCACTGCTGATGGTGACAGCAAAGCTGGAAGAGGAGCCAAGGGCAGAGGGCCAGGAACTGGCAAAACTGAGCCACCTGCTCTCCTCCCACCTTGTTTGCTCTTGTGAAATGGCTGCTGCTGCAATGGAGACTGTCGCTTGTTTGCAAAGTGTGTCAGTGTGAGAAGGTAAATGGAGTGGTGTGCCTGTTGTGTGTTCACATATGTGTGCGTAATGCAGCTCATTTAGAGCAGGATAGATAAAGGATTCATCTGCCCAGCCTAATTTTTTCCCTAGAACTTGGTGTAATCCCAAGTATTTCTCTTCACTTTAAGTCCTGCTTGCTTTGGGGAAGGGAGCACAGCACCAGTGTAATGCACAATTGCTTTGTTTAGACTGGGAATTCCTCACTGGAGAAGCTCCTCAGGGCAAAGAGGAGAGAGCTCTGTGCCTTTTATTGTTGTGCCAGTAATGCTCTGGGCAGTGTTCCCCAGCACTGGTGTAAACTGGGAGCCCTGTTTTGAAACAGATCCTACCTGGAGTGTATCTTGTGGGGCCTACAGAGTGCTGGATCACCTTACAAAGATCTGTTTTATGAAGAACTTAACTTGAGCTACATTTAATCTGCTATCTGGATGCTCCTAGCGTCCCGCCCCTCGCCCTCGGCTGCAGTGTGTCCTACTGAGCTGCCTGCAAGTGCCTGCACATTACCCAGGCAGAGGGCAGGGTTTGGCATTGTCCTCCATGACCCAGTTGGTTTACACCAATCCATCAGGATCTGAGCACTCCCAGTGGCCTTTCACTTTGTGAGGAACAACCTCTGCCTTAGCGACCCCAAACGCATGCCTAAAATGAATATAATTCCTGTCCTTATTCCTATATCCACCAGGCAAATACCAAGAAATCCGGACTTAATAAAATAATTCTCAGTCTCTAAATAACTCCCATAAAGTTACTTTAACCAGCTGTAACCAGGAGAGTTCTTTAAATAGTTTCAGTCCAGGCTTGGCACAGGGAAAACTGTTCTTATAGTGAAGAATTTAAGAAATTTCCATTACTTCCTATGGGATTTCAGAGGTCAGTTTGGGGCTATGTAGGGAGGAAAAGGTTAGAAGCTAAGCCAGTGGCTTCCAGCAGAAGTGTGGTGGTGATGGGTTTATTTCCATGAGAGTGGTGGTTTTGGGTTTCTTTTTCCCTTTTTTTCCCCACATATTTTCTGCTCCCTATAAAAAGTTGCTTTATGAAGGCTTAGATCCCCTTGCCCCAGAAGAATGTTTTTCAGGCTCTCATGGCATAGACAAAGTGCCTCTTTTTGTATTTGATAATTCAACTTTTTAGTGTCTTCCTTTAGCTTTTTAGCCAATCAAGCTCAGCCATTTGTTTGGGGTCTGAAGAGGTGACAGCAAACATTGCCCTCATGCACAAGCACGTTGGCAGCTTGCATTAGTGCTCCCTGTGGATAAATGCTTCACCTGGGAATACAGAATGCTGGAGCTGCTGCTCTCTGTTCTCAGCTGCTGACAGATGGAGTTGGGGATCATCTGGTGATCTGAGAGCAGTGGATGATGCACTGTGTGGTGTTAAATCACTGCTTTGATGCAAAGTTTTTGTTGCCCTGGTCTCTCCTCCCCATAATCTTAAAGCAGTGTGGGTTTGTTTGCTTGTTTTTCTTAGTTGCAAGAAGCTGTTGCCAACCAAATCTTGTGGTTTCTTTGCTCCATGGTTTTCTCCTCAAAGCTCTTTGGACTGGTATTTCTCTTCTGGCAGTGTTTTAAGCCCACCCATGGCTGAGCGGTAGCAAAGGCAGCAGTTGTGGTGGGTCAGCACTGAACATCTGACACTCCTCCATGCACTGCCTGGGCTATTAAAATGTGCTAATTTATTGCACTGGGGACTGAAGTCAAACCTACAGGGCACGTTTCAAAGGAACTACCTGTCCCTAATGTAGGAGCAGCAACTTGGAGCTGCCAGACCTTTGCCAGCCTGTCTTTTTTTTAATCAGATGTGCTCATCTAAGTCCAAGGAAACCACCAAGTAGTCCAGATTTAAGGCAAAAATATCCGTCTTCCCTCTAATTAAGGACCTTATTGCAAGTAGTCTCAACACTGAGACACAGGGGAGCTGCTCTGTTCTTCTTGGCAGAGCTGACTGTCATACACGCATAAAGGAGAAGGCGTAAATAGCTGTGAGAAGCATGTTAATTTTTTTCTAAAAATCTGGGTATTTTTAGCTTCATATAGCATAAATGCCCTCAGTGTGTGAGTGGCCCTTGCTAGGTCAGTATCAGTGATGGAGCCATCCCAGCCAGGGTGTATCAGCCTTGGGTATTATCTGCTGATGAAGAGGCAGGGCGGTTGCTCTTAATCCAAGCAGAATAATGTGCCTGAGACCTTAATTCTCTATGGGAGACAAACGGAGATGCCTTAGTGCCAGGAGTATTTTGGAATTGTGCAAATATGCGAGGGGGATTCAGTTCCTGAGCGGGGCAGGCTGGCAGCAGCTTTGCTGTGTAACCTTTGGAAGTGCTCAAGAGGTACTGGGCAGCATGTTTTGCTCTGATGTACAAAGCAGGGAGAGCTGGACAGCTCTGCTTGACAAAAATAACTGATTCTAATTTGGCTGTAAGTGAGGGAAATCCAGGCCATGCTGGAGGTGCGGGATTCCAGAGCAGGGGCAGAGTGGGCCCCTCGGTGGGGCTGTGCTGGGCTCCTGGGGGCGTTTCTTGTTGACCAGACCACCTCAATTGTCGCTTTTTTGGCTTGCCACAAGACTGAGGCAGTACCTGTTCGATTACTAATGGACTTATGCTCAAAAAATTGAAGACTATAATAACAGCATTAAAAAAACCCCAACGCCCCCCCCCCCACCTTTCTTCATACACTCCTCCTTGCTTCTTCACCCCGGGTTTCCCTTCAGAGCTGCGCCACGACTTTCTCTGGGAGGCAGCGAACGGTATTTAAAATTTGGGTCACGGAGGGAGGGGGGAGCGGCGCTGCCGCCCGCGGTACAGGCGGGCAGGACCCTTCCTACCCCTTTCCTACCGGGGCCGTGCGGCGCCAAATTATCGCCCCCCCCCCCCGCCACCATCACTTAAGCGGGGGAGGGTGTGGTGGTGGCAGGAACAGGCGGTAATCCCGTTATTTCAGCCTCTCGCTGCCCGGGTTGTTGTTGTGGCGGGCTCAGGAAAGCGCTCCGGGCTCTCCCTCCGGGCGGCCCGCGGGAGGGAACGGGAGAGAGCGGGATGGGGGGGAGCCAGCAGGGGGCGCACGCTCCCCCGCCCGCGCCGCCGGCCGCGGTTTCCCTGTAGCCAATGGCGAGGCGGCCCTGCCGTCCCGCCCCTCGCCCTCGGCCAATGAGAACTTACTACAGTGTTGTGGGGGGAGGAGGCGGGGCGGGGGGGGGGGGGTAGAGCCGCGGGCGGGCGGCTGCGGGCGCGGAGCGGCGGGCGCGGAGCAACGGAGGCAGAGCGACTGGCTGGGCACGGCGCGGCCCCGGGGTGCCGCACCGCGGCGGGGGCTCTGCGGGGGCCGGTGGGAGGCCGGCGGGCGCCGCGCGCGGGGGCGGCCGGGTAAGTGCGTGCGGGAGCGGGTGCGCGGCGCGGGGGAGTGCGCGCGGCCTTTGCGCGGCGGCTCCGTGTCCGTGTGTCCGTGTCCGCCCACGGCGGGTCGGTGCGAGCCCGCGGTCTCTGTGCGGGCGGGCACGTGTATGTGCGCGTGTGTGGTTGTGTACGGTGTGTGAGTGCGTGTGCTCATCTGCGCAAGGTGCATCTTCACAGCGAGTGTGTGCGGTTGGCGTGCTTGTGCGTGTAAAGGATGTGTGTGCGTGGGGTGTTGGAGTGTGCACGCGTGGTCTGCACAAGCACCCCGTGTGTGTAGTTTGTATCCGGGGTGTGTGGTTTGACTGCTGTGAGCTCTGGGTGTGAGCATTGCACGTATACGCAGTGCGTGTGCGTGCACTGTGTGTCTCTGCACATCAGGTGAGTGTGCCCCATGTGTATGTACGTACTGTGCGGGTGTGTGCAGCGTGTCTGTGTTTGCCCTGTGTGTGTGCACGGTGTGTGTTTGCAGTGACCGAATCCAGTGCATCTGTGTGCGCACAGCGTGTGTGTGCGCGGCTCGTGTGCCGCCGCTCCGTGGGGCTGTGTGTGCCATGGAGTACTGGAAGTCAAAAGGCTGAGGCTCAGCCCGAGACAGATTTTGCAGGAGGCAGGAAATGGGGATAGCGGGATGGGGACACACAGCTCAGGGGAGCTGGCACCCAGTGTCCCCCTATGCTGGGGCGGGGTTGCCCGGGCTGTCGTGGCCGAGCTGGGATCCCCAGCTCTGCCCGGAGTCCATTGTGCAGGAGGGGGAGGGAGATATGGCGGGGAAGGGCTTAGGGCTCCACAGACCGATGCCTGCTCACCCACCCATGGGACAAATGTGGATGCTGTGGTCTGGTATCAGTCAGGCAAGGGCTCTTTCCTGTCCCTGAATCCTGCTTTGCCCTGAATTCTAGCTCAAGAAAACACCTTGGCCCACTGGGAAGTGATGCTCTTACTGGGTTTTCCACCAAGATGTATTTTTATTTCCTATCTCCAGCGAGGCACCGTTTGTGATGAAAATTACTCCAGAATGTCTGGAATGAGTTAAAATCCACCTCAAACACCTCTGAGTCCTGCAGCTGCAAGTGTTCCAAGTCCTCACTTCCTTGTCTTTTGGGGAAAAGGAACTTGTTCACCCTTGGTGCACTGGTTTGAGGAAGCTGGTTTTGGGCAGGGTCTGGCAGCTTTTCCCTCTGTGGCTGTGTAAATGATAATTCAAGAATTGCATGATTGCATGGTGAAGAGAAAATTTCTTAGAGATTGTCCAAATTCTGGGGTTGGTGCTATGCTGGTTCAGTTATAATTCTGTGTGTTAATTTAATTAAGATACTGGACAAGCGAAGCAAAATAGGTCCCTTCCATTGCAAACTATTCCATGAAAATCTAATATTTGAACAGTACCACAAATCCCTTTTTGCCTTTCCTTGCTCTTTCCATTTAGGATTTGAAGGCTTTTCAAATACGCTGGATTTTCTTGCCTTAGTTTGCTGGATCTGGAGGGATGGTCTTTGAATTAGTGATTCTTATTCACAGTTGAGATATGTAAAAATAATGCCTGTAAGATCTCATGGGGCAGAGAGTATGCTGGGTCTGGATGAGGGATGCAGAGGGGCTCTGCCCTGGCTGCTGCTGCTGCTGTGATGCGGTGGAGTGCAATTCCTTTCACAGTTAGCTAACTCTTGTGTCACTGCCCCAGGATCTGCTCCCTTTGCTTCAGAGGTTGCTTTGTGGAGATCCAAAGTAGGTTGATTTTCTTTTTTAATGGCTGGTCCAGCAATATCTTTGATGAATTTAAGTTTTTCCCGCAGCGTTGTGGTGACTGGTAAGGGTTGTGTGTCGCATGTCAGTGATACTGATACTCTTGATGTTTATATTTTTACATCATCTTGCATCTTCATTTGCACTTCTAGGGCAATTTTGAGCATTGGGTGGGATTTAAAAGGCAGTGCATATCTCTGCTGCCATGGCCTTAATAAAGAAGGCAAGGATTTTCTAGGATTCCCATGGACAAACATAATCTGCTGTGGAAGATAAATATCAGGATAAACATAGTGCGTGCTCCTTACCTTGAAAACTCAATTAGAGCCTTATGAAACATAGAGAAGGATGATTTTTCCTAATATAAACACATTCATTATTTCCTGTATCAGTTTAGATGACAAGAACAGGAATTACCTGTGTTTTCGTCTGATCTCACAATTGCAAGTTAAAACAAATAATCTTATAAAAAGCAAAGCATTTCATGGGAAAGCAGCAATCCTGAAGAGTAAGGACTCCTCTTGGCCTGTTTCCAAACATTGTATGTTCCTGAGGCCTATAAATGCTTCAGGCAATGATACTCCAAACCTACATCTCCTGGCTCCAGTATCTTCCTGCCAAGTGCCTATGTGCTCTGCATGAGCAGCCACGGTGTTTTTCATTGGACAGCATTTGATTTTTGGAAAGTGGTAAAACAATGTCTCTCCTACTGCCCCATTTACTCCTTGTTGAGCAGATATTTGAATGAATGGAACATAGGCTGGCAAGGATGTGGTTTATCTAGGGAGCAGCCACCTCCACAAATTCATTTATTAGAGATCAAAGTGCTGCTCTGCCAGGATAGCTTGCAGGGATGTTGGGATGCTCCATGTGCTTTGATACGTTGATAGGTGAATGATGATGATAATGATGTTGTGAATGTGGCATGTAACATGCTGGAATAAAGTTGTGTATACAGAAGGGTTGCTGATGGAAGGCAGTGGCTCTGTCCTAGGTTTTCACCAGCAGTTACTTGGCATCTCAAACGAATCCTGGATTTTTGGGGTCAGCAGGTGAACCTCAGGCTCTTCATCCTTGGATGTTCCTGAGTATCCACAGCATCTGACTAGGAATTTTTTTCTCAGATATCTTTCCTTGTATTCCCAAATGAGGGGCATGTGCCGAGAGCCTCTTCATTTGGGGGAACCGTGACAGTACCTGTGTCACTGCAGGTGGATTTTTCTTCAGCCCCTTACTCCCATATTTCACCTATTTATTGGAAAAAGCCCTGGAAATCGGTGGTGCTCAGAGATCTTGTGTCCATGCCAGGTGGGAAAGCTCTGGGCTCTCCCCACCTATCCAGGCCAGAGGTCCCTGCTCGTAGTGGGAGCTTCCCACCCCTCTTTGGGTGGAGGAATGTGTGGGTGGGGCTGTGGTGGGGAGGTAGAGCTGACTGGCCACACTGGGTCAGAATCTGAACTTGCTGGAGCTGCTTTTACATTCCTGGGAAGCTGTGATGAATCTAAGGGCTTTAATAGGACAGTGTGAGGGTCTCTGCAGTGGCCCTATGAATGCAAATAATTTCCCATCATAAACTTTACTTTGTACTTTTGAGCTCTACTGCAGGTCTGTTGGCTTCCCTCTAACTTCTGTGCAGTTTTCCTAGAGCGTTAAGGAATATCAGATACTCAGGTTGTTCAGGCTTGGAGCTGTGTTTCCTGCTGCTGTGTATTTCTCTGGGAAGTTCAATATAAAGCTTTGCATCAGGACTAGAAATTGCAGTCTGGGCTTGGGGATCTTTTGCAATGATTATTCTTTCTTGGTGCTTGGTTTATTGTTGTAATCTTGTGTAGGCTAAGCAGGCAACGATGTGTAAAGATTTCCCTTTGTATTTCTAATCTACTACTGTTTTGATCAGTATTGTGGTTTCTTAAGTTGCAAAGAACTGTAGATGCGGCATAGCAGGGATTTATCTTTGTCCATCAGATGGATTACGTAGGAATGTTTATGGCTTGTACTTAATCCAGATTAATATTATTAGTTTCTTTACGTTCAGTTGGTTGTTTACGCTTGTTTGCTGTTTATGTGAATTTTTGCTTGTGTAATGCTGCTCACATTGTGTATTAAAAGCCAGTGCTTTTAATTTGTCCAAGTAGATCATTTAGATGGACTAAATCTTTCTCTCTCTCTCTTCTTTCTTTTTTAAATGAAGCAGTTCCACAGAGAGGGAAATTATGTGGGCTTCGGGGCTATGTTCAAGCAATCGTACTCTTCCAGGCTATGCTCCTCCAGACCCTGCTCCATTTTGGATCTGGGATTTTTAAACAAATTCCCATGCCAGCTTGCTTTAGCTGCTGTGCTCAGAGCAAATGTTGATAGCAGTGGTTTATAATTTATAATTTATAAAGTCTTACAGCACTTGAACTCTGGTGCTTTTGGAGGAGACTGAGAATTTTGTATCTCCCTGATCTCGGTGCAGAGCCTAAAAGATGTAGGAAGATGGGAAGCTCAGGGGAGTGTTTCGTCTTGCAGGTGGTGGGAGAGCTCCATGGCTGCCTGGTTGCATGGCCATGGCCACAGTGTTGGGTGCTTCCCTCCCCCATGTGTATTTTTGGGGAGCAGCCCAGTCCATCTGCTGGTGAGGGTGAGTGCCATGGGATGTCAGCCTGGCTTTCAGACTGGGTCACACAGTGGAATAACCTCTGTGGCTGCATCAGGAAACCTGGAGCCCAGACCTGTGGAGGATCCTTGCTCTGTCAAAATTGAGTCCTCCTTACAGGATCAGCTCAGCCTGAGATGTAAACCACAGCAAAACACACCGTGGCTGGAGCCTGAGGATGGGAGTACGCTTTGCAACAGTGGAAGAAGAATTGGGCTGGTTAGCTGTTTCTATGAAAACCACAATTCCTTTGAACCCTCTGGTCACTGGTTGTAGGCTGATTATTCCGCTCCTTCCCCACCCCATGGAATATGTGTGTGTGAGAGAGATAATTAAAAGCTTTTAGTTAAATAAATAACTAAGCTGCTCACGTGGCTTTATAGTAGAATTGCAGAGCCAGACCCTTGGAGGTGGAAGATGGTGCACGCTGCTGCTGGTCCCACAGCATCTCCTCACCTTCCCATGCTGGTGTGGCCTTGGAGTGTGATTCCATATGGACTTTTCACCCCTAGGGCCTGAGTATCACTGAATATGAGAGCGAGCAGGGTATAAGTGGGGACAGTCTCATCCCATTGTGTCCAGGGCTCCAGGCTCTATTTATTCCCTGTTATTCAAACTCTGCTCCAAAGACAGGATTACTAATTCCCGTCCGAATTCATCTGCGATGCCTGTGTACAAATGAATCGAAAGCATGAGCTGGTCTTTGCAATTCACTCATGAGATGGTGTGGATGCTCCAGGATGGCTTGAAGGGTGGTTTGGTTTTATCCCATTGACATGGAGCTGGATGGAACGTTTCATGTTCCAGCCCTGGTTTCTGCCTCTGTGAGCTGCCTGCAGTGCCTTGAGCCAGGCACTTGGAAAATGAGAAACATGCAGCTGGTCACCATTCCTGGGGAGTTTTAGGAGTTGTTTGTCATTGGGCAGGGGTTGGTTCTTGGAAGGATAAAAGTCTTTCAGGTCCAGCTTCAGCTGCCCTAAACAGCAAATATTTTTGCTCCTGCAGCCCTGCCTTGCATGCTGCCTTCCAGTTCCTGAACCAGTGTATAAGAGGGCCCTATAGCCAATGTCATAGAATCTCCTGAGTTGGAAGGGACCCACAAGGATCATCAAGTCCAACTCCTGGCCCTGCATAGGACACGCCAACAATCCTACCCTGTGCATCCTTGAGAGGGTTATCCATTGTCCAAACGCTCCTGGAGCTCTTGGCAGGTTCGGGGCTCTGACCATTCCCTGGGGAGTCTGGTCAGTGCCTGACCAGCTTCTGGGGGAAGAAACTTTTCCTGGTATCCCACCTGAATGTATATTCCTGATTTCCCCTCTTAACATGAGGACCAGAGGAGAGCAGGATGCCCTGGGGCTTCATGGGAAAATGCAAATTTTAGTCAGTGCAGGGGCAGCTCAGGGTAACATTTTGCAGACTGACAAAAAACTCTCTTAAATCCCCAAACAAAAACTGCTGATCTGTCCTTCAAATACTGGATTCTGTGTTTGCATAGTGTATTAGTCCTGTTGGCAAAGACACATATCCTGGCAGTGTCACTTTGACATGCACATCAGACACAAGCCAGTGGGACCCTCCAGGGATGGAGCCCCTTGGAGAAGAGCAGTGGTGAGGTGTCATCCTCCTGGTACAAGGGAGTCCTCTGTCCTTCATGTACCATGAAAACTCAGCTCATTTGATCTAAAAAAATCTTGAAATCCAGCTTTAGGCCAAAGTTTTCTGGCCTTAATACCTTTTGCAACTATTGGTTGGCAGTGAATTGACAGGCAAGATGGAAATTGTGTGTTTAAATTGTGGGGATAGTTGTTGGTCTGAAGTCAAAAGAAGTCACCTAACCAGCATCCCTCTTTCTCCTGCATGAGTGCATGTAAGTATATAGAGGCAGTAAAAAGGCCATTTATCATGTAAACATGCCCTGACACAGACAGGAGGCAGACCCCTATGGCTTGTAGGAGGAAGGGGTCACATTCCATGCAAAAAACCAGCATTTTTAGGACCCTTGGTAGCACGTTATTACAATTTGAATAGAAGAAACCGGGTGGGATGAGTATCAGGCACTTCCCTGGTGTCCCTCCATCCCTCCTCCTGGGAAGTACCAGCGCTGCTCCCATGTCCCTCCATTCCTCCTGGGATTGGTGCTGGTGGCCGATGCTGATATCGCTGCTTTTTTATCTCCAACTGCCAACTTGAAAGCTGAGTGTGTGTGGTGAGAAGCTCATGAGAGTCTTGGTGAATACGCACATGAAGTAGCAACAAGATAAACTCAGTGTGGGCTGCCTGGTCCAGCTGCGGGAATAACTTTCATCACTTTTTCTCCTTTTCAGAGGAAAAGCTGGAAGCTTTTGGGGCCTGGAGAAGAGTTCAGTTGCAGAGAAAATGCGAGTTTTCAGCTGTTCATAAATGTTTCTAGTCAAAAGGGTTTAAGGACCCCCACACTTTCTCGAAGAGGGGGAACAACTAGCAAGAGAAACTGTTTTGGAAGAGGAAGAATGTAGGGTACATATATATTGCTTTTCCGTGGATTTTCGTGTGCAGCCAGGCTCCCCCAGGTGTTTAAACAGGATGGAAAAGGGGTCTTGCAGATGTGAGTTTGCTGACTCACACACATGAGCTGGCGTCATTCTTCAGGGCTTTCTGAAAAATGTAATATTGTCAGGATGGCCTTGGGAATGTGGTTTATCTGCAGTGGGAGCAACTGCATCAACGTGGGAAGGGCATGCTGGTGATACTGGGGGGAAATTGCCACGTGCTGAATTCCTCTGGCACTGCTTCTAGTGAGTGCTATAGTTTCTTCAGACTTCTGGAGGGGTTTGTTGTCGTTGTAACTGCTGCTTCTGTTACTTCCATCAGGTCTGTCTAGGTGCTGCCTTCAAAAAACACTTCCTTTGTTTATGGGTGGTAGCAGTATCAGTTTGTTTGTTCCCACCCATCTCTGCTCTTTCCTTCGCTCCTCCCGGAAATAGTGGAATAAAGCTGGGGTTGGTTGATGAGGTCAGAGCAGCTGTTGTGCCCATCCTGGAGCAGGACCCCTTCCCTGCCCATCTCTTCAGTGAAGTTTGGGATGCTTCATTCCCTTGATAACAAGAACCCAAGGGACTTGTCGTGTCCAAGCAAGTTTGTCTCAAAAAATGACCTTTTTTCCTCTTACACACTGAAGCAAGTTTTTTCACTTTGTTTTGTTCTGAAGCAAGATGCTTTGAGTAGCTGATGTCTCCCATCCCCTCAGTTTTGGGTCACCAATGCAGAAAGCATCCCTCTTCTTGGTTCAGGTGCTCTTCCTCCTACCTGCAAACACCTACTGGATGCCTGTGGAGAAACCAGCAGTGGCACAGACAGTGTTAGTGACTTCATGTTTTGCAGCTGCTGCCCTTGTCTTATTTAAAAATGATGATTGACTCTCTTAATCTATCCTGATGATGACGTATGGCGATATTCCTTTTGCAGACATGTGGTTTATTAAAAAAAGAGTCCCTGTTGCATGATGAATCGAGAGGGAGCGCTCGGGGAAACGGAATCTATTAGTGTTACTTGCCTGTGTGCCTCCTGAGGCAGGAATGGGAGTAGATAATGGACATGAGGGATGAATTCACAAAGCAAGGAGGCTTGCAATTACAGAGAAATTTGGTATTTCAATGTGATGCTTTTCTTGCAGGTTTATTTTTTTTGTAATTGAGCTGGACTTTACAGCATGAGCATTGCTTGATTATTACACTGGTGGGTTTGACCTGCACAGTGCTAATCACAGCAAAGGCTGGCAATCAAATACATTATATTATACACAGCATATGCAAATACAGTGGAATTAAACTTTTTTCTCCTTTTTTTTGAGGTAGATGCACAGCTGCATCTGTGCCAGTGATAAGGTTCTCTGCAGACACAGGTGAAGGAGAGGTGCCAGCGCCCTGTGCCTGCAGCTCCATCGCACACTTGTTCAGGAGGTTGGAAGGTGTGCACGGAGCTCATTAGTGTCTCAGTGGGTGCTAACAGGGTTGGCTCTGTTTGCTGGAGGAAGTGGTTGTACGTTAACCATTTCTCATGATTTCTCAGCACAAACAGTTGTAAATCACTCCTGTGGTAGGAGCAGCTGCAAAAAGCGCTCAGCTCTGGTTTTGCTGTGCAGAGGTACCACCTCCTGCCTGGCCTTTGAAAACAAAATATAAGGAAACAACTCTGTCCTTTTGAAGTATTAACTACAAAATCAGCTGAAAATTTGTTGATAGATTCTGCTTGTTTTGGAAACAGGTTAACCTTCTGAAACTTCTGACTCTGGCTGAACAGGGAGTGATGAGTTACACTGAAACTGAGGTTTGATTAATTGTAACTTTCATAGCACTTCAGCTTCGCCTCTAGAAAAACAATATAGGATTGATGAAGAACATTGTTCTTTCACTAAAACACTAGTCCTAATAAATTTTCGGGGGGCGGGGGGGAGACGACAGAACATCAGAAACACTCCCATAGAAAATATTTTGAGACATTTCTTTAAAACAAAAAGCAAGGGGAGAGAGAAAAGAACAAGCCTCTCTGTTGTAAAGGATTGTCAGAGCTTTGCTATTGGAGCAAGAGTGTTTGGGATTTAGGGGAATTTGGGATTGGGATTTGGGATTGGGAAGTAGGACAGACACGCAGCCGGCTGCACCTCATGAGATTGGCCATCATCTCAACATGCCTAGGTCAGCCAAGACTAGCAGTTGCTCAATTCCACATCTCCAGAAGAAACAGTGACTGGGGAAGGTGCAGTTTTTGTCTGTTTTTCCGAGCTAATCTCCTTGCCCTGCTTTCCCACCTATGGGCTGTGGTTTTGCCTAGTCACAAGGTATTTCATGGGTGCAGTCAGTTCAGGTGCTACAAGTCAGAGACGTCTGGGGATGAGTCACTAAAGCTCAGGATGGGGCAAGTTTCTCAAAAACAAGAAAACAGGCATTGTGAAAACTTAATTTTAAGAGTTGATTCCCAGACACGAAAAGATCCAGACCTCTTGGTATTGCCAGTGATGAGCTCTTTTGATGTGCTTTGAGAAATAGGCTTGAAATTTGTTGCTGTGTTTAAAAAAAAAAAGTGTCTTTGCTGCTCTAAGCAGTGAATTATATTTTTTTTTAATCTGAAAAAAATGGAAAATGGAAAAAAATTCAGCTTGGAGCTAAGCGGATACTTGATTTTTAAGTTGATAATTCGTCACACAAGTAATTAGCTAGTGTGCTATCCAGCACAGTCCCTTCTGACTTTTGCAGTGATCATATATGTGATCTGCTCTTACTGTGGAGAAAAATGGATGTGGCACTTGCATTTTAGTTGGAGGACTCGCTTTTTTGGGTTGAATCACTGTAAATGGGGATGTGTATGTTTCATTTAGAATCTGAGATCTGCCCATCTGGTACTAATGAAGTGTTTGGTGTAAGCCACCTGCAGCAGAAGCCTATGCAGCCATTCTTGATTTCCCAATGGCATGAGCATTTGTATGATTATGTGGCACCTTCTTATTTTAAGCTGTGCTGGAAGTTGGTTTTGCTGCTTAAAATGAACTTCTGTAAAGTAGCAGCTTGCTGGGAGACCACTAATTGATTTAATTACTGCTCTTAATATGAAATATGTTGTGGGTTATAGAAGCATGTTCTCCTGCACCACAGTACTAGACTGATGCTGTCCCAGATGTGGGACGTGTTCCCTGTGGCCCCAGGCAGGCATGTCCCTGGTGTGAGCAGTTCAAGCCACCATGGTGTTCCCCATCCCAGTGCTCCAACATGGATTTTTCTCTAAAGCTGTGCTTGGCAAGGTCTGGGAGCAGAAGTGAAGCACAGAGAAGAATTACTCTCCTTTTTATCTTTCCTCTTGTATTTGGATGTCTAGCACTGATCTTCCCTGCTGTTGTCAAGACTGAGTTCTGCAGTGCTGTTGGTGGAACACTTTGAAAGTGCACTGTGCCATGCAAAGGGAAACACATTTTTGAGAAAAAAAATCTAATATTAAAAATAAGTAGATAATCATGGCAAAGTGCTGTTTCCTTCTGGCATATCACTGTTTCATGCAAGTGGCAGTGAATTGTGCAATAAAGTTCTATTTGTAGAAAGCTAAAAAAGAGGCCAGAATTTACGGGATTATTAAATCTGAGCAATGTGAGTTGCACAATAGCTTGTTATGCTGCTGTCTGCAGAGGCCACTGTGTGAAGGCAAACAGGCATTCTGTGCTCTTCCTGAGGGCTCACACTGTACTCCTGTGTCCCTAGGCTCTGCACAGGGAGCTGTTTTGGGTCTTAACCTCACAGGGCTGTTATTAATGCCTGAACAGCACAGTTCTTGCTATAAAGTTACCTGTGCTTGAAGGGCCGCGGTACACAGGCATTTCTCCCATAGAGTTTGGGTTCCTCATCCTCCTGGTTTTGAGTGCTTTGCCAAGGTGCTTAAAACTCATGGGCATTTATACAGCACTGGCTGCTGGTGCTGGTGCGTGCCTTTAATTCCAGAGATTTCTAGGTTAACATCCCCAGGCTTGAACTGGTGCTGTGTTTTGTTGAATCCCATAGGGAAAAACAGATATTTATTGCTGTGGATACTTGAGGGATCCAAAGGGCTGCTGAAATCTGGGCATTGTGGCTGTGATGTTCATGGTCTGTTTCACCAAACCTGCCCTTCATGCTCAGGACTGTTAGTCTACCACTAGAGGAATCTCTCTTTCTTCTCCCAGAGGAGAGACTGGTCCTGGATGCTTCAGCCCTGTGCAGTAAAGCAGACAGCAGCCTTGTTCACAGGGTACTCTGTAATTAATGTTGGCTCTTAAGAGCCGAGTAATTGGGAGCAGTAATTGGATGGTAGCTTAAGAGTAGGAGTACAATTTAATAAAACAAACAGGCTTGCAGTTGTAATGTCAGCAAGTAAAACACCTGGGAAACAGCAAATCCACATGGCGGTGACGCCAGTGAGGTCCGTGCTCAGCGCAGGCGCTTTGAAGCCCAGGCAGTCAACCAAAGCCTGCAGAGCAGGGCAGGGCAGGTCCTCTTCTCCTTCCCTTGTTGCTGAACGGGGGACACAGCCTGGTAAGGCAGATACTTTTTAAACATCTCCCATGCTTAGGAATGAGAGAATGAAATGTTCGTGTTTTGGAGTTCTAGTTCACTTCTAAAGAGCTTTTGCAGCTTGTTTAGCTGGGGAGCTGGAGTGAGCTCAGGCTGTGCACCGGTGTCCTAACCAGAGACCAGCTCATTGCATTTGTTTCCGTCTTGTTTTTGCTGTTTACTCTTAAACTACACTTCTTGCCACTTGCAAGGGCTCTCATTAGTCTGCTTTTATTTTCTGTATTGCCCTGCTGACAGCTTATACTGGCAAGGAGGTGCCTCCCAGCTAGCTCAACCTACTCAGACCTCATTTGTATGTTCATTGTTTTCATCTCAGAGGGGAACAGGTGACTATTTACCTTCAGATTGTGTGTATAGAAAGGGAACTTGAAGGAAGTGCAAAGGAGGTGTTTAAGAATATATTTATTGGAGGACCAAAGCGTGGGTTTGGCTGGGGCACCTGGGTGAGCTCACTGATGCTTTTTGCTCTCTCCACTCTTTCACCCTGGCCTCATTTGAAGGGTCTTCTCATGGCAGTTTTAACCCGAACAATGGTATCACCAGAGCCTGCAGAAAAGAGGATCTGTGTGGCATTTTATTCCCTTGTGCTGCATGAATGTGGATTTCAGCAATATTGTTGTGTGGCTCCTGCTGTCAGCAGCACATTGAAAAGAGTGGCTCACTTGTCTGGAATTGTGACTGTGGGATTTGCAGCCCTTTAGCAGCATAATTTTAGCTGAGGCTCTCCATTTATTCCTCAGTACTGGGCAAGACCAATTGATTTTGGATCTCAGTATTTTGGAAAATACTGAGAATAATATGGCTTAGTCTTAATTTGCTGTTGCTTTTGATACTTGATAAATACCTGAGCTACGCTGAGTCCCTGTGAGTTTGTGGAGCTTTCAGCTGGATGAAGCACTCTTGGGCTCAGTGTGGCTTCATCTGTGCATGAAGCAATTGCACAACAAGGATTTAAATATAAAGAAGGGAAAAATTAGCAAGCTTCTTCAAAAAGAACCCATGTGGTTGTTCCTACCACCATTATATTGTCGGGGGTTTGTGTGTATGCACACAAGCACACACTTCGAACAGAATAAGGATTATTTTGAAACCTAACTCATAAAATAAGTATAAATGGGATGCCAAATGGTGTATATAAGGCCAGTAGCTTATCCAAAAAGCACCACTACCCCCATGTACAATTCTCCCTAATTTATTTTATTAGGGAGAAATTTAAACCAGCTGCTGTTTCCTGCATATGTATTATCCCTACCAAAGAATATATTTTGTCTTTATTGGCTCTTCATTTATTTTAAAATATTGCAATGTTAAAACAGTTGGAAGCTGTTTATTGTTGTCTTCTCAGCTGGTTGGTGGCCAGCACTGTCCTGGCTGTGCCATGACAGGTTGCATTGGCACTGGTGGGAGTGGAGAAAGCTGGTTTACAGCTTCCAGGTGCTGCCCCAGTTTCCCCAGTGCCCATGCCCACCTGACTTCATAACCACACGCCCTTTAATGCCCTCATGGGTGTTAAACTTCTCTCAGTGTTGTGTGTATTAACAGTACAAAATATCCTGTATTAACAGTATAAAAGGGAGAGGACTGGGGAGAAAAGTGTGAGTTGGTGGGGAAAGGCATCCTGGACAGCCCCTGGGAAGTGGGGGGAAGGTTGGAGGGAATCAGGGGGTGGTGGAAGAAAGAGCAGGTCTGGTACAGCCAGACAGGAGGGTAGGAGAGATCCTTTTAGTGCATGTTGTCCATGGAGCTTCTGGGTGGAGCAGTGTTTGGATCAGCAGGATTAAGTGTGGCTGGAGAAGGTACTGTGGTGTTTTGTTCAGAAACACAAGGGCCATCCAAGAGCACCACTGTGGTACTCAGCACTAACCCTGCTGTGGTGTTCTGGGAGGCAAAGGTGGGCGTTGAGGAGGTGGAAAATACCTCTTGAGAGCCAGTAGAGCATGGCCGTGCTGGTGTTTGTTCAGTGAAGTCACAACCCACGACCAGCCTTCACACCAACCTATCCAGCACAGAAAGGAGGGTGGCAACCAAAAATATGAGCAAACAGCCCCTGAATGTGGGTGCAAAGTGTATTTCTGGCCCCTCCCTGCTGTATTGAGGGTGAACACAACTTCCTTTTCCTTTCTGTAGTCTGAAGAAAGCAATGCTTGTGTACATTTCCTCCATGCAAATAATTGCAGCAACTCTGGCTGATGCTGGAGCTGAGCAGACTGTGCTGCCAGAACCAGCATGGATCCTTACTTGGGTCTCCAGTGGTGAAAAAACCCTCACAATACCATCTTATCATTCATCCTATTCTTTAAATCGGTGCTTTCCTTTTCCCCCATGGTGGTGTTTTTATCCTGTTCACTGTTTCCTACTGCTTATAGGCCAGGCTGCTGCCTGGAGCTCAGCTGCTGTGCCCTGGTGAGCCATTAATGCATCAGGATGGGATCTGGGGCAGTAATTCAAAACAGGAGTGAGCACAGGCTCCCTGTGGGATAATGCTGCCATGGCTCTGCGGGCAGGCAGAAGGTGTCAGCATCATTATTTTCATTCTGCAGCAGAAGTGGGGGTGATAAAGTGCTCACTGAGTGTTTGCTGTCCCAAAGGATCAAAGGGATTCCTGACAGCTGAGCTGCTGAAATGGAGCATCCCCATTGTCTGCCTTTAACTGAGCTACTGAAAGGTGATGGACCAAAATCATCAGGATAGGTACTGAAATGCTGTCCCTCCATCCTGTGGGTCAGTATTGGAGAGGATTGCTTGAAATGGTCACTTTTTTGCTGTAAACTTCTGAGAGCTGCGCTCCCATTCCAAAACCTCAGACTGCCTGTGGTTTATCTGCTCTGCCAAAGAAAGAGGTGACTATTTAATGAAAATAGCATTTCCAAGCTGTGTGTCTTGTTAAAGCATCCAGAACACCATGTTGTGTCTTTTCCCCGTTGGTGACACTGCAGAGCCAGTGTGGGAATTCAACAGCAATTTTGATTCAAAGCCACCTTCAGTGAAAATGGTTGTTTGTAAATGTGTTGCATCAGATATGTCAATGAATGTAATTAAGGAATGAAGACTGCTGCACACCCCTAATTAAGGGGATTAAAAACTAAAGCTGCCTGATTCCACTGCTGGATGGAAAAAACAGACTGGTGGAAACAGCCAGAGGCCAAATCTTAGTGAGGTGAGAGGAGTTCTGCTGCAGTCCCTGTGCTCTCAAAAGGGGCAGCTCTGGGAGGTGACAGGACTTAGCTGCTCTGCTACATGCCATAACTGACTGCTGACTGTACATGGTGGTATTTAATTGCTGCTTCACACTCCCTTTCTGTTTGGTTCCTGTTCCTGGTGGGGATGGGAGGATTTTCATCCCTGCCAGCCATGCTGGGGTGCAGCCTTGGGAAGCTGACAGTTGTGTCACCCCATGTTAGTTTGGTGTCCTGGTGTCTCCTACCATCTTGGTACCCATCCCCAACTCTTTGGCTTTTCTGGATGGTGCTGTGGGATCTTGTGTCAAAGTAGAAGTGGGATGTGTGTCAGGACACAGGGCAGAACCTCCAGGCATCTGTGAGGTGCCTTTTGCAAGCCAAATTGTGCCAGTAGAGGATGAAGAACATTGTGCAATGGAAATACTAGGAAGCTGTGCTCACTGAGGGCTTCTCCCCAGCCTTGCTAAGAGGAGATTGACTTTATTATGGGATGGGGACTGCCAACAAGGATGTCTCATTAATCCAAGCACTGATATCCCATTGGTTTTTTTTACTCAGGGTGGGCATTGCCTGCCCTGTGGTGCAGATCCCTGGAGGGATTCTGGAGAACATCTTCTGTGTGGGAGGTGTTACAAAACCCGCTGTGATTTTCCAGGAACCCTCTTCTCTTTTGCTGCCTGGCTTGTGGAGCCACTGAAGGGTCAAGGGTGACTTTGTGGTCACTGAGCATCTTGAGCAGAAAGCTGGGAGGAAAACCATCCCTATGGAGGTGGTGTGAAGTGTCCGAGCATGTTCCTGGGACATGCAGCGCTCTTCTGGTGCTGCATTCATTGGGGCAACATCCTTCTGGCTCCAGGGTGGCACTGGAGCTAGTCCAATCAAACGGAGTCAGTACCTTGAGGCTTTACAAACAGCTTCTGATTCCTGGCTCTGAGTGTTTGGGGGAACAGCTCAGTGACTGGTTATTTGCCTGTTGCCTGTGGACCTGGTCTGTTGGGAACATGGTTACACCCAGGATTTGGATCTTTGCCTGCTCTTCTTGGGCATAGAGAGGAGTCTGCAGATGTGCAGTAGGATCGTCCCCATGTGTTTTTCGCCTGGGAGTGGTGCAGAGTTTAACTATCACCTGCAATATTTTTTTAAAAAGAGAAAAAAAAAGAGGGTAGCTTTCTGGAGGAGGTGTCTCCGTGTCTCCTCAACTCCGTCCTGTGCATGGTGCCCGCAGAAGATATGTTGCTGTTCCCAGTCTTAAGGCAAGGTCAGCAGCATCCCAGTTTGTATTCCTCATTGCTATGTGCCTTGGGGAGCTGCAGCCAGCTTGGAGTGGGCTTTTGCTGCTGCTTTTGATGGGGGTCCTCAATTAGCTCTTAGTGAGCTCTAAAACCAAGCTTCCTGATCTTGTGAGTTTTCAAGTTGTTGAAGGTTGGGTTCTTTCTGTGATACTGGGAGTTTACAGCTCAAGGTTTGTGGTGGGAATGGATTTCTTCTCCTTCTCTGTGCTGTTGCATGTTACTGAGCCCTGAAAGAAGAGGAAACTTCAGAAAAGGGTGAGTCTTCTGAAACAAAACCTTCCCCCAGCTCAGGAGCAGCACAGGCTGCTGCGTGCTGATACCTGCAGTGTTTGTACCCACCCAGCGAAATGCGGCTTCACAGCCCCCCTGCTCACTGACTCATTCCCTTGGGCTCCTTGGAGCTTTTGCTGTCCCAGTTGTGTCATCCATGTCTGTGCTGGATCTGGCTTGTTCTATGCTGGTGGATGCTGAGGAGATCTCCAGCTTCTTCATCCCTTGTGTTGCTCTGCAGGTGTAAGTGGCTGCGGCTTGGCCAGAAAACTAAGAATTGAGGAATTTAGTAAATAATCTGCAGCTGGCCAGTGCCTTCCTGCACTCCTAGGTAAGGGTCATTAATCTTTAAAAGTGCAATGTTCAGGCTGATAATTACTGTAATGGTAATTTTAGTTACCTTGCAGCCCTTGTTTCACTGCTCGATGGTAGCAGTGAGCATGTGAGAGCAAACCAGGTAAATCAACTCAGCCTGGCAGCTGGTACAACTTCTTAAAACTCATTGAAACAGCACAAAACTACATTGCTGCACCCCTGGGCAGACCCAGGCACCACTGGGTTAGGCACCGTGTCCTGGGAATTTCTTTCACTGCAGGCTCTTGTGGGGGAGAATGATGTTTCCTCTGCATTCAGTATGTTTGGAGTGTTGCTGTAAGAAGAAAAGGTCTTGAAATCAGCTTAGAGTAGTGTAGTGACTAACTTAAGTATCCTTAACAAGCTGAGGGAGTTGTGGGTATTTGGACTTGAGAGGAGAAAGCTCCAGGGAGACCTTAAGAGCCCCTTCCAGTGCCTAAAAGGGCTTATAAAACAGAGGGAGATTGACTTAAACAGAGGGACTTTTTTACACAGGCAGATAGTGAGAGAATAAAGAGGAGTGACCTCAGGGCAGGACTAGGTGGGATAGTGGGGAGAAATTCTCTGCTGGGAGCAGGGGGATGCCCAGAGAAGCTGTGGCTGCCCCTGGATCCCTGGAAAATTTCCAAGGCCAGGCTGGATGGGGCTTGGAGCATTCTGGGGTAGTGGAAGCTGTCTCTGCCCGTGGCAGGGGGAGTAACAAGATAGGCTTTTGGGTCCCTTCCCTCCCAAACCATTCTAGGATTCTGTGATATTTGATGGCAATTTTGAAGCAGTAAGCCCAGCTGAAAGCTGGGGTTGAGGATGTTTTCATCCAGCTTTTTCAGCCAGCTTTCATGAGGGCTCGGCAGAGAACAAGCCTAGTGCTTGTTCTCCCAGCCCTTCCTGTAAGTGGTTCCCTCAGATAGTTCAAATATTGTGCATTTCATGTGTGCTAATAGCATCTGAATAACTGCATGATCATGGTTATTTTTAATGAACTTGGGGTGTTGTACCAGGGTGCCGCAGATAATTTGAGGCATTTGGGTGACTGCAAATTGCATTCACCTGTGAAGTAACAAATGAAGCGCTTAAGTGCAATGTCCCTGGCACGCAGGGGAGGAACAGCCCAGGTGTGTGAACTGGGACAGTCAGTGATGGAGCCTGTCAAGAGGTTTTAGCATCAAGCATCCTTCTGGCTCTTGGTGCAGCCATGGTTCATCCTGGCAGGTGCCTCTGTGTTTGTTTGTGTGTGTGTATCTGTGTGCAGGGGTTGTATTTATCTGGTAAGCAGCTCTTTATCAAAGGAGTGTGCAGGGCCCTTGGGGCTTCTAATTATAGCTTTGGTTTGGAAGCAACCAAAGAGAGAGCAACAAAAGCAAAAAAGTGCTTTACTCACGTTCTTGGGAAACTAAGGAAAGAATATGAGCCTTGTTATGTTAAACCTTGAGTGTAAATGAGGCACAGTGTAAGTAAACACATCTGTGTTCAGTCGGGGAAAAAAACCACCTTATGAATAATTCATGGAAAAAATCCTCCTGTTCAGCTGATGGAGGGCTATTGCTTATTTCTGTTGAACTGTTGCTTTAACAAGATGGAATGCTGCTGCGGGGAGAGCGATCGTCACTCGCAGCGGTGGCATTGTCATCTCTGCTGTGCTGTCATCGCCACCGCGGGTATTCCTTCAGTGCAGAGTCAGGAGTGGCTGTGACAGAGTGACCTGCTGGGACGGAGCCTGTCCTTGCCATTGCCTCCCTGTGATGGAGTGGCTTGCTCATGGTGCTTTTGTAAGCACCGTCCTGCTGCTTTTCTTTGCACAGATTTCTGGCGCCTGCTGGGTGCCCGTGCTCCCTGTTTCCATGGGAGGCTGGTGGAGGGAGCAGCCCCAGGATGTTATCTGCACCACACAGGGGCTGAGCTGCTCGTAGGGTGGGGATGGGCTTGGATGGATCCTTCCCTCTCTCCGCCAGGTCGGGCAGATACTGGCTTTTTCAGCAAAGGATGGTTTTGGAGTGACTGCTGCCTGCCAGGCTGAGCTGCTGTGTCCTCCAGGAGGGTTTGGAGACTTGTTTCTGAAGAAGCAGCCCTGTCAGGCACTGTGTGTTTGAGACCAAACCATGTTGTTTCTGCTCTGGCCTCTGCTGCAGAGGGGAAGGGAGCCCCAAGAGTTACTGCTTGCTACTGAATAGGAAACAGCACTTGTATTTTACTGATGCTTTTCTTAGTCTTCTTTGCCAGCTAGTGCGTCGCAATGGGAGGAGAGAGGGTCTATGAGCAGCTTGATTTTGCTGGCAGTCTGGTGCACGTGCCTTCTCTGTGTCTCTATTCTGGGTCCAACTGCTCCAAGTGAGTTTTCCAGACAGGTTCCACACGGGCAGCCTTTCCAAACCCATTGCCGTAGACAAGGCCCCAGTGACAAGTACATGTTTTCATTTAAATTTCAGCACTTCACCAATGAGCAAAGCCCATGAATTTCCATGTAAGGAATTCTGTACCATCCAGGAGGATTTTTGAGGATACGGAGGAGGAGCTCTCAGCTCCCTTTGGTTGTAATGCACTTACTGCTCCATTTAGTCAGGTCATTTTATAAGCCCAGTCTTCAATTTGACATAAATGATTTGCTTTCAGCAGATGGTGAGCTACTATTTTTGCCCTCATTTAAATAGGAAAGCTGTACGATAGCAGGAGATGGGAGAGGGGCACGGTGCTGCTGACATACTGTAGATTACCAGGGCTGGTCTGGTGAGAATTAAATCCAGGCAGCTGTAATGTGCCATCTGTGTTGTGTTGGGTGGTTTATTTTTCCCCCATTCAGTGAGGCTCCTGAAGTCTCCTGTTACCCTCCAGGTCAGGCTGAGCAACAGCATCCTTTATGTTCATGATCCAAAGTACCAGCACAGAAAGACGAGGCATGTTAATTGTAAGAGGGTTTATAAAATGTCAGCACCAATTATTCCTCTAATGAAATGTATTAAATAAATTCTGAAAGGTTCTGAGTCTTTAGATTATTTTAAAGTTGTTTGAATTTCTGTTGAGACGCTTATTTTATTGCATTTGAATTTCTTACCTTGTTTGAAATCCCCAAGCAAACAGCTCTCTGCTACGGTCATAGTATCCCAGACTGGTTTGAGTTGGTAGAGACCTTAAAGTCCATCACATTCCACACCTTCCACTAGATGAGGTTGCTTCAAGCTCTATCCAATGTTTTCCTTACTGTAGTAAAAATCACATGTAGGATGCATAACACACACAGGTGGAGTGAGTCGTGCTGGTGGCAGCTGCAGTTTCCTCCTCTCCCACCCACAGCTTTGTTGCACGTGCACCAGGTCTTGACAAAACGGAATTTTCAGGCTGTGCTCTCTATTTCAAGCAGCATTCTGTGTAGTTTCCCTGGTGAATTATGTGCTTTTCACACACATTATGACATGGGAAGGAACGCATTTTAAAAAAACCCACCACACTGTTGCTGAAACTATTTGATTTTTGCCTATTTTTAGCAGAAATTTCTGTCTTATCATTATCTCCAGCTCTTGCTGGAGCAGCAGTGTTCAGTGAAGGCACATATTTTTGCGTAGGAAAGTCAAGACAGTTTGTCCCACCCGTTATCTGGTGTTAGGCATCTCTGCAAGACAGTTTGTGTTTCCAAGAACTGAACCTTCCCCATGGACAGTCCTTTTTCTTCTTTCTCTGAAAAACTAAGCCACTGGGAATTAAGTAAGTTATGACATAAGCCATAAATCATTTTTCCAGGCTTGGAAACAAGGATAAGTTAGATTTTTCACAGCATCACAGGCTGGTTTGAGTTGGAAGGAACCTTAAAGCCCATGTCATCCCACCCCCTGCCATGGGCAGGAGCACCTTCCACTGTCCCAGTGCTCCAAGCCCCATCCAACCTGGCCTTGGACACTTCCAGGGATCCAGAGGCAGCCACAGCTTCTCTGAGCAGCCTGTGCCAGGGCCTCACCACCCTCACAGGCAGGAATTTCTTCCTGATTTCTAATTAACCCTTCCTTCCTTCAGCATAGGTTCAGTTTACTATCACTAAACTTACTGGGTGCCTAAATAAGAGACTGAAGTAGGCTGACAGGTAGGAGAGGGTGACAGACATATCTAAACTTGCCTGTTTCATTGAGCCTCTGTAACTCATCATGGAACAGCCCAAATGAGCAGCACTGTCATTTCCAGGAAACTCAGGTGTCACCACTTAATGAGAACCTTCCAGAGCACAGACACCGTAAGTGAGGGATTTAGCGTTCTCTTGAGGACTGAAGGCTTTCTCAACAGGGAGCTGTTGCAGTGTGTTGAGCTACTCTAAAATCTTTTAGATAAGTCTCTGTGTGTCTGTGCAGCATGGAAAATGAGGATGGTTTGGCTTAGATTGGGCTTGTCTTCTGATGTCTGCAAGAGCAGAACCCATGGAGCCATGTGGGGATGAAACTGAATTTGACCATCATCTGCTCACTAGATAATTAGTGCAGGGAGGACAGGGCTTGAAGCGACCTGGTCTAGTCAAAGGTGTCCCTGCCAGTGCCAAGGGGCTGGAATGAGATGAGTTTAAGGTCCCTTTAACCCAAAGCATTCCACGATTTTATCATTGAACCATGTATGTTGGGAGCACGGTGAGCAGTGAGCACTTGCGCACCTTTTAAGTCTGTTTTGTTTCAAGGATTTCAATGCAGGAAAGAGGGATGAGTATGTACAAATTACACCAAGCCCAGGGAGATATTGTGTGTTCCTACAGCTGTGCCCTTGGCCAGAAAGAAGGATAAGCACTAAGGTTGGGGGGCTCCAGTATCAGGGGGCTGTAGAGTCTTTGCAGGTAGAGCAGGTTCAGGAGGTGCCCCTGCACTGTTTTGCTTTGACATTTGGTGTTCAGAGTTTCTGATGCCTTTTGAGAGAAGATCTGTGGAGCTCCCTCTTCATCACCAAAGCACTGACATTCTTGAGGAGGTCCAGGTCCACCCCTGGGGGCTGCTCCAGTCCAGATGAGGTGGGATGTTGCGGATGGGAAGTCACCACATGGTGCAGGTGTACTCAGCCTGTTTTCTGCTGTGGAAGTGTTTAACATCTTTCTCTTCAGGGTGCTTCCAGTTGCCAAAGCCGCCTTATCTGGAGGATGTTCTTCAGATTAAAAATCCTTAGATATAAATACATACTTGTACTCTTTTCTGATTAGATTATTACTCTGAAATCTCTCTCTGGGATCATACCTGAATTTTGTTGTAGTTTGCTTATTTCCGTAGTGTTTAACACCTTCTCCATGCCAGACTTGTGAAGAGCCTGCCTTTTACAGGCTGTCTGACATCAAACCTTCAGCCTCTACCAAAGAAAGCCCCTCCAAATGAAGCATTTACAACAATGTGGCAGTTCAGAGCAGAAGGTTAACAGCACTGCTTGAGTGCTCATACAATAGCAGAGCATCTTCCTCCAGCATCCAGGGAGCTCCTGAGGCACCTGCTGGCTCAGCAGAATCGCCTTATGGAATAGCAAGGGAAGAAAATTTAATTTAAAGAAAAACCTGGTTGTGGTTTGGCTGTGGGCAGTGCTTTCTCCAAGGGATGGGTTGAAGAGCAGTGGAGCGGGAGCCTCGCTCTTTGTGTCTGCTCTGCTGTGGGCTGGGTTAGAAACAAAACACTATTTGGCACCTGACTCCTTGCAGGAAAGGCCCTTTTCTTCTCTGTATAATCACAGAATTACAGACTGGCTTAGGTTGGAAGGTCTAAAGACCATCTTCTTCCACCCTCTTGCCATGGGCAAACTCTCAGTTGTGTTACTTACTTACAAATCTCTGCTTTTGATAATGAATGTAGGGGAAATAATTTCTGAGCATAAAACTTCCAAGGGAGGGAGCTGGCCAGGAGTCCACACATTGGAGCAGTGCACTCGGGTCTTGCAGCAAGGTGTTTGCTGTACCCAGTGAATTATTGGTGCTGGCTGCTATGAAGTGTTTATTGAGAAAAATAGGGCTCCTTCTCTGCATCCCCAGCGCTGCCGAGGGGATCTGGCTGAGCTGCAGCGTGGTTCTCGGGGGAGGGAGGAAAGACAAGGAGATGTTTGCTCATTGCCAGCTAGACCCACCTTCCTGCACCAGGAAAGGTCCATGACTGCGGCTTTGAAATGTAAACAAGTCAACAAATCTTGTTCCAAGTTGTTGGTGTTTAAAGAGAAAAAAGTACATCCAGAGGAAATGTTCCTTTGTGGACTGTCCCTGGGGCTTCCTGCAGCCGGTAAGAGCTGCTGCTCAGCTGTGCCCTCCCCACCGACATCATCTCTAAAGCTTTGGTTCTGCCTTTTTGGTTTGAAGAGCAGCTCATCCAATGTTGTGCGTTTTGATAACGATTTGTACAAATGTATTTATTCAAAACAAACACAGTGGGAAGCAACAACAAAGCAGGCTGCTGCAACAACTGGTGCCTGAGGGAGCTGGCTGCTGGTGTGTGATTGTGATGGGACAGGCTTGCAGAACATGCCTTTCATTCTGTGTGTGCTGGGGCATTGGGAGCTTTGCCCTTGGTGTTGGCATAGTGGGTTTGGGGTTATGGGTGTTTGGCTGAACAGATGGGTCCCTGGCCTCTTCATTGCCTTGTGGCATCTCCAGGAGTTCTTAGAGAACTGACGAGAGCAGAAGTTGGCTATGTGGTGGCTGGGGTTCTCTGCAGTAGGAGCCAGGGGTTGCTAACAGGGCCGGCAGCATCTCTGGCAAGGGATTGCAGGAGGAAAGGGAGCAGAAGTAAGAGCTGTAGGGACAAGTCACACATATGCTGCCATCTGCAAAGTGATCGCAAACACATCCGGGCACATCTGGGTTCAGGCACCCTCTCTGCCTTGTAGCAGTTTCTTCAGTGCAGGTTGGAAGCTGCTGTTTCAGTGGCCTCTGCCACTCCACTGGGTTTGGAAATACCCAGAGCAGCTCACAGAGGGGAGATTGTGAGTGGAGAGTAGTTCTGTCTAATGCTTCTGCAGGAGACCATGCTAAAATGAGCCCTGTGGCTCATCCCCAGGACTGGCTGTTGGGGCTGAGTCCAAGTGAAAAAACCCCAGACCAAATCCTGAACCTCAGGAAATTTGTGTTGCTGCAGAAGCAAATTCAGGGAAGGTCTGTGATGCTGTGCTGATTTTACCATGGTGTTAGAAATAATATGAAATGTTTGCATTAAATGCAAGGGGAAAGTCCTTTGAAGAGCTGGAAGGGCTTTTCTCCTTCAAGCACTCTGGTTCTTGTAGCAGTCAGGATGAGTTAAATTGAAGTTGATGAATGCAGTAATACATAGGAGGATGACATCTTGAAATGTTTCTTAATTTTAAGTGTGTATTTTGAGCAAATATTTATACACTGAGGCTCGGGCTGGTGGATTGAGGCATATTGGATTATATGCTATTTGCTCAGTGAAAGCAGCAACAATTTATTGCCACAGATACATGTGATACGGTGCGCAAAGATTAGTTCTATCCCCTCTAAAGCATGATTATTTTGGGTCCTCTTTATACCTTAAATAGATATTCTTCTCATGTGATTTCCATCTTTTTGTGTCAACAGCCTAAACAGGCTAAAGTTGAAATAAACATTGCATCAGCTTAATAGCACAAGCTCTGAGGAAATCTGCTCTTCATTATAGATGTTGTTTGGAAACCTTTTCATTTGACATTTTTCCAGTGTGCAGTACAAATATCCTATGAATCCCAAAGTCTGCTGGGCTCCACTCGATTCGTCTGGTACAGAACAGTGTAATTGCTCAACACTGATGGGTCATGTTCCCAGCAGTGTGGCTGGGTGTGTTTTAGATCATAGAATCCTAGAATGGTTTAGTTTGGAAGGGATCTTAAAGACTGTCTTCAAAGCAAACTGTAGCAAAAGGAATGACTTTGCTTTTGCTGACTTAGTAGGCTGGAGTCAGCCAGGGTTTCATCCCCTTACAGGCCATTCGATTCAGAGTTGGACTAGATGATCCCTGTGGGTCCCTTCCACTCTGGTTCTGTGACAGGCTGTTGGGGCTGGTGGACATGGCGTGTCTGTGCTCATGGTTGGTTTGAATAGCTCAGTCAAACATGGGTAGTGGAAACCTCTTGATTGAGCCCTTTTGCTCCTCTCACACAGCATCATCATGACGACAGAAAAGAGCCCAGCAGCTGACGCTGACAACTCAGAGCAGCAGCAAGCCAAGGAGGAGGAAGGAGCTGCTGAAACACAGAAGCAAGAGGCTTCCCTGGAGGAAGGGGCTCAGCCAACACCAGAGAGGCAGTCCCAGAGGCAGAAGGCCTCCAACGGAGATACCCCCACGCACGAGGAGCAGGGCAAGAAAGAACGTCGCGCCTCTGAGGGCCGAGGTCTCTCCCGCCTTTTTTCCTCCTTCCTCAGGAGGCCCAAGTCTCAGGTATCCGAAGAGGACAAAGACACTGATGCTCCTAAAGAGGCGGGAGGTGACCAGAAAGATGCAGGATTAGGAGCCAGCCCTGATGAAGATATCTTGGTGAAAGCCCCGATTGCAGCTCCTGAGCCCGAGCTCAAAACTGACCCATCGCTGGATCTCCATTCCTTGAGCAGTGCAGAAACACAGGTAAAACAGCCCATTCCATGGGACATGCTCCCTGCTGCTTTAAAATGTGTCTTTGTAGCCAGAACTATAACAACTTCATATCCCAGGCTGGTGAGCTTGACCAGAAAAGGTAATGGGATGCCAAAAAGGCTCTTGTTAGCTCCCTGTGTTTAATTGTGTACTTCCCACTCTTGCATCCCTGCATCAGACCTGCAAAGTACCTGTTCTGGGAATTAGGGTCATGCTCCACAGCATAATTTAAAATGCTCTGTGCTGAATCATTGCTCTGCTGAGGCTTAGGATGTCACATCAGAACACAGAGGGTTCACAAACCAGGGTTGATCGTCAGGATATCCTTGGTGTGAGCAGGATCAAGGCAGGTCAGTGGCCCAAGGTGGACGTTGCAAGAGTATTTGGATTTGGGAACGGGTTTCTTCAACTTCAAGGAGCCCAAGCACAGCATTTTAGGACTTGGTCATCTGCTTGGTCCGGGCTAGTGCTGAGCCTGCCAAATATAAATATTTTCTGCTTATGCATCATGTCGACAGGGATTTCTGCATGGCACATGCACTGAACCCAGCTCCTGGGACGTGTCTGATGTCTGCTCTTTCCAGCCAGTGTCATTTTTCATGCAAAATTTAAAGTTTAAAAATCTAAAGCAGAAATTGAGGCAGAGACACCCCCAGGGAACATTCACTGAGCTGTGGCTGGTTTTTGATTTGGGGGTGCTGAGTGCCCTCTCTTCTTCTTGGGTAGTTACAGCTCTACTATTACTTGAGGCTGAAGTGGAAAAAGGTGGGTATTCCTTATCCTCAGCTGGGAATTTCTTACATCCCAACCAACCTGTGTGTATTGCCGGAGCCAGACAGGGTGAAATCTGGATTTCTTACCCACTGCCTTAAGTTCACAGTGGCTCCAGATACCCACAGATGCTCAGTTTTGGAGCAATACTTTATAAGTTCAAGCATTGCCAGTAGGCAATAATTGTAAATCCACCTCCTTAAAATTACAGTGTTTTAGAGAGGGTAGTAGGTAACAAACAGCTTTTCCTTTCTTTTCCCAAATTTCTGAGCCTGTGAAGACCATGGGATGATCTCTGCTCATGTTTTATTCCTCTGAGGGTTGGGATTAGCAGGATGGGGAAGAGGTGGAGATCTTCAGGCAATTTCAGCCCAGAAACTGTATTTTCAAGAGGAACTTGTTCTTGGAAATGTTTAAGGCCAGGCTGCATGGATCTTGGAGCAACATGGTCTAGTGGAAGGTGAGATGGGCTTTAAGATCCCTTCCAACCCAAACCATTCTGGTTTTTTTTTAATGCATGATTTCTTTCTCTGTTTATCTCTGATTTGCTGGTCCTGAGCCCATGTGAATTTGCACCCCAGCCTTTCTTCATGGGTCATTCATTTTAGACGACACGTTTGTGTCTTTTTTAGTTCTTATTTTAGATCACTGTCAGTGCCTTTCTGAACTGTGACACTCGGCAGATATTTCTGCTGTGAAAGCATTTGCGAGGTGCTGCAGTTTGATAAATGCTGACCGACAGGCATTAGGAGCTTTGACTGATTCCCTGCTCCCAATTGTCCCAGTTCTGCTGGAACAGAAGTCAGCAGCTTGTGGACATTATTTAGTTTTTAAATACCTCTCTGCACTTGCGCCTGGGTGTGATTTCATGAGATGTGATGGGCTGAACAGACAAGGTTTTGCTCTTCCTCTGCTGCAGCTCTTTGCTCCTGCTGCATTCAGCCCCTTCCAGCATCGTCACAGCCTGCCACTCCATTGGGTTTGGAAATGGAACTCGTTTAACCTGCTGAAGTAGCAGAGGAAAAAAACCAAACAGCTTCCTTCCTCCTCCTGTCCCCAAACTGCATCTCTTTCTGCTATTTGAGTGGATTAAACTGGCTTGTAAAGTGCTTCCCTAGGCAAAAGGGATGGTGGTGTGGAGGCTGCCTTCCCTTTTTGGTGGCAGAGAGCTGCTTGGTCAGCTCCAATGGCCATGAAGCCTCAGCCCTGACCCTCCTTTTAATGCCACTGCTACCATAAAATCCCACAATGGTTTGGGTTGGAAGGGACCTTAAAGGCCATGTCATCTCACCCCCTGCCATTGGCAGGGACACCTTCCACTATCCCATGGTGCTCCAAGCCCTGTCCAGCCTGGCCTTGGACACTTCCAGGGATCCAGAGGCAGCCACATGTGCTCTGGGAAACCTGTGGCCAGGGCCTCACCACCCTCATGGGAAGAACTTCTTCCCAATATCCCATCTAGCCTCCGTCAGTTTAAAACAATTCCCCCTTGCCATGCCAAGGGCCAGTGCACTGGAGCAACAGCTATGCCAGTGGGAGCACTGGGGGTCCTGCCTGGGAGAGAAAAAACCTTCCCAGTCCAGAAGGTGCTGTCACTAACACTATGAATGCATGATGTAATCTGCCCTGATTTCTCTAATCAACCTTTACTTCTTTTTTATTACATAATTTACAAAATGAAAGCTTGAAAAGTACTTGGAAGAGTATTAAGAATTAATACCATTCCCTTGGTCACCCCAGTTACTGCTCCCGATCCTAGGTTACAGGTTGAAGTGGGATAATGAATTCTGACTGAGATCCTAGCCCTGTAGTGCTTGTTCCATGTGATGCTTTGTTTGTTTCTTTGTTTGACACCTCTAAACTGGGGGTTTCAGCCTGCTCAGGAAGAGAGGAGGGACGACCAGGAGCCTTTGGGAAGAGACCTCGAGGAAAGGGAAGAAGGAGAAGCAAAGGAAGAGGGTGCCAAGCCAGAACTGAAGCCAGAGTCTCTGGAGACTAAAGCAGACAAGGATTTGAAAGCTGCCCAAAAAGTAGTGAAAAGACACAGAAACATGTACTGCAAAGTTGTCTTGCTGGATGACACCATTTTTGAGTGTTCTGTGGATGTAAGTACTTTAGGGGTTTGGTTCTGCGTCTCCTTTCTTCCCTCTCCCTTCTGCTTCTCTTGAAAAATCACCACAAACACAATTTAATAGGAGCCTAATGTGCTACTAGGGAATTACATGACAGGTTTTACTGCAGAACAAGCCTGCTGTAAGCTATAACAGCTTATTTAGTGTGTTGTAAAAACCTCTGGGTACTAAGAATCTTTATTTTATTGTTCTACAATTCCAGGGTGCCTTACTTTATAAAGGTGGGGGGAAGTTTAAAAAAAAAACAAACCCAAACTTTATATCACTTGCTGTTCATGATCTCTCTTATTTGTATCCCAGGCTAGAGTTTAGGTTTTTGGGGTAAGTTGTAATTGTCTAAATAACTTTGGCCTCCTTGGCTTTGAATAAAATAGGTTGTATAAAATTGATTTATGCTTTTCTAGTCCCCCAAGGTACCTTTACCTCTCAGGCTGCTGGTTCACTTAGCTCCTGGTGCTTGGATGTAAAGAAAAACACACTGTGTTTAGCCTGCTGTTGAATATATTTCCAGTAAACAATTTAAAATTATGTTGGCTTAGAGCACTGCAACCTTCTTCATTTGAGAGCTTTTTTCCTCCTTTATTTTGTGTATTCGCTCACAGGGCTGTGGTGCTGTCAGTGCAATAAAAAGCGAGCAGAAATCCCTATTTTAGTATCAAAGTACTTGTCTGGAATATTAAGAATCTGGTACTTACCATTGGAACATACTTCCACCAGCTTGTTTTCCCTCAGTCCTGCTGGTAAATGGGCCAGGAGTGGGTATGTGGGCACAGGGCTCCTCATGGGAACAATCACCTTGGGTGATCCTGGGGAAGCAGGGTCAGTGCCGACTGTTTGTGTAATGGTGGCGCTGCTGATACTGCCTGGGATCAGCTCAGAGCATCACTGCCCCCATCACCTTCCCCTTGGCCAGGGAGGCAGTGTGCAGCCCCGAGGAATCTCGTCCCCAAGTCCCAGTGACAGCTTGCTGTAGCTTTGTGCCTTTGTTTGCTGCAGCAATGCCTTTGGATACTGTCATGGATGCTGTTGGACGGAGAGCCGTGGAGAGTCAGGGAGAGCCTGACTTGAGCAGGACATGAGAAATGTCTCTCTGTAGGTCCAGAGTGTCGTGATGAATGCTGCAGAGGTGTAGGGGGGCCACTGTGTCAGTGAGACTCTTACTTGAGAAGCACCCTTGGCTTTAGTGCCAGTGTAATTCTGCTCTGGCAGAATTTTGAGAGTTTGAGGTTTGAGAGTTTATTAAGATTTAATTGGGAAGGAATTGCAAAGGTGTAGGCAAAGAGCAGCACAAATGCCTTTATCCAAGGAGAATTAGTGTTTTCAGGCATCCTTTTCGACTGATAGCCCTGGAAGCTTTTTCATTTCTATATCAGTGCCAATTCCTTGAGAAATAGCCAGGCTAACACATACATTATGTTACCTATAGAGTCACAATGTGTGCACAAAGGACCTGACAGCTGAAAGGCTGAAATAAAGCCAAGGAATAAAACAAGGCAGGGGTCTTGAAACAGTTGCCATGCAGAGATGGCTGACAGGAGAGCTGCGGGCATTAGTGAAGCTGATTTTGCGTCACTGGAACTGCACTTTCTTCTAGCAAAGCCGCCAATGGAATGAGCTGCTTCTGGTTGCCATAGTTTTATGCCTCAGGGATGTTTTTCTTCATGCTTTTGGACTAAAAGGATGTTTGTTCCTTGGCCAGTTCACTTCTGCAGGATTTGGGGAAGAGAAAAAGAGGAAATAGGAATGCTCAAAGTGTATTTCTGGAGGTAGGAAGCTGTGTGCTGAGCAGCTTTGGGCACATGAGGCAGATGGGAGAAGCTGGTTTTCATCAGCAGAGAAGGGTGATGGAAAGGCCATGGAAATCATGCGCTTTGTTTTTTTTCTGAACGTAAGAAAAGTCAGGTTGCCCCTGAAATGAACAGGTTGTAGCAGCAGTTTCATCTCTTGATCAACACCTGAATCTGGGAGATGCCAACACGGTAGATGTACCTTGGGAGGGAAAACCTGTACAGATCCTTGGTGTCTATTAAGCTCTGTTGGAAACTCCAGCTTTGGGGGATTTTCAGACATGGAGCTGGTGGAAAGAGAGAGACACACTGTGTTTCTTGTTGTCTCTATGGGATTTTTATTTTAGTTGTCTCTGGAATTTTTATGCCCTTTCCTGTAGGGAATCCTTGCTCTGAAACAGTCAGGAGGTAAGATTTGGAGCTACTCGGGACCTTTTTTCCCCTTACTGATAGTGCACAGTGTGGTTTGATCCTTTTCCCTTCTTCCCCTCTCCTGTAAACAAAGACAGGCAAAACCCAGCTCTGTCCTACAGGATTTCTTTGTCTATTTGCAGAAACACACCAAGGGACAGGATCTACTTAAAAAAGTCTGTGACCACCTCAATCTGCTGGAAGAAGACTACTTTGGTTTGGCCACATGGGACACACCAACCTCCCGGGTAAGCAGCTGCTGGTCTCGAGGGGATCCAGCTCTTTCTGCATCATCTCCCCAGGACAGGAGGTGGGGCAGAAGCTCCTCTGCAAACTTGTTTTGGTGTCCTCCCTAAATATGGATTGCGGGTCATGACACAGGAAGAAATGGTGAATAAATGATTACAGGAGTGTAGATTTTTGTCAAAAAGCTATGTCAGTAAGTCCTAGTGAACTTGGGTCTTCACCTGGAGAAAAGTCATTCTATTCGTTTACTGCAAAATGATGTCATTAAGTTATAAAGCTGAAGGAGTCAGGCTGCCCTGGCACTGGTGTCAGCATTGGGAAGGTTTGCTTGGAGCCATCCAGAGCATTTGGAGTTGAGCCTTTGCCCTGCAGAAGAACAGATGTGACTCTCTGTCAAAGCTCCTACTCATGGTTTCAGTTTAAGGTCTTTGTTTGATTTGACTCAAGCAGTGTCTTTTGAAACCTTGGTTACCCTTTAACTCAGCAGTTACTCGAGGTCTATTTCATGAAGTCAAAAGTGAGATAATTGAAATGAAGGGCCCAATGCTGTGTCCTTTAGACCAGTCATGTTGGTCCGTATTCTGACTCTTCCTCTGCTTCGCCTTCAACAATCCCCTCTGGCCAGGTTACTGACTGACAGATGTGTGTCATTAAATACTTTGTATTGTTTTATACACAGGCAAAATAGCAACCAAAAATAACACTGAGACAGGCAGAACTCGTACTTTGTTTTACAGCCTCTGGTGTCTTCCAGTTTTCTTGGATGTGAAATGTGTTTCTATGTATATAACCTGGATATTTTTTATATCAGAGGAATTTTTTTTTAATCAGATTTTGTTCTTATAGAGGGAGGGGTAGGTGTACTTGTAGATCCAATTAAGAGCAAAAAGAGTGTAACTAGAGCAGCTCAGCTTCTTCTGCGTGTGCTGCGGGCAGCTCACTGCTGCATTTGGATATTAGGAAAAATTCCTTCCTAGAAAGGGTTGTCAAGCCCTTGGCACAGGTTGCCCTAGGAAGTGTCCCTGGCAGTGATCAAAAAGCTTATAGGTGTGGCACTTGCAGATACTGCATCGTGCTAACCTTGGCAGTGCTGGAGTAATGATTGGACTTGATGATCTTAGAGGGCCTTTCCTAAATGATTCTGTGGTTTCCTAGAGCCTCAGACTTGCTCTTCTTGTCCAGGCTTTTGGCACTGATTCTTCTGGAAGCAGAAGCATGTACCTTCTCCCCCAAACCAACAAGGGCTGAGAGGTTGTGCAGCTTTTTAACTGTAGGGACTGAAAACAGATTGTTTTGTCACATCTGTGTCCCAGAGCTGGAAACTGGGGCAGATGAGGCCACTGTCCATGGGTTGTTCAGCTCCAGTGTGGAGTAAGCTGGTTTGGTTTGCTGTGATGGGTGAAAGCACCATCTTTTTTTTTTTTTTTAATCATTCTGGTTATGTTTCATTGAACTTTGAAATCTGAAGCTCTCCTGCTGTATCTTCCAACAAGACCTCCCCAGAGTTACTGATTCACAGGTGAAATGGTGTTAATAGGATCCAGGGATGAGCTCCTGCACCTGTGTAGAGCAGGTGGAGATACATGTGTATATTCCTGGATAGGGAAGGGTTGTATGTGACATTTTCCACCTTGATATATAGGGAATAAACTTTCTGAGGACCAGTAATTACCCATATGGGCATAGCAGTGGGTGACAGTGGGATTAGGAGGTTGTGACGGTGGCTGGAGCAGCTGGGCACCATGGAGCAGCAAGGAGCTCGTTGCCCTGAAAAGGAGGCTTGTTTCCAACTGATTCATGACCCAGTGGGATAAAAGTGCTGTTAATTGCTGTTCCCGTCATTGTCTGTTGGATCAGGCAGGGTGGGATGCATGACTGCACCTTGGGCTCACCCCAGTAACGAGCAGTTGTGGCACCAACTCAGCCATGGAGATGCTGTGCTCCAAGCTGTGACCCTAAAAAGACAGCAAATCTTCCTTTCAAATGAATTTTGTGTCCCCACTTTTATATGTTAGAGTAGGCATATAAAAAGAGGAGATTAAATGTAAGTATTGATGTCTCCCTGCCATGAAGTTACGTGTCCTTCTAGTCAGGAGAGATTAGCTTGGGGGATTCAATGAGTTAATTCCTTCACCTCGGGAGACCTGGACATCCAAATCCTATTTGGAGCTGGCGAAAATGAAGAAGTGGTTAAATGTAACCTCTCCAGGAGGGTTGCTAGCTCAGTGCTTGCAGCAGGACAGGCCCTGACTCCTGCAAAGGGAGAGGCTCAGACCATGGAAAAAGCAGGAACTGTGTTTTGAGGCTTAAATTGCACCACCATCCCACAAAACCCCAAATTACAGAGGAGGGGAAAAAATATATTTCTAAATTTGTAGTAGAGATAATACTAGAAATCTGAGTCATAGTTAAAAGACATGAAGTTTATGTCACACTCCTGTAAAACATTCCAGTCTTACTCAGGAATTGGGTGTTTTTACTCGTATTTCAGCAATTAGGTCATTGAAAACTATAGCTAATAATAGAAAGTCTTGGTGATCTTTGATCTGAATAGGGTAAGTAAGGAGACAGGGTGCTTAAAATTAATGTGTCTGTCCTATTTACCTATTTTTAAGGGTTCTGGAGAAAAGGGGTGTTGCACAAGTGCCCCTGGTAGCTGGATGTGGCTGTGGCTGTACCTGTTACTCTGTCCTTGCAGCCCTAAATAATCTGCTTTTTTTTCCCCCTCTTGTTACTCCTGCCTCCCTTATGAATCCCTGGTAGGTGAATGGTTGGAAATACACCCACGGAGACCACAGCCTGGAGTGAAAGTAGTGAAGAATGCACCATCTCTTCAGTTTCCATGGCTGCCTTTGTGTCAAATACTGTCCATTTTTTTTAAAATTTTTTCTGTATTTTTAGCAATTTTCAGCTTTCTGTGGTGTTTCTAGAATGTCTGGTAAACTGCAAATGTTTTTATCCTCTTACAGACATGGCTGGATCCTGCCAAAGAAATAAAAAAGCAGGTTCATGGTAAGTAGATTTAATTTATCGTGTATGGGGGGGTGTGGTTTCTCCCAGTGTGGCTTTGGTGAGCCATCCAGGAAGCCCAAGGGTGGAGAGAGGTCAAGTGAGGGTGTCTGGCAAGGATCAGCACAAGTTCAAGCAGTCTGTGCATTCTTTCTGGCCTTCTTAAGATCTTCTTAATCTAGATTTAGGAAAAAAATGTCATTTCCTTGGCAAAACAGCTTGAGGTGTGTTTGCCTGAAGCAAAACCACACTGTCAATGCAGTGCTGAAATGGGGATGTGCTCCTTGCTGGAGGATAGCAAAATGGGTGTCAGTGGGAACCACTGAAATCCCAAAGGAGATTGGGAGACCTCAGGCAGAACTTTATGGTGGAACAAGGTTTTATGGACTCTGAGGGTGTTTTGGGGTCCAAATCGGGGCACTGGAATGATAAATGGCTTGAAAAATATCAGTTCAAATACCAGATGCTCTCCCAAGTTGTGTTTTAAGGTCTGCTAGCACTGAATTAGTTCAAAATGAGGGCAGTGTCAGAATTAAATATGTTTTAGAGGCTTTTGTTTTCTCTTGGGAGCAAGTCTGACTGCTTTAGAAGTTCTGGGAAGGAAAACACTGGTTTCTGGATCCTTTTGGTGGGAGGCCGAGGACAGAATGTGTCATTAAATGCAGATTAGGGGGGCAGTGCAAGGCTGTGGAGTAGGGAAAGCTCCTGGTCCTACCATCTTCTCTTGGAATCAGTAGCAGGGTGCATGTGAAGGGCAGGAGGTGCTACATCCATAAAATTCATCCAGTGAATGTAATGAATATCACCCTGCTGTGAAATCTGGTCCCCTGGGGATGGGTTAAATGGCAAATTACTTGATTTTACTTGAAGTGAAGGTTATTTTGCATGTACATACAAAAGTGTGGACACCAGTGTGTGGTGGTTTAGGTAACCTCTGTTCCCTTCATTGTCACCTTGGAATCACTTGTTTTGAACTGTGTGTGATGAAAACAACGTGCCTTGTGTTTAGTCCCAGTTATGGCATTGCATAAGAAGTAAATCCAGAAATGCTCCATTTCCCCTGTTCCCATGTGAGATTGGGATAAACTTCCGAGTGAGTTAAGTTCTCTTTCTGAAATAATTCTTATTTTGAACTAGTGTTAAAGGGCACGGCAGGGGGAGATGTAACTATGGAAATCATTCAGGACTAGCTTCTATTGGGAAATGGGATTGTTTTCAAGGAAAAGAGAGTTGAAGAGGGAACTTCAGCTGTGTCATCTGGGCTGTCCATACCACATATCATGTCCATTCTGTGTGTGTTTATGTGAATTCTGACTCAGTTAATGCCTGTAATGGTGCTATACAAGGTTTGCAACAAGGTGTATTTAAGCAATTAGGTCTGGACTTGAAAAGCTCTTCCTATCTTGGTGCTTTCTGTCTTCATCCAGAGGCTGATGCTTGTGTTGGGCTAAGTTTAAGCTGTGTCTGAACACCTGATCCCAGTGCATTAGTCTGAGGAGTGACTTAGCACAGCCTTCCTTGAACTTTGAAATTTGGCTTAAGCAGTAAAGCAATCCATTCAATTGGTCAACCAACCAATTCATTAATTTATAGCCTATGCCTGACGTATCTTCATGAATCCCTTTTCAGTCAATGAAGAAACATGTCAGTCATTGAGCTTCTTAGCAATTAATTTAATTTTTGCCGCAAGTTGTGGTTAATCCAGGTGATTTTCCCTGCCTTGCTTTTTTTCTCCTGTTTTTCTTACCTGCTGTAAATGAAACCACATCTTACACTTAGACAGGTGTTAAGCTGCTGCCAGCTGTGAGAGCAAGCAGTATTGAATCAGTGTTACATCTGCTAAATTCTGAGGATCAGATTGGCTATTCCCAGCTGTTTTTTGTATCAACTGACCATCACAAAGCCGTCCCAGTGTGTTTATTTTTCTCAAGCTCTCCCTTGTCATTGCAGGAGGCCCCTGGGATTTTACCTTCAATGTCAAGTTTTATCCACCAGATCCTGCCCAGCTAACAGAGGACATCACCAGGTGAGTTATCCGCGAATCCTACTGCCATGTTCTCCTGGATGTGGAATAGAAATGTTTCATATTTGGGTGATTTTCCCTCCTTCAGGAAGGACATCAGATACCTTCACCATTTGGAGGGGGTTTGGTTTGTTTTTAGTGGATGTGATGATGCTCCCACACTCCACTGGAGTGCATGTGTAAAGCAGTGTCATTTATAACTCTGCCATGTATGTGTTCATATAAAAAAGTAAATTTTTACCTAAAGCCAAGATTTTCTGGTCATAGTGTCCTTTATTCCATTTGCAGAGTGGAGGTGACCTTGAATCCCCCAGTCCTCCATGCTGTTTACCTTGGGAATAAGTAAAACTTGGAAACAAGCATTTTCATATGTTCATCAGTGGCATAAAAAAAGAGACTGATCCTCAAGTTAATAAATTTCTCTCTGTTCTCTGTGAATAGCATTTTCCTTTCTGCCCTCAGGTATTACCTGTGTCTGCAGCTTAGACAGGACATCCTTACAGGGCGGCTGCCCTGCTCCTTTGCCACCTTAGCTCTGCTGGGTTCCTACACTGTCCAGTCAGAGTTGGGAGACTATGATCCTGATCTCCATGGCCCAGATTACATCAGCGAATTCAAACTGGCCCCAAACCAGACAAAAGAGCTTGAAGAAAAGGTTGTGGAGCTTCATAAAACATATAGGTAAGGCACAGTGGCTGGAGGACTTGTTTGTGCACAGCAACATGAAATAAGGGAAATAATGGGATTTTCTGGTGTTTCCCCCATCTCTGTGAGCTACGGAAAACCTTTGGATGTCCCATGCCTGGAAATGTTCAAGGCCATGTTGGATGAGGCTTGAAGCAACCTGGGATTGTGGAAGGTGTTCCTTGCAATGGCAGGGGGTGGAACGAGATGATCTTTGAGGGCTCTTCCAATCCAGACCATTCTGTGATTTTATGATGACTATGTGAACATTAACTTTTAACCAAAAAATCTAATACTTTGGACAAAATCTTTCTAGAAGCAGGAACTCTTTTTTCCTGCATGAAGAAGAAATTATGTTTTTAGAAAGCAGATGGGAAGTCTTGCAATTATTTAGTAACAAGTGCTTTTTTTCCTCCCACAGAATAGCCATGAAAGTTTAATTCATGTGCAAGTGCAAAATTTACTTGTTTTAACCTTGCCCTTTGCCTTTTTTTAATATATTTCTTTGGGATTTATGTAATTTTGGATTGTAGTTTGATCTAGTTTCTCCGTTTACACTGTAGCCTACAGCCTGTTTGGGGCATTCTTCTACCTCATTTAGTGAGTAACATTCATTTCCTAATGAAGGAAGTGGAAGGATTCCAGGTGATCCAGGAATTGCAAACCTGCAGTAAGTGTTTCCTACTGCAGCCATGACCTGGGCAGGTGTGTCTGGTTCAGGTAGGGTTGGGCAACTCCTGAGACTCTCCCTGGTATCAGATTCAAGGGTAAACCTCTTCCTCATCCTATTTTGGGCATATCTTCCTAGAAAGGAAAAGATGGAGCAAAGACAAGACTTTCTGACGGGCAGATGGGAGAAAAAACTGGAGCACATTGGGAAGGGTGGATGTGGGCTGTGGCTGTGACCACTCAACACCTCACTCAAGCCTGCAAATCAATATTTTAAATTGATTCCCCTCCATTTACACTGAGAGGAGAGGAAATGAGGGAAAATAAGAACTGGGCCTCTGACAAGCTTCATGACTTGGAGTCAAAGGCCATTTGCTATGCTAGAAGTGGTGGATCACAGTGCTGAATTATTCATGGCCTCATCAGAAGGAGACTTTAATGTATAAGATGTAGTTATATTTAATCTGTCTGCATGTGCAGGAGAAGACAACACGTCCCCATTTAATTTCTGGTCTATATTTTGTGAACATTAAACTTCAGAGGGTTTTCAGTGGAAATCATAGAATCATGGAATTGTTTAGGTTGTAAAAGACCTTGAAGACCATGGCGTTCAGCCACTACCCAACACTACCAAGCCCACCACTAAACTATGTCCCCAAGTGTTCTTTGGACATTTCCAGGGAAATCTCTGCTAAACCATGCTCTGGGCTCTTGCTACTGTATTTGCAAAGCACAAGGCACATATCAAGATGGTGACTGCTCCTGGGGCTTTCCTACAAGATTGTCCTTACAGTGGACTTTGCCCTGTCTCCCTCCGCTCAAACCTCTATTTACATCACACACAAGATGTATGTGAGCGCTCAGTAAGGAAGACATCAAAGGAGGGTAGAAAATGAAATGTATGCAGCTGAATCCTCTCCCAGCAGAGCTGTTAATGTACCTCATACACCAGAAATGTATTAACAGGGACACTTCAATAACGTTGATAATGGCCTCCATTATCAGGATGTCTTTGTTAAATTGTGCCCCTCCTGCAGACAGGGCACCATCTGTTCCCAGAAAACCCCTCATTCATCAGGTCTCCTGGTTGGAATCTCTGCTGAGTGGTTTCAGCTGTCCGTGTGTTTGTTTGGAGAACAATAGCTGGGCTTGGGGAGGTCTGTGGGGAATAGGAGCTATCACCTTTTGCTCAGTTGGGTTTCTTCTGCTGAATCAACTTTTGTCCCCTCACTGCTCTTCCTCACTTCCTTCTCTAGTGCCTTTACAGCTTCACAGGAATAAAGTGCAGCCCTGTTACTGGGTTGCTCAAAGCACAAATTTGGGCAGTAAGAGTGATTTCATAATTCATTATCTAGGCACAGATTTGTTTGTGTTAAAAGCAAAAGGAAATCTAATGGATTTCATGAAGTCTGATCTGTCTCCTCTTAAAAGCAACAGTTTTGAGAATACCAATCCCTTTCTTTTTCTGCAGATCCATGACTCCAGCCCAAGCAGATCTGGAATTCCTTGAGAATGCAAAAAAGCTGTCTATGTATGGAGTCGACCTTCACCAAGCCAAGGTGAGAACCAGTGTGTGTGGACCTACCAGTGGATTTTGTAATTTGATTATCCTTCCCTTGCAGAAGCAAGTTTACCTGTTTTGGGAAGCTGCTCTGGAAAGAGAGGAAGTACAGAAATACTGACATATAACAGAAAAGCCTCAGGCATTCCTGCAAGAGAAGTGATTGTTTGTGGTTTCTTATTATTTGTATGTTACAGGAAACTTTCCAAAGCTTCTCTTATAGACAGGTCTTTTCTCTGAGTACCTTAGAATACAATACATATTCCCTACCATATGAGCCTCTGTGCTCCAGGAAATGCAGGATGGGCTCTTGATGAGCCCTTTGGGCAACCAGCAGAACAGGAGAGATCAGGAGGAGGGAGGAGGTTGTCAGGAAAAGCATGAAAGAAAAGGAAGGGTGGACATGGGACTGGGAGCTGGAGTCTGGGTGGTGGGGAGATGAATTTATGGGAAGACCAGAGGGATAGTTTGGAAGGCAGCTGCTGACATGAAGCTCATAAACCTGACACTGCTAAAATCCTCATCTGCATTCCCAGGACTTGGAAGGAGTGGATATCACTCTGGGAGTCTGTTCCAGTGGCCTTCTTGTTTACAAAGATAAACTGAGAATCAACCGCTTCCCATGGCCCAAAGTCCTGAAGATTTCCTACAAACGCAGCAGCTTCTTCATAAAGATTCGGCCAGGGGAGGTACGACTGGCTCCTCTGGGCTCCTGTCATCCTCTGTTTCCTTGGAATCGTCACTGTGTGTGTCCCTGGAACGGAGCGGGGCGGGGTCAGGCTCTTCTCTGCAGGAACGTGTGTCATCGGGGTGTCTGAGCCCAGCTGAAGCTCCAAGCCAGCTGGTGACAATGTAACGGCGTGTCATCCAGCACCACCTCCTGGCATCACTGGGTATTCCCAGCATCCAGGGAAAAGCATGGGAGGTTGACAGATGAAATTGGGGCCGAACTAACTCATTTTTTGGAAACAGGGCAAGACAATGGCACTTTGTCCTGCTTTCATTCAAAGAAAATAATTAAAAATTAGAATTAGCTTTTCATCTAAGTGCAGGAAGCAGGGAATGGATGCATTGGTGCTGCCTCTCATGAGTGGGGAAATCCCTGGAGCAGCCTGGTTACATCAGAGAGAGAGGCTACAATGGGGATCCACCTCTTTCCTCTTTTTCCTCCTTCTCCTGCTTTGACTGCCATGAGCCAGCCTTTCAGGGAGGTCAGTATTTGACCTCAGCTGACAGCTGGTCAGTATGACAGGGGGGATAAACCCACCACGGCATGTTGCTCTGCAAATTCCTGTGCATCCTGAGGGATGCCTGGGCTAGTGGCCAAGCCCTCTCTTTCCTCTGACCTGAGGTCCTGCTGCACATTATGGGGCAAGTTCAGCAGTTTGTGCCACAGCAGACCAAGGTGGTTGGCTGGGGACTGGGTTCCTACCACAATTATTTCCTGCTATACTGAAATAACTTATGCTTTCCACAGCAAGAACAGTATGAAAGTACAATTGGGTTCAAGCTACCAAGTTACCGGGCAGCAAAGAAGCTCTGGAAAGTATGTGTTGAACATCACACCTTCTTCAGGTGGGTTTTCTGAACAGTAGCCTCACCCTAAGTAACTTAGTGCTTGAATATAACTATTGAAAATGAACATTGTTCCTTAGCTTTTTGGAAAAATGGGAGAGAAATGGTTTCAGGGACAGTAGGTGTTTATTTTGCAGAAAATTTTAAAGCAAGTTTTGCTTTGTAAGACCCATAAGACAGAGATCTTTAGGTCATGTAGATGTGAGACGTCATTAGTATGTGCATTTCCTTGGCCAAGTGGATGCAAGAGACTCCTTTAATTTCTATTTTAATTCTTTTTCACATGCCCCTTCCTGGCTTTGGAGGTGTGATTTTCAAATGTGTGTGTCTTTCAGGCTGACTTCCACTGAGGCCATCCCGAAGAGCAGGTTCCTGGCACTGGGCTCCAAGTTCCGCTACAGCGGCCGGACGCAGGCGCAGACGCGGCAGGCGAGCGCCCTGATCGACCGACCCGCGCCCCAGTTCGAGCGCACGGCCAGCAAGAGAGCATCCAGGAGCCTTGATGGAGGTGAGTCAGTCCCTGCTGCGTCTTCTCTCTGCCTTCTGGAGTCACCAGGATGCTGAAGTACTCCTTAAGGAGCACCTGGATTCCCTGCTGTACAAAAACACAGGCTTAACTTGTCGCTGTAGAACAAGACCTTGTTCCTGCCTCTTACATGTTTAGGAATTATGTGCCTGTAGTGAGACTGAATTGGTGCTCAGTTGGTTAGAGCAGGGTGCTGATAACACCACAGGAATGGGTTTGTTCCCCATATTGACCATTCACTTAATGATGAAAGTTAGACTCTATGATCCTCATGGATCCCTTCCAACTCAGAGTATTCTGTGATTCTCTGATTCTCAGTTGTACTCGGTGATCCTTGTGGGTACCTTTCAACTCAGAAAATTCTGATTCATCACACAACCTTCATTCGCATCAACAAAACTGCCCAACCAAACGAAAAATTCCCCCAACACAGAACAAAAGTGGACAATTTGCACCCAATCCACCCCTTTTGCCATCACCACAATTACAAGAATTTCCCATGATCATTCTTCTCTCTAACATTGCTCAGTACTTTTGCCCATTACCTCTCCCAGTTTTTATCCTTATCTCAGTATCACAGCACTGTGAGGTCTGTTATGGGTAAATTAACTTCTCTCAGGCAGACCCAATACAAAAATGCAAACTAAGGGTGGTCCCAGTAGAACCGACTGATGAAAAGAATTTAGGTAGGTCCTGAAGGCTTATGGCTAAGTTCTACTTATAAAGATATTTCTTCATTTGATCTCAAAGCATTTTCCTTTAGAAAATCAGGAATTAAGCCATTCTGTTTGTTTTGTTTAATATGACTTCTTAAATTCCTTAGTTTTACGTGAGGGGGAGATTTTTTGCCAGGATAGAAGCTTTTTCAGTGTCTCTTAAAGCGATGCTCAGGTTGGAGTTGAGGTGTGTCAGTCAGATGGGCTCATCCCTGAGATTTTTTAAAAGAAATTGATAGCAGCAGAAGAGCTGAGGCATGGAAAAGGGAGTGCCTAAGTTTGGTCCACATGATCTCTATCACAGGGTATTAAGAGCTAGGAAAAGAGGAGCATCCCTGAGCACTGTGAGGATCCAGGGAAAGAGGAGCATCCCTGTGCACCACAGACACCTGCCTGATGGAGCAGGGACTGTGTTGCTTTGATCCTTCAAGTTTGTTCTGCAGCCTGGGGGAACCAGGGCTGCTCAGCACCCCATGGCCAGCAGCAGCCAGGCTGTCCCTGCTTCTGGGCTCAATGCCATCCTGAGCCTGGGTTTTATGTTATGGAGCTGGAGGAAAGGGATGGTTCAAGCTCCATAAGGCAGCAAAGCCAAATTGCAGCTTCCCAGCAGTCTGGGCATGCGAAATTCCTCAGGCACAGTGCACAGCAGCAAGGGAACCAGTGCTGCTGCTTGCCCATTGACCATGCCATTGTGACCCCAGATGAGTAGGGAAATCACAGCTGCAGTGCTACACCTGGATGTCAGAGCTGGGAGAAGAGCAGCCTGGGAATGTGACACTCCTGCCCCCTTGACATCTGCGCCTTTGCCATGCAGGCAGTCGTTAACATATGCCCCGTTTCTTCAGCTAAACATGCGACTCAAAAGGTTGAGTTCAGAACCATAGAGGAAGAGAAGCAGAAGGAGGTGGTGGTGGTTGAGGTTCCTGAACCAAAACCTGCGGATCAGATCCGAGAGAAGCCAGGTATAGCTGTGGTGGTGGCTAAATCTCTCTGCAGTGCCTTTCCTATCCTCTACATGCTCGTTCTTGAACAATTTCCAATTTTCACCAAATTGGGTGGCTTTCTCTCTTCATTTCTTTGCAAGAGGAGTTTCTCAGTGAGAGGAGACACAGCCCGGCTCTGGAAGACTCCTTAAATTTCTACCTTGCACCTTATTCAACTGCAATTCTTGTGGGGAGGTGGGGAAAAGATTAGGATGTGCTGGCACTTGAGAACTCTCTTGTTAAATGTGGGCAGTTTTGTATATATGGATTTGAAAACTTTAAGTTTTCAAGTCTTGATCTTGAAACTTCTCATGAAGCTTCTGAAATTCTTCATCCCAGAATCTCCTTGCCATTTTGGGTTGTTTTTCTTTTTTTTTTTTTTTTTTTTTTTTGTGTTTGAGAAATGCTGCCCATTTTGCTCTGTGGAGCTTATATTTCTCTTAGAATAGGTACTATTAATAAATATGAATGTCCTTAAGAGGTGTGTAGGTACAACAGCACGTTTGAATACTTGTAAGTGTATCATAGCAGCAGTGTTACAAATATTTGCAGTCTTCATCACTTGGATAGTGACCACCTGTGGTGTGTTAGGGCTGGAGATAATTCACACACAAATACTTTGGGTGTCCTCCTACCAGCCAGAATTTTTTGACTGCTTTACTGCTTTTGACTGCATGACTGCTTTTCTAGTATCTAGATCAAGTTTTCATGAAGTGTGGCAAACTTCCTCTCCATGGGCATTCCTTGAATCATGACTAATCAGCATCTCCTGGTGGGGAAAGCCGGATGCTGTAAAAGCAGAAGGTGGGGAATTTCAGACACCTGGGTAGATTTGAAGTTGATCACTCAAGTACATTTAATTAAAACTGCTAGATTTTGGATAGCTTTTTTGTCTGGATGTGTTTTTCCTTGATTTTGACAGCTAGCACTTGCCTCCCTCCAGACTTTGCAGGCAGAGCCCTTCTTAGTTCCACGCTCAAGAACTGTTCATGTGTCCCATGTCTCCTTTTCTGGGCAAGGAGCCCATAAAGCTTATTTTTGTGTTCTTTCCTCCTCTCATTCAATACACTGTTGGGTCTGACAGCACTAAAAAGCACTGACACACACTTCTATGCTGGAAAATGACTACTGAGCTGCCTGCAAACCTCCTTGCTGTTCCCAGCTACTGAGAAGGATCTCCTCACTCCTTGCTGTGGTGGCCATCGCGTGTTTGTGTGGGTCCCCAACCCCCATTAACACCCGCAAACCTCTTTCTAGCCAAACACACCCTTGAAACTTTTGAAATGAAGCCCATTGCAGAGGAGGCTGAGGAGGAGGAAAAGGTAGAGGTCATTAAGGTTCCTGTTGTCAAGCCAAAGTCAGTGGAGCCGGTGCAGCCACGGTCAGGTACAGCTGCAGTGGTGTTTGGTGGCAGTGGCTCCTGTGCTGATGCTGCTGGGTGAAGTGATGCAGTGCTGTAGGACAGAAGTTACACTGGTTGTGGTGGTGTTTGTTGGCACTAAAATCACTCCTGGCTTTGCTGTGTGCTGCTTTTCAGGCGTGCTTTGGGTGCAGCGAGTGGGTGCCATGCCCTGGCTGTGTGTGGAAATGAGGGGGCATCTCTTAAAGCTCCTCCCATACTGTCCCTTCTTGTGAGGTTTGTTCCCCTGAGCTGCAGGAGTGTGCAGTGCCTGGAAATCAGGTTATGAGATCTGGGACTGCTGGAGGTCACCTATATTTCACTTTATTTCTTCACTAGGGAGCTGCTACTTGCCTAGTTGGGGAAGGATGTCAGAGCAACACCGCTGCTGCAGACAGATTCATATTAATCATAATTAATAGTAGAGTTGATTATTTGTTGCAGGAAGAAGAGTTTGAAGCCATAGAGGGAGGTAGCTGGGAACATCACATGTTTCCTTGGTTGCTGTGAAAACCACTAGAGAACAGTCATGGCCCCAAGGCTGCCAGAGCTCCAGGAACATTTGGACAATGCTTTCAGGCACTGGGTGGGATTGTTGAGATGTTCTATGCCGGTCCAGGAACTGGATTCAGTGATCCCTCTGGGTGTTTTCCACCTCAGCAGATTCCATGATTCTGTATTCCACGGGATATGTGGCAGCAGATGGGACATCAGCTGGTGTCAGACCTGAGCACATCCAAGGCTCTCCTGCTGTAGCTGCCCCTTCTCATCCACCTCCTGTACTTTGCCTCATCCTGGCTTTTCTGCTCCCAGTAGGGACTGTTGGTGAGGTGATGGCCCTGCTGATGATGATCAGTCATAGAATTCTGCAATGGTTTGGGTTGCGAGGGACCTTAAAATCATCTAGTTCCAACCTATGTTTTATATCTCAATGCTTTTTACTGTGTTTAAATCATGTGTTAAAATAGTCAAAGGCTGGTAATCATGAAAATGTAATTAAAATACAGTTCTGGCAGCCCAGAACTCATTGTTGGATGGCACAGGAGAAGCTTGGTGTCTATTACTATTTTTCCTGCATGTCTTGATACTCTGGGAGAGCAGCTAGAGAGATGGCCCTGTGGATTTACTGGTGGCAATACTTCCTTTGCTGCTTCCTCTTTAAGGTGGCATTTTAACACATCCATAACTTTTTTAGCCAAACGTGATCTTGGCAGTATTGAGATAAGCCCAATTGAAGAGGAGGAGGAAGAGAAAATGATGGTGGTGAGAGAACTAGAGCCGTTGCCGAAGGAGTCAGGTACCACCGCAATGACAGCTTTGCACTCCCAGCATCCTCCTCATCCCAGCCATCCCTGCCATCTCACCTCTGTGCAACCTTCCCAGCAGCTGTCACTGCTTCCGTGACATGAATACACTGGGACACAGCACCAATTGTCCTTTGAAGAGGATAACACAGTGTCTGGGTCACAGAAATGAAATGCTGTGCCAAGGAGCAGGGAGAGAGTGGAGCTGGCAGTGGTGGGGTCGGGTTTTAAGGTTGTTTACAACAGGATGTGGTGTCCAGGAGTTTGTCTTGAAAGTGTCATTGCAGTCTCTGGAAATTCAGAAATTTAAAAAAAAATTCTTTTTTAGCCTCCACCTTGTACATTTTTGGCCACATGGACGCCTTATTCTCTCTGTTTTATTAAGACACAGATGAGATGCTGTTACCTTTTCAGTACCACAGGAATTCTTACTAAGGAAGTTGCTTAAAATTACAATTTTTATTTTAACAGCAATTTTTCTGTGAGTGACTGGCTGGACATGAGTGACCTCATGTTGGCTGGAATATGATACACAGTATAGTCCTGCTGCAAACTGTGATTTTGGGAATGTGACATCATGTCAAAGATATTCTTTTATGTGACAGGGTGTCTTTTTAGTGAAACATCCCTAAAAACCAACATCAGAAGAACCAAATAGCTTATTATATACCTATGTGCATTTAGGAAATTAATTTGGGCTTGCTTTGTCACACAGCTTTGGCTTGACTATTTCCTTGGGGCTGGGCAACTACCTGGCAAATCAGGAACTGAAGTAGGCAGTTGACTTTGTGTGGACCTAGTGCTTGTATTTACAATTATCATCCTCTGAAAAGATGGCTTTTGGCAGTATGCTGTTCATTTCTGCACTGTCACTGGCCTGGAAGTGCTGGGTATCTTCCCACTGTGCTGCATTGAAGATATCCAGCTCAGACACACAGTCCCAGCCTGCCTTGAAACCCACTGGGAAGTTGCTGAGAAGTTTGCTGGAGCAATGCTTGTTGATTTTTGGCGGCGGGGTGGGGGGACACGAAAGCCTGTGTTTTTCTTCCAGAAGCCATCTGTTTCTGTGTGAGGAGATGCCTATGAGTACAGAACTCCTTACACTGTGTCTTTTCTAGTTGCATTGGAATGGAGTCCGTGTCAGTTGTGTGTAAAGGACCCAGAAATTCATGGCACAATGTCAAAAATAGATTTGCCTTTCTGGTGTGGCTTCTGGTGTGGCAGAGTGCAAGCTTGCTTTTTGTAAACCATCTGGTATGGGGTTTTATTTGATTTTATCTTAAACCATAAGGAAAATAATCTCAACTCTCCTGTACCAAATGCTCAAGCTGCTTTGCTCAACATCTTTATTTCTTTTCCCTTTTTTTTCATACTCCTCCTCTTTCTCCCTTTCTTTTTAAATGACAGCACTGTAATTTGGAAAGACTTTGCACAATCCATTGAAAAGTTACCTGCTCTGAACCTTGTCCCTGTCTGTCCCCCATCCTCAGCAGTGGCTGTGATAACCCCAGAGCGGAGTCCCCGGCCTACATCAGCCCCAGCCATCGCTCAGAGCCACCCTGCAGAGCCAGGCCCAGCTAAGTCCAACGTGAAGGACGTGGCCACATCTAAAGTAGGGAAGGAAACAGCAAAATCTGATGTGAGACGTGAAGAATTTCCACTGGAGAAACCCGAGGAGCCAGTGGATGCCTCAAAGGTAGGTCCGAGCGGAGTCTCTTGGGAAGAGCTGGGCTGGAGCATCGCTCAAGGAAGTCACCCCAAAGCAGCAGCTCTGTTCTGGGAGATGAGGGGTTCATCCCTCATCCCTCAGTGCCGGATGGGAGCAGGCACAGGGGTCTGGGTGCCAGGGAAATCCCAGCTGTGACATTCGGTAGAAGAAGGAGCTCCAGGGCAGTCGGGTATTGGTGGTTGTATTCAAAGCAAGTGCAGCCTGCTGATAGATGGTTAAAAACACTGGCAAGAGCTGCATGTGATCATGGAACTAGAGTTCAGAGCTCACCCATGGCCAGGCTGTGCCCCCTGATTCCTGGTATGACAGCAGGAGTGAATTCCAGTGAAATCAGTGATAATGGATCTGGTCTGCAGCCCAGCGCCAGAATGTTTTTCATCTTGGTAGGCTTTTGCTGGGAGAGCTGGTAATACAGTGCTGCAAATTGGACTAAAACTTTAGTTGAAAATGGCACTGGTGAGACCTTGGGGAGTTTATTGTTTAAATTCAGTACTTTTAACTATTATTTGATCTTTCTACAAATGTCTGAGTTCTTTGCTGGGGTTGATACATGTGTGCTGTTCTAATAAGTTGAAATAATGTGCAAAATTATTGCTGATGTTACAGTGTCCTTAATATTCAGCAGATATTACTGACTTATTGAAACCTTACGGTGGTGCAGAGGAAGTGTTTGCCTTGAGACAGTTTCCACATACTCCAAATTTAGCTGTTCTCAGCACTGCTGGAGCCACATAATTCTGAACATTTCACACAGTGGGTCTTCTGTAAGCATCTCCAGGGAAGATTCCTATTAATTAAGGTTTGGAGATGGAGGTGAAGAAAGGGCATTTGCTTCAAAAACTTCCATGACCTGTGTGAACAGTAATTTTTAAATGAAACTGCTGAAGGGAACTTCAGGCTGGCACTGTGGGGTGGGAGTCAGAGCACAGAGATCCTGCCCTGCTGTTCCTGCCCAGCTGCTCCCCCTCCCTCATGTTACACTGAGAACAAGGAAATTTTACTTATCCCATCTTACTTATTGTAGGTTTTTTCCTAAATGCTTAAACATTAGATTTTTCTTCCTCTTTAAACATAGATGTGGGAGGAAAATGTGGATTTGAACATACTAAATTTACTGTTTCTCCAATGGAGCTACATCACTTCTTTTAACACCCACTGATGCTTTTGCCTTCAGAGTATGTGGCAATCTAGTTTCCCTAAAATACTTTACTTAGAGTGTTAAGACAATCTTGGCTCTCTACTTATGGACAGGAAAGAACCTAATTTGTGATGTTAGGCTTGGTTTTGTGGCTATGCCTCTTCTTACTGCCTCCTCCAACATAATACCTGCGATACAACCAATAATTTCTGGTTTTGAGAAGGTCTGTGTTAATTTGAGTATGTTGCTTTGTTTGGATTTTCACTGGGAGATCCAGCTGCAAATGCCATTTGAAAACATTGCCTGACCAGCCTACTGTGAGTGGGAAGCCCTTCTTCAGAAGCACTGGAGAGCATTGCTTTCAAATACAAATAATTCTCAAGATGGAGGAATTATTTAACATGCCATTGACTAACAAAGTGCTGGGGAGCTGCTGTGTCATTAATCCCTGCCCAGGGCTGCATGTTGGTTTTTGCATGTTCCCCCAGCACTCCAAAACCAACTTTATGCAGCTGTGTTTGAAACTAAATGGTTTCTTGAAACAAATCTACTAACAAGAAATGTTTTTACCAATTTATTTCCTAAATGTAGGTGAGGAAAACACACATTGAGGTCACAGTCCCCACCACGAATGGTGCCCAGCCCCAGGTTTGTGCTAATAATTCAGTTTAGGTTGTTCACTTTTTTTTCCCAAGGTTCAATGTAGTTAAATGAACCAACAACTTTTTTTTTTTTTTTTTTATCACTGCCCAACAGCAGCAGCCTGCAGAAAAAGAGGAAGAGCTGATAAGAATGAGGAAGGTTAGCCATTTTACCCTTTCACCAAATTTGACATATCATTCATGCATATGTAACTTGTTTAAAAAGACAGTGCTCCAATTTCCTCATGGGCTTTGGGTTGGGGTGTTGGTTTTCTTTAAACTGTCAAGTACTTGATCTGAAAATCGATAGCTTTTTGTCCCATAGATAAGCTCATTGCTGAAATTATGCATGTTGAATGTTCAAAAGAAACACACGTGTTTTGATTTATGAAATTTCTTCTCTGTAACAAATTTAGTTACAAACTAAATGTAGCCTGCATTGCAGGAAATGCGAAACAAAAATCAGGAGAAAACCTCTTTGGTATTGATTAAGTAATAGGGAAACATCCAAGATGGGAAAGTGGTTAAGGTGCAGTTGCTATGCACGTTGTGCTCGTAAAAGTCCCCCCAGGCAGTGCAGCCTCGAACTCAGGGGTGGGCCTGCATCTCTCAGGAGCGTGGTGAGGTGACTGTGCGAGGCTTCCACAGAAAAGCAGGAACTGTGTCTTTGTGGCCAGAGCCAAGGCCCCCTGGGAGCTGTCTCTTTAAAGGACTCATTACATCTCCCATTCTCCATGAGCCAGACCCCCATTCCCAGCGGGAATTCCCACCCCATGCTGCCACAGCGCTGCACTCCCAATGCTGAGTTAACTTTTTAATTTGCCGATTTATCAATCCCACAAGACCAACGTTTTAATTTTTTGTGCTTTTTTTGTTTTGTTTTGTTTCCCCCTTTTCTTTCATTTTCACAGAAGAGATCAAAGAGGCTAGATGGTGAAAACATTTATATCAGGCATAGCAATTTAATGTTGGAGGTTTGTATGAACTTGAAGCTTTATTTGAGTTGCATTTGCTAAACCTTCTGCATCTGCGCTGAACTTCTTCCTCTTCTGCTGCTGCCATTGTTTTTGCATGCTCTTGCATGAAAGACCTTTTGATTTGGTTGATTTTTTAATTATGCTTCTGCATGGTGACAGTAAACATGATGATGTGCAGGCCTTCTTCCTCTTCTGACTTTCATTCTCTCATACCTTCCCAAAATACATGATTGGCAGTGCTCAGATCTGCTCTGGGACCCGCTGGCTGCTCAAGGGGTCATGGATTGTAGTGCTGGGCTCATTTACCAGTTTTTCAGTGCTTGAAACAAATTATTTTCCTGGGGGAAAAGCCTGTGAAAATATAAAATTCAGGATAAGCTGCTGGTGAAGTTGGGGCACATTGCCTAGAGCAGCTGTGGTTGCCCCTGGATCCCTGGAAGTGTCCCAAGGCCAGGTTGGATGAGGTGTGGAGCAAGCTGGGATAGTGGAAGGTGTCCCTGCCCAGGGCAGGGGGAGAATGGGATGGGCTTTAAGTTCCCTTCCATCCCAAACCATTCCAGGATTCTGTGAAATTGTCATCTCTGTGATGTCCAGGTCACCACAATGTCCGTGTTGCTTCAGGCAGGAGGGATCTTTTTGGATGCTGCAGTGGCGTTTGCAGCTTTTTCATCCTCTTCCCAGCCATTTTTGGCCTTGCATCACCTCATCACCCCTGGGCCCCATCCTGCCTTAGTGCCAGGTCCCTCTGGATCTGATAGACAGGCTCAGTGGTCACAGGTGGCTTATCCTTCCACGTTACAGCTCCTCCCTTTGGATTTGGGAGCCCTTTCCACTTGTTTTCACCTAAGCTCAGTCTCAGAACAGACCATGCCAATCATATATTTTATTTTCTTTAATACACTCTGTTATGGGAGATGTTTTGTGACTTCTGATAGTCTGGTCCTGTGTTACATGTTTCTACTCAAACTTGCAGCACCAGCAGCTCATAGGGTTTCCCTGGTGGTATCTCTTGAAAGTGGAGTGTACTAACTGCCTTCTCATCAGAATGTTCAAAGTATTGCAGCTTCTGTGTAGGTTTCTTGGGGTTTGTTGTTTTGGGGGGGGGGTTTGTTTGGTTTTTTTTTTGTTTTTTTTTGGTTTGGTTTTTTTTTACTGCTACAGCTTAGAGCTTTGAGTGACAAGTGAAGGGTCTGCACATGATAGGCAGAGTTCAGCTGCCACCCGAGCGCTCAGAAGACCACGCCTGTTGCTTTTTCACCCAATTCAAACAGCTCCAATTTCCCAACCCCAAACAGAGCTTTGTCATTGCTTCTAACCTCTTTTTTCCCCATCAGTGCAATACTTGACTCCAAGCCCTTTCTGTCTCCACTCCCCTTCCCACAGTTCTGTTGCAGGTGCTCCAGCCCTCCCCTACAATCAGGCTGACCCAGCAGCTCACCCCCTTTATTCCCTTTATTTTTTTAATCCATGCACTTGGCAGATCAGATATTTTCCTGGCAGACCTCACCTGAAGCTGCCTGGTGATTTTACTGAAAGCCTTTTAACACTCCACATGCACCAGCTTTCTGCAGAAAGGGTGAAACAGAAGGAAAAGGGTGACACTGAGCAAGCTAGTTGCTCAAGGTGCTTCCCAGATCCGGCTCCAGATAGCTCCTCGTGGCTGTGGCTCCTCTGCCAGCCCTCCCAGGCCTTGTTCCTGTGCAGTAGTGGAAAGCCAAGGTGGTCCTTCTCTCTTCTCTGAGCCAGGAGCACCTGTAGGGTTCTTGGACCAGGCAGGGATTTGCCCCAGAGTCCACAGCAGACTAATTTCTACTTTTTTTCCCTACCTAACAGGCACTTGCCTTATACTTTCATTCAGGATAGAAGCCAAAATTTGTTATTTTCCCCCCAGAACTGTGCCAAAAAAAGTAAATATTGTTAAAGAGGCATTTGGGGTTTAGCCCTGTGGGGAGGGAGGGCGGTGTGTCCTCGGTGAGTTGCAGGAATGGGGATTTTTGGGAGGGCCCTCCTTTAGGGATGCATTTGTTGTCCCATCTTCTAAAATCGATGGGCTGAGTAGCACCTAAAAGCACAAAAAGAGTGAAGTTTCCTGGTGATGCTTTTACTGACCTTGATTTCCCCTTTTCTTGCTGCTTTTTGGCCCCATCCTGAAAAGTTGTTTCCTGTCTGCAAAAGCTTTCTTTTCTATAGCCTCTGGTTTGCTTGCAAGGAAGAACTATTTTTAACAAGTTGACTTGCCTTGAAGTATGTGTGTTTATGCTGTAAAATGGCATCACACAGTAAAAATCTGACTTTTTCCAGATGAAAAGTTTCAACAGGAGTTTCTTGATTGATCCAGCATAAAATAAATTTTCAGTTTGATTTTTTCCCCCCCAAAATGATCTCATCTTTGTTTCTGAAGTCTAAAACGGCCTATGATAGCTCCTGGAGGGATGAGATGAGAGGGAGTGGAAAAAATGGTAATGGGATATTCTGGAAACAAAGATAATTTCTGCTAGGAAAAAAGAGAAACAGGTATGAAGCGAGTAAATAAAATTGAGAAAATATTTTCTTTATCATCAATTGTATTAATAACTGGAAATACTCAGGCTAGCAGAGGATAAAGAAAGCAAACCCACAAAATTTAAAGATGTTAAATTAAATAACCCAAAGAAACATAGTTTGGCAACTTTAAAAAATCCTGTTTGGGGAAAATCCATGATATTCCAGCTCAGCTGTCACCTGGTTTGGTGTAGCTTGAGATGAAACACTGGCATGTCCCGCTGCTGGACAAGACCCTGTTCTGGGGTTGCAGTTTATCCTCATTAAAAAAACAGGAGGAGAGAGGATGCTCCCTTTGTGTGTTTGCAGTGTGAGCACAGTTTGGGAAGTTGTCAGTAGATCTGCTGAGTGCAGCTTTGCTAAGCACAGCTTAGGCAGTCCTAAGTCTCTCCATGGCCCTTCACTTATCGTCTCCTTTTGCTGATAGGATCTAGATAAGACCCAGGAAGAAATAAAGAAGCACCATGCCAACATCAGTGAGCTGAAGAAGAACTTCATGGAGTCCGTCCCAGAGCCTCGGCCCAGTGAGTGGGACAAACGTTTGTCCACCCACTCCCCTTTCCGCAGCCTCAACATCAACGGGCAGATTCCCACGGGAGCGGATGGAGTGAGTACCTCGGCACGGGCTGTTCCAAGGGCAGCATTGCACTGTGGGACTCGGCTCCCCTTAGCTTCTGCTTATTTTCAATTTTAATAGTTAGTATTGACTTGTAACATGTAGAATGTTCTCTGAGAGAATCGAAACTCTAGTCATAGTATTAAAAATGTGATTTTTTTGGTAGGGAAGGATGTAAGAATTCCTTAACTGGTATTGATGCTACGTTTCCTAGTGTTGCTGTCAATGTCAGATGCTAGAGAGCACTTCCCATGGCTGGTTTGGGGACTGGGTCATTCCTGGATCTCCTCAAAATGTGGAAAAAACCCTGACAAACCCAATATCCAAAAACCTAAATTATTACTTCAGAGATAACATTGGAGATAACCCAGCGGAGAAGCACTGGGATGGGATGATTTTTCCAAAATCACTTCATTCTCTAGTTAATCTGGTATGTCATTGGGTTTAGACTTGCATTAGGAACTCCAGGTGCTGATCTGCTATGGAGGCTTTGAGAAGACTCCTTGGGTGGCCACAGCAGGGCTGTTCAAACATGATGAGAATCTCCCTTCTACCAGGAACTGTGTGTTAGTAACCACATATACTCACAGTTACTCTGCTAATTTCCTTAAAGAGGTAATTTTTCAAGGAAAAACCAGTCACCAGCTGGTTTCTTCTTGGCTAACAGACACCTCTGTGTCATACTGGTGGCAACTGGCTCGTATTTGGAGTCTGTGAGTAAAACTGTAGTTAGTGCCTGTGGTAATCAGTCTTTTAAGTGGTAAATGCAATTTTTTATTGCAACAGAAAAATTGCATTCTGACTGCAAATGGTGGTAATTGAAGACTCTCTTAGTTGAAAGCCCAGTTTTTCCCCTTCCTTCCCACAGCCCTGCAGATGAACTAGTATTTCATGTTCAAACAAGGCAGATATTTATTAATCAGGAAATAATCTTTCAGTAGATGGAGGGTAATTGTAACATGTACAAGGGGTTTAACACCAAGTTTACTACAGGCTCCTCAAAGCTTGGAGTAAAGCCAAGACAGCTAAAGGGCTTTTTGCCTACTAGAAAATGAGATCTCCAAAATGAACTTACTCAGGGTTGGTTGTTACAGAATCTCAGAATGTCCCATTGGAAGGGAACTTAAAGCCCCTCCAGTCCCACCCCTGCCATGGGCAGGGGCACTTTCTGCTTGTCCCAGGTTCCTCCAAGCCCCATCCAGCCTGACCTCGGTCACTTCCAGGGATCCAGGGGCAGCCACTGCTTTTGTGGGTTACCTGTCATCGGGATTACCCTGTTTAACACATGGATAGACTTCACCCTCTGTGGCTGAGCCTCAGCGTAGATTCCTCAGGAGTGTGGGCAGCAGAGCTCTGCTCAGTGCCCAGTGGGTGGGACAGAGCTGAGGCTCTCAAGCTCTACAACTGCAGTTCAAGAATGTTGTCCTTGGTTTTTATGAAGAATTTCTTGCAAGGTGACCACACTGAGACCTTGGAGGGCTGCTGGTTACCATAACTGGATGGTGTGGGCTTCTTCCACCTAAGGCGGCAGTGGGTCTGCAGCACTGCAGAATTGGTTTCAGCCCTAGATTTGCATTTCTGGAAGTTCCTTCTTAATCTGGTCCTCTTTGAAATGATCTCACTCTGAGGTTGCTATGTCCTGCTATGAACCTCCAGAAATGCATCTTCTGCAGGCACTGACCGGGGAGAAAGTTTTCCCTCACCTGCATGTGTTGAAGGATCATAAATCAGATGGTAATTAAGGATTGTAAATCATGGTGCAAAGCCATTGCTCCTGTTCATGATGGTGCTTTCACCCTGCCTTAGTGGCCAAAGGGTTTTTTGCCAGAGGCCACTTCTCTGCTATTTTCCTGTATGTTTTGTTATGAGACAACTGAACCTTAACACGCTTTGTGTGTCCAGGTCAAGAAAGTCACTGTCCCATCTTCTGAGAGACAGGTTGGTGGGCTTGAGGTAAAGCTGCTGCTCTGATCTGTGCTTCTGAACCAGACTTGCTATTGCAATGGCACCGAGCAAAAACTCAACAGCAGCTGCTGGATAACATTTTTTTTTTTGGCTACATGAAGTAGTTTCATAACTCACACCCAGAGGACTTTGGCACTGCTGCAGCTTTTGCAGCTTTCAATTTTTGCTTATTTTGGTGCATGGCTGGTTCGAAAAAGCTGCATGACCAATATAACTGTGTATTCGGGGACAAAAGCAATTCTGAAAATTTAACTGTTCCCTGTTCTTTTTATGTTGTCTTTCTTTCTTTTTTTTGTTTGTTTGTTTTGGTTTTTTGGGTTTTTTTGTTTTGTTTTGTTTTGTTGTTTTAATGATCATGTTACTCTTGCATCTTATATTTTATTTTGCTGCCCAGTCTCCCAGCTACTTTCTCCCGAATTCTCACCACTTAGGGGTGTGCAAAGAACCTGTCTCAAAATACCGCACTGACCAGCGGAGGTTGGCTCAGCTGAGGGAGCTTAGAGCCAAGTTTTTCCTGTCCTAAGTACACTTGGGTTTGACCAGGGCTGGCAAACTAAAGGGATGTAGACTTACTGAACAGCAACATTCCCACAACCTTTCCTTTCTTCAGCAGAAGTGCTGAAGCCCTTGCATGGTCCTGTGTGCTGATTTACTCATTCTGGGTTTTTATTGTTCTTTAAACTCCAGAAACAAATATGCTAAAACACAGAGCAAAATTCCAGGAGTATGCACTGCTCCTACTGCCACCCTGCCTGCTCCATGTGTGGGATTTTTAAGATTTACAGTTTTTCACTTGTTCAATAGAATTTTCAAACCAGCTGTAATTTTGATACTCTGGTCAGAACTTTGGAAAAGCATTTTGTATCTGCTCTTCAGTCTGGCTGTTCCATGGGATTTTCTAAACGCTGGGTTTTAATGGGCACTGTAGATTAGGATAGCTGTCAGAGACCACATTTTGTACTGCACCATTCCTGTTTCAAAATGCTTCAAATGCTTTTCTCACCATTCCAGTTCCAAAACACTCTGGAAGATTTTGGGCATCCACTTTTCTGGGAGGGCAGGCATCAAACACCCATGATCCTGATGCAGATGTTGATGAGCTCTGCAGAGAGAACATGGTTCTATAGCTCCAGGGCTGGTGTGACGCAAGCCACCAGCAGCTCTGCTCCCCAGGGCAGTTTATTTTATGTTGAGAAGAGCTGCCCTAATGCTTTGCACATCTCCAAGTGTCATTTTGGGCACTTTCCATCTGTCATTTTTGTTCATCTCTCTCTGTCTTTCTTGATCTTCTACCACGAAAGCAGACACGGGAACGGCCTCTGTTAGTACAGGATGAAGACAAACTAAAAGAGCAGGAGATACCTACTGAGACAGCCTTTCCCCGGCCAGCAAGTGAAGCAACTCTTCCAAAGGTTTCTATTGCAATCCCTGAAGAGCAGAAATCACTCAAAAAGTGTCAGCTGTACTCTAGCGTTTTTCCTTCTCCACGTATTCCCTTTATGATGTCCTTCCTCCTGGTTATAGCACTGACTGTTTGGTGGCTGCTCTTTCTCTGAGTGGCAACAGGGTCATGTTGAAACCTCAAGACCAAAGCTCCTGAATTTCTGGGCTGTAGTCTCTGCTGCATCTTCTTTGTCCTGGTTTTTGATCTCTGTATTTGGCTGTCCCTGGGAGGGACACCCCGTGACTGTCGTGTTAATCCCACTGTATGTCCTTGTGTGGCTGTGATGGGACCTAGCAGGAGTGGTCGTGGATTGCCAGGTCCATTCTGAAGTTTCCTATGGTGCAAAAGCAAATTCTTTGAATTGTGTTCCCATCTGCTGCGGGAGAGCAGATGGGTGGAGGAAATCCTGAGAGGAGAGTCTGGTTTCCCAAGCCCCTGAAGACTTCCCATGGGAATTGCTGGAGAATTGCTTTTAAGCTTGTTGTTTTAAATGTAAGATGTTCACAAGCTGAAGAACATTTGACAATGATCTAAAGTATGCTTTACAGGAATCTGCTGAATCACAGAATCCTGGAATGGTTTGGGGTTGGAAGGGCCCATAAAGATCATCTCGTTCCCCCTCTGCTATGGTCAGGGAACCTTCCCCTGGACCAGGTTGTTCCAAGTCCCATCCAACCTGTCCTTGAACAATTCCAGGCATGGGAATCCACAGCCTCTGTGGGCAACTCTCTAGGAAGAGGTTGACTCTAGGAAGAACATTGGAATCTAATCCATAAACACTAAATTTCTAGGAAACTCAGATAGACACTTAAATAAAAAGTACTGGTTCTCACTGCTTCTCCTGGTAATGAGTTAGGGACAGGGTCTGCCTTTCATTTTCTAGTGGGGGAAACCTGTGACAAGGTATCCCAGCTTCCCTCTCCATCCCTATTCTCACATCCAAGAAAATACATAGTGTTACAGGAGAAAACTCATTGCAAGGAGATATTTATTGTAAACATAGATTTGTATTTATTTTTTTTTTAGTCTGAAGGACTTTGTGCACTTGGAATGTGTTTTATTTAATTTGTGTGGAACTAGATGATGCATGTTTGCTTAGGTCACAGAGATGGAGTTACCTGTTGTTTGAACATTCCCTCTGTTGGCAAGTTGGCTTGGCCACATCAGGACACACTTCTAATGTTAAAGCCCTCGATTGTTTTTGACTTCTTTAACCAAACTGTTGCATGCCGCTCGTTGTTTATTGCCTACAATGTGTCTGGATGATGCTCCCATTTATCCAAGTTATCCTGCCTGAGCTGTGCGGGCTCCAGCCCAGCTAGACTGAGCAGAGCTGGTTTGTGAACTGGAGGGAAGGTGGGACTTCGTGTCTAAGGGGTTTCTTTTCTGTAAATAGTAACAATGGAGCTGAGCTGAGCCCCCCATTTCTCCTTTCAGCACTAGTCTGTGTTCTCCTGTGTCCACTGGAGGACTGGACTGGACACAGTCACTCTGAGAACACCCCCCAGTGTCACTAGTGGTGGCAGCTGCTCCAGCAGCATGGAAGAGAAAGGAGCGGGCCTTTATTACATGGACTAAAATGTGTGAATATATATAAATACCTGTATTTATAACCCTTTCTAGATCTGTATCTGTGTGAACGGTAGTATTTAGGAAGCTAGCAGATAAACTGGAAGGAATAAGATAAACATGGCATGTGCTGTCTGGTCTGAGGGTCCATGGGGTATCATGGGCCACTTGAGCCACCTCTTGCTCTTGAGGTACAGGTTGAGGTGCTAAATGCTGTCTCAGAAACTTAGGTTGCTAGTGAAATCCTTTGTTTTAATCCCACAGGAATCCTTCCAATTCCTCTCGTAACCTGCTCTGATTAGTTCACCAGTTTGTGCCTTTAGGACTTTGTTTTGTGAGGATGCTGATTTTTCATTGGAAAATATTCCTCCCTTTTTAATACACTGCCTTTAATACACAGTCTTCCTCCTTTGGCACTAGGAAGTGTTGAGGTCTGAGGCTTGTTGTCCAGGTGTAGTCTGGTGTGAAGGAACGTGCTGGCAGGCTGTGTCCCTGAATCCTTGGAGCATCCCTAGGAATGCACTTGGACTCCAGCAGATCTGATGTGGAGTTTAGGAAGATGGAGGTGGGCCCTGGAGAGGAGAGGTGAGGGAGGATGCTGGGATGCCATGTGCTGTGCAGAAAATGCAGGGTGGAAGAAGTCGAGGGATACTTGTGGTTGGCATTCCCTGCCTGCATCTCCTTCCCAAAGTGGTAAACAGTTGTGATGAAGAACAGGGATTGTTTGTTCTCCCCAGCCTGGTGTGAAGAGGGAAGAAACAGGAGTTGTTTGGATCTCTCTGTCCATTTTCTGTCCATATTTCCTGGAGTTTGAACACATGTGTTTCCTTCCCAAAGCCATCACTCGGGATCACTGCCTGGGATGCTGCAGTGAGCACTGCTGAGTTTCTTCCATTTCTGATCCAGTGACAAGAACTTGGAAGCCACATTGGTGGCTTTGGCAAAGCCATGGTTTCTATAGCTCTGTCACCCACTTTCAAAGGACCTGAATTCTAAAACTTTTTGTCCAAAGCAACCTTAGGCCAGAGTGCTCAGGGTGTCTCATCCCAGTGGGATAAGAGATAGGCTCTGTCACCTCTACTCAATTCTTTAACTCTTTAATTCAAGTGGTCTCTTTCTCTCTTTTTAAATCTTGAGAGAAGGCTGGTTGGCATCAGCAAAAAAGCCTTGGAAACTTTACACTCTGAGAATGCTCAGGAACATTTTTGCAATTTATATACCAATTATCACTGCAGAGTATAAAGAAATTGAACAAATGCTTTCTGTATCTCTGGCAGTTTAGAGGCCAGTTATCCATATTCATCCAGGTAGATCTGATCCCTCCTGAGAGAGGAGGCCTGTAACTTAGTAGGAACAGAAACCTCATCTGTCCAATGCCCCAGGGATGTGCCCACTGGGTTACAGACCCTTTCCCAGGCGCTCCTCTGCTTTTTTCCCTGTTTGCTTGTGATGCAAAGGGAGTGACAGTCCATGGCAATCCACGTAAGGTCTCATTCCTGCACATTCTGTATCCTGTTTGTGCACATTCCATATCTTTTACACCTTGGTGCTCTGGTTTCCCCCTTTTCCCATGATGTCAGCACAGGATGCAGCTCCGAGAGGAGGATTTTGTGAGTCCTGCTGTCATCCCTGTGCACAGGGAGAGCTGATTGGCTCTAGTGCTGTTTAAAGGCTGAGATCTCAGGGGATCTATAAAAGAACCAATACATGAACTTCATTCCTATTTTCCTCAGGAACAAACTTGCTGGGAACACCAGCAGCTCCTGCCTGCCTGCCCCGACACTGGCACCTGTTGACATGGGGATTCATGCACTCTGTTCAGCCTGGCTGGTGCAGTGCCAGGCTTTGAGTGATGGAGGGCTGAGTTATCCCTCCTGCAGGGAAGCTGTAAGTGTCTGCAGCATGTAACCTCATCCAGGCTGGCATGAGAAATCCTGGTTTTTCAATGTGACCTGCTGCAGAAAATGTCATTCTGGTGACTGGCACACTGGTGACACAGGCAGGATAAGTCTGCCAGAAGTTTTGTCCAGTGTTTTGTGGTGTGGGCACTCAGCTCTCTGATGCTCTTTGATGTGTGTAGGATCCTGCTGGGAGCTGTAGAGTGTTCAGTGATTCCCATCGCGATATTGACGGTTGGCTTCATAGCCACTTCCTGAATCTCCTTACCCAGATTCCACCTCTTTTGGACACCACCTAAAACACACAGGGTTTTCTTGTGCTTTCTTGCTTTAGGAGAAAGTGGAAGCCAGTATTCTGAAGCAGCAGATGTGCCAGAGCCAACCGCTTGGAACTCAGATTCAGCTCTGAGGCTCTGCTGGGTGTGGGGCTCTGTGTTTGATGATACTTGAGGTCTTCATTGCTGTAAAACAACATCTCTTTTCTTTTTTGACTGCTGAAAGGGAGCAGATAAAGAAGGGTGTTGCCTGCATCTCCTCCCACCTTCTGCCTCGCTCGGGGAGTGATGGAAGGTGAGCTGAGGACTCTCCATGGGCAGCTCAGTCAGGGCAGTGCTCAGCCAAGACTGGCTCCCCTCTCTTGTTTTCCAGTAACTAGTGATGACTCTAAAGAGTAGGTATTCCATATCTCCCTCCTATTCTGAAATAATCAGTAGAGGATGATTTCCTCAGCACACAGGGAAGTAGTTTGTGTTTGGAGGAATGAGGCTTGGCTGTACCACCAGCTCCTGGAAGGTTATCATAGAATCATGAAATACCCTGGGTTGGAAGGGACCCACGAGGATCATCAAGTCCAGATCCCAATGGTTATGGGCAAAGTCTTTCACTTCACATCAGTGTTAGTAATTTATCACTCTGAGAATTGTTTCACTGGTTTATTGGGCTTTCTTTTTTCCTTGCCATGAGTTGATGGTGCTTGTTCTGACCTATGGAATGAGGGAGGAAGCTTTCTGGATAAATTCAGCCCAAGAAAGCATTATAGATTCATGCAGAAGCTCCTCAGTCTGTACTTATTGGTGGGTGACGCTGGAGAACCTGACAGAGGTGATTCCTCTTGTGTCTCTGTTTGCATCTGTTGTGGTTTGTGGGGCTGGAGAGAAAGACAGGCCTTGGTTTGGGCCCCTTTGGGATCTTTTAGCAGCGGTAGACAGTCTTGTTAGACTAGTCCTGTGGGGACTAGAAACACTTTTCTTTTTTTACCTAAAATGCTCTTTTGGAACACTTTTTTGGTTTTGTATTTTTTCTCAGATTTTTCTTTGTAAATATGTACATTTATCCATTAATAAATGTTATTGCAAATCAGATTTTTCTTTCCACTGCTTATTAACCAAAAAAGCTGTATATGATCTGTGTTAATGACTTCTTGAACTAACCTTCAGTATTCCTTTCTCAAAGCAGGAGCCATCAGACTGAGTCATTGCTGATGGCATTCAGAGTGTAGGGTCTGTTAGACACTCTTGGGTGTGGGCTGGGTGCTCCTGGGGAGAGGGAGTACACAAGGCTGCAGCTCTAAGATCTCAAACTGACCAGAATAATTCAATTGAGGATTAAATCCAGCTTGGTTTAAGACAGGCTTTGTTTGCAGGAGTCCTCTACCAAGTGCTTAATGTCACTCTAGCACCTTCTCCCTCTTTGCTTTGGAGACTGTATGGTAGGAAAAATCAGTTGCAGAAAGTTGTTTTGAGAGCAGAAGTGAGGCAGGTTCTGCACAGCTACAAGAACCTCTGTCCCACCTGGTGTGTTAATCTGGGGACAAAAATGCTCCTTTTGGGTTTTTTAAGTGAAGAAACCACATTCCTAATGAACCACCGTTCCTCAGCTCAGTGATACAACACGAGCTTCTAGTGGATTTTTTCTGGTTGAAGTTCAGGTTGTGTCAAGAGTCAATTTTAAGTCCCGAGTTTTTCAGGATTACAGGAAGACAGATCTGGCTGCTCATAATGCCAATTCCTGAGATGAGAGTGGCATCAAGGCAGAGCTGTAACTTCATGTCTTGGTTTGAAAAGACGGGTGTCTGTTAAGGAAGGCAGGAGTATCCCTTGAAATGAGAAATGTAAACACCCTCCCTCCAAATTATTCTAATTTTGAAATTAAGAGGCTCTCAGGCAAAGATATGGGACTAGGAATAACAGTTCCTTATTAGAGAAAAACTATATATTAAAAAAATAAAGATAAAAATAAAAATGCTGTAATACAAAACAAAGCAGTGCCAGAGTGAGAGCAGGCCCTGGCACGCTGTGGGTCAGGGGGTGGCACAGCCCCATCCCATGGGGGCTCAGCCCTCCTGCAGTGCCAGCTGTGGCTCTGCTGGAGCAGGGATCCTGCACAAGGGGGGAGTTTTCCTCTGCAGCTCCAGGGCTGCTGGAGATGGGCCTGGGCTCCCTCTGGCCATGCAGGGCAGCAGAAGCTGCTCCTCTGGCAATGCCCTGGGCAAAGGCTGCTGTGCTGTGCCAGGCTCACATTGGATCCAGGTAGGAATGCTTGGCTCCTGCCCTGGGCGCAGCATCTCCCCATGGGATGCTGGAATTGGATCAGCCCTGCAGGGACACTCAGTGGCCATGGACAGCAGAGATCTCCTGCAGGGAGGATTGGCTGGGGGAGAGATCAAGAAAACTGCCCCAAGAACAGCAGAGAACTGCCCCAGCTCTGACACATGGGGACAGGACACACAGCCCCAGCCACATCTTGCAACCTAAGACACCTCATTTATGGAATGAGGGAAGTGGAATGAGCAGCACAAAATTGATGGCATTTATAAACACTGACTTTATCCCCTCTTTTTGCCTGCTGCTGCTGCACTAAGGCAGCTCTTGCAATGCCACTGCTTTGTTCTGTGCAGAGGGATTTTGGAATAAAGAGCCCTTCATGCAGCTGTACCTGTCCCACAAAAGAGATGGGAAGGAGACCAGTGGGGGTGGGCAGAGGAATCATATTGCCTAACAACCTCATTTTGATAATTTAAGTCTTCATCTTGAGGTTGTTTCATGTTGCCCAGACTTTGATACAACAATTGGAGGTAATTGCTGTGTGTTGTGTAATATATTGGATTCTTGTTCATGACAGAGTTTAGTCTTTTGAAGGTTTGGGCACACAGTGTGTTTTCTAGCATTGCTTTAACTTTTGGTCAAAATCTCTTTTATCTGTCTGTCATCTGAGTAGGCTGGTCAGGATGTTGTGATCAGATCAATTGCAGTGAGAAAATCCATGAAAACCACAAATCCATAGGTAATGTCCATCCTTTTCAATGCCAGGGTGTTTGAACAGCTTCTGAATATTTTTAACTTTTACCTTAAGGTAAAGCAGTTTGGTAAGGGAGTGGCAGGTACTGTAAAATAAGGATCTCTTGTTTTCTGCTTTATAATACTTTTTACCCAAGTGCTTTGCCAGCTGTGAGATTGAGCATCAGTTGATCTGGGAGCGCTCTCTGGTGAGTGTGGTTTGCTGCAAAACAACATCATCTCCTTGTGCATCCCTAGACAGTCACTCTGAGCCTGTGAGCTTCTGTGGATCCTTGTTTGGGGATAACCTAATAACAGCGTCAACAATTCCATTGCCATGCTGGAAAAGAACAGGACTGGGAAGTATTAACCAGCTGGGATTCCTAGCCTTTCCATGTGGTGGTTGTAGGTAGTTACTGTGCACTATAAATTCATGGTTTTAGCAAGTTTTCTTTAATGTTAACTGGCAGTTGACATAATTTTAGCACTCCTTAAGTTTTCTGCAGGATAGTAGTCTGATTTGGGATGGGAGTAATGGAATATTCAACATAAAGAGGCAGCAGCATGAAAAAAAACATCCACTCTGACAACACAGGGCAGCTGAGTCATACAAATAGATACTGATCCAAAACAGCAGAGTCTTGAAAAAATGCAAGTAAACAAATTTATACAAAACCATTTTTTGAGAAAAAGAAATCCTTTTGGCCACTGGTGTCAAACATGAAATTGAGCCTGTTATTAATTTATCCCCAGTCTGAATTATTGTGCGTCACTTCATTGCTATGCTTCAGCCGTATCTTCAGAGGCACAAAGATTTGTATTTGAAGGGTGGTGCATAAGGTGCATTCATGTCTGGGTCAGTTTGTTTCTTCTGGGGCATTGCATCCTGTCCTGTATTTAATTTACTCTGTGTTTGACTGCTTTGTGCTTGATTTAGGCCTCAGTGGTTTGGGGCTATGTCCCTGGAAATGAGTAGTTGGCAGTCCAGGCACCTCTCAGGTTTCCTGGGTCTCAAGGTGAGCTTGGAATTCTGCAAATCTGAGCCCTAAATAGGTATGCTTTGGCATTTGCAATTTTAAACAAATCTTGATAAGATCAGAATTTGTAACAGATGCTGAAATTCCTATGGGGGAGTTTTACATAGATAACTTTATTTAGAAATTAATACCTTCCCATTAGTTTATCTTCTTAATAATAATAAGTGGAATAGGAAGGCAAGGCAATAAGTGTTTCTGATCAGTTGATCTTATCAGGATTTCATTCTGTCTTTCCAGCTTGCATGTTTGCTGCTGCACTTGGCTCTACTGGCGACGAGAATACGCGCGGCACAGGCTCCTTTCCAGCTCTCCCTTCCTTTTTGCATCTGTCATACAAGATGCTTCCAAATGCAAATTATTTTATCTGTCTGTGAAAGGGAACTGGGAGGTTGTTTTGACTGTATACAGATTTTTGCCTTTTAAATACATCAGTGTTTGTGTAGCTGCTTTATCTTCTTTGTTTTATCTGTGATTCTTCTGTTGGCTGAGTAGTGCTCCAGCTCTTACATAAGGAAATCTCACTCCTAAGGCGTATTCCATTAAACCCCAGAAGATGAGATGTGTCTTCTCAAAGTCCCATGAATATTTTGCAAGGTTTAGCATCTATAATTTAGGGAAGGTCAGCATATTGGCAGTCTATAAACTCAAGTTTTAAACCAACAAGACATGGCTCTACACAGCTGACAGCCCATTCATGTTCTGTTTTGTGGAATATTGCAATGTAGAGTCTTGCATTAGGAAATGAGGGTGGGATCTGGATATGATATCATAGAATATCCTGAATGGGAAGGGACCTGCATGGAACAACCAGTCCAGCTCCTGGCCCAGCCCAGACCCCCCAACAACCCCAGCCTGGGCATCCCTGGAGCTCTGGCAGCCTCGGGGCCGTGCCCATTCCCTGGGCAGCCTGGGCAGTGCCCAGCACCCTCTGGGGGAAGAGCCTTGCCCTGAGCTCCAGCCTGAGCTGCCCTGGCCCAGCTCCAGCCGTGCCCTGGCTGCTGTCCCTGTCCCAGAGCAGGGATGGGAGCTGCCCCTCGGGAGGAGCTGCAAACTGCCTTGAGGTCTCCAAGTTTCTCCATGTTTGGAGAAACATGTGGAAGGATTTGGTTCAGAAATAGCCTTTCCCTGTGAGCACAGTCTGACCTGCCTATCTCAGTGCTGGTTGCTCTCCCTCCATTCATATTAAATGCATTTTGCTAAGCAATATCCCAACAACTTAAGACAAGCACAAGAGGCTGGAAATTCTAATAAATAGAAATCTTACAGCTAACCTGTCTACAACATAAAGAAGCAGAGAACTGAAAAATACCATGAGAAATGGGGGAAGAGTAATTTCTTGAAGTTATACCTTTTTAAAGCATCTATTTGTTCCTTCATAAAGCAGCTCCTGTTCTTATCCTACCACTGAGCTGTGCTGTGGGAGGAGGTCAGTCAATGTGAAAGCCTCTGGGGTATAAAAAATGAATCATACCAAATAACTCACAGGCTTCAGGCCTCACATTTTAAGCACAAATTGGAGTATTTTTGGTTGCCCAGGGAATCTTGTTAGAAAGTGAGGCAACAGTTTCAAGGAGTTAAAAGCAGAATCAGGATGGTTTTAGTGGGTTTTGTTGCCCATGGAAGTTTTGGATGTGTACAAGTCCCCTCTTGATACACTGATTGATACGCTGAAATTATTCCAAACTGAGCAAAAAGTGCATAGTGGTGACTCTTCCTCTAGGTGCAGAGAGTATTCATATTACTTCCTTAGAATTTAGGAGAGTGGATTATTAATGTACCAGGAAGGCTGTGTCAGTAAATGCACTGGGTACAGCACAGAGGTTTTCCAGGGTCCAGCCCCACTGTTGCATGTGTTACTGGAGATATGATATACGATAAGAACCTGATGTTTTACCTTGATGCCTTCTGACCTCCTGCTCTCCTTAACTCCCTGCTCTCTTTCTCTCTCTCTCTCTCTCTCTCTCTCTGGCCCTTTTTGTGTATCCATTTCTTTTTAGAAAATGAGTGACTTTCTCTCCCAAGAGGATGTGGCTGCAGTGGCAGAGTGGAGCAGTTTTAACACTGGCTTTGCGTGGGAGGGCTCAAGGCAGTCGGTAGTTTTTAGTGAGACTCCAGTGCCACCCGCCTCACAGCCTTCTGCCAGCTGGCACTTTGGTGCTTCCTCCCTAAGCAGCAAGGAGGAGGAGAAAGAGGAGAAGGAGCAGGAGGAGGCGGTTCCCAGCCGATCCGCCCGCGAGGAGGACCTGACATGTGGAAAGGGGGTTTGTGTGGATGTGGAGAAGGACTCGGAGCTCTCTGAGCTGGAGCCCCACCCCAGCCCTGCCACACTTCCCCGTCAGCCCTGGGGAGGAGAGGAGGAGGAGGTGGCAGAGGATGGCGAAGACAGTTTTGACTTTAGAAAGCCACATGGCGAATGTCCCAACCCAGATGCTCCTAACAGGCTGCTGGAGCTCATTCGCTGCTTCCAGGTAGTGAGCCCAGCTCCTGCACCCCACACCCCGGCTACCTTTGGAGTGGGAACCCAAACACTGCAGCAAGCAGATGCCACAGACCCACAGAGGAGTTGGGTTTGCTTGGCTTGGACTCGTGCTTGGAGCTAATGAGCCGGTGAATCTCCCACAGTCAGTGCAATAAGCCCTTCTCAATTTATCTTTGAATTAAATACGAGCCACTGTCAATTTGTCTTTGCATTAAAAAAGACTCCCTCTCAATTTATCTTTGCATGAAATGCAGTTGCCACAGTGCAATGCCCTTTGTTCTTCTTGGATTGAAGCATCCTGTGGCATTCCCACAAAAAGGCAATATTTAGGCTCAAAAATTGTGTCATTTTAGCTCCTTCAAGGATTTTGCTGGCCCCAGCTGGACTGGCAGCTGACTCTCAGCACAGCAGAGCAAATTTGAGGTGCTGTCCAGTGTGTCCCTTTGTGCACCCCACTGTGGGAGGGATTTTTGCCTGCTCCAGTGTTGATGTTGCTTTTGATTCAACAGATGCCTGTTCCCCACTAATGATCACAGTGGCATCTGGCAGGGTTGGGGATGGTGGCAGAAATCGAGCCCTCTGGGAAAGCACTGGCTCTGAACTCACTCTGTCTTCTTCTGGAAAATCATCAGGTGTTGGAACAACTGATTTCTCTCCACCCTTATTTTTCTTCCTGTTTTATCTGACATTGATTTAATAAAAGTTAAAGATCTGATGAGGATTTTTCATAATGCAGTGTTACTCTTGAGGTCAGGATAAAGCTGCTCAACTGTGATAAATTCCTTGTGTGCCCAGGGCTGGTATAATCCTGACACTGGCATCACCAGATGAGGGTCATCTTCTCCTAGCAACTGGCAATGAGCTTCTGGTAATTAGAAAGTTAAGAATCAGTGGAGACAGCATCTGTGGTGTTGTGACACACCCATTAAACCCTTAATGCCTGGTTTGGGCTGACCAGAGTCCACAGTGTGGGGAAGGGCTGGAGGAATTTACTGCCTGACTAATCCTCACGCCTGATCGCTGCCCTTGGAGCAGTGTGGTGTTCCAGAGACTTAAACCCAAAGATTTCCAGGCTGACCTTGGTTCCCACAGTACTTTTATCAGATCAGTGTCAGAACACTTGCCAGCAGCCCAGTCAGGATGCGGAGATGGGAACTGGCTGTTTACAAGATGTTTTTAACCCTGTCTCACAGCCCCCGCTCGTGAAGACACAGACTGTCACCATCTCTGACGTGTCCAGCGCCGTCAAAAGTGAAATTCCCACAAAGGAAGTCCCTATTGTCCACACAGAGACAAAGACCATCACCTACGAAGCTGCACAGGTAAGGTGTGTTCTGATGAGTTTCCTAGGGGCTTAATTAAACCCAAGTAAACATTTTGTTTCTGAATCCTCAGGATAAGACAGCAGCACCTGCCTGTCTCTGCATGTCTGGGTGCAGCACAGGCATTAACTGATGCTGTGGACGCTACTTCCAGGTGCATCTGGTATTTCTAGAGGAGCAGTGGTTTTGCTATCCCTGAAGAGTAATTATTTTTTCAAGATGTGCTTGCAAACAGAGTTTATCTTCAGCCACTGGTGGCTTCAGGATGTGGCTCTCTGTAAAAAGTTAAGCTGAGTTGGCCTTTTTTTCTGCAATAAATGCCTTTTCTTATTTTCCCAGATCTGAAGAGGGTGTTTATGCTTCTTCAGAACTTGGTTTATAAATTATTTGGTCATCCTTAGGTTTCAAGACTGAAAGGTTGTTAAACACTAAATGTTCTGTATAAAATGCAACCTCAGTGGGTATGTGGTGACTGGAAAGTAAAAATCTTAGTAGAGCAGTATTACAAAGCAGAGGATATGCAGGTATGGATTAATTACTGAGGTTAAAATTAATCCTCAGTCTAAACCAGATTTTAATCACAGACTGGCAGGATGGTTTGGGGTGGAAGGAACCTAAGAGTTCACCCAGTTCTAGCCCTCTGCTGTGGGCAGGGACACCTTCCACTGTCCCAGGCTGCTCCAAGCCCTGTCCAACCTTGGACACTTCCAGGGATCCAGGGGCAGCCACAGCTTCTCTGGACAACCTATGCCAGTGCCTGCCCACCCTCCCAGGGAACAATTCCTTCCCAAGATCCCATCCATCCCTGCCCTCTGGCAGTGGGAGCCATTCCCAGTGTCCTGTCCCTCCATGCCTTGTCCCCAGTCCCTCTCCAGCTCTTCTGGAGCCTCTTTAGGCCCTGAAAGGGCTATAAGGTCTCCCAAGGCCTTCTCTTTTCCAGGCTGAACACCTCCATCCCTCCGAGCCTTTCTTCATGTATTTGAAATTTTGGAGCCTGTGTCAGCTTGGCTTTGCCATCACTGTGGTTGTCATCAGCAGCTTGTGCTCTCCTGTTGCTGTGGGATGTTGTTATGGATGCAGGAATCTCATGATTGTATAATTTAGGATTCCTAAGGAATGCTGTGGCTGCTCAGCATCCTCCCAACTGCAGCACCAGAGAGATCATTCAGACAATAGTGGTGACCGTTGCCCTGGCTTTCGGCAAGTATGTAGGTGAATGGAGGAGTTTTGCTCTAACTGGGAAATGGAAAGGAAAAGTGATCTCCAGGGCTGTGATCAGTCGGCCATGTGTGCACAGGATGTGATGTGCCATGAGATCTCTTCCACACTGTGGAAAATGGTCCCACCTTGTGGTAATTCCAGATACTGTCCCAATGCTGAGCAATGACGCTGCCCAGTGGGGACATGGACAGCACGGCCAGGATGAGCTGGCCAGGATGACTTCATGTGGGATTTTTGGCAGACCTTGAGTGGTTGAGTCAGGCAGGATGAAATCCAAGAACCAGCTCCAAAATTTATTCCTGTTTCAGCAAATGTCTGGATGTTCTTTGCTTCTGCAGAGCATGAAGTGAGGGATGTGCAAGGTTTTGTCAGGAAGGAGGAAGGGTCACAATTACCTTCTGAATAAGATTGTGCTCTTGGCTTTGTTGATCTCCATGGATGCAGGCAGGTGGAATTTGGGATCAGTGTCTGTGTTGGTCTCCTGTCATGGTTCAGGCATGGGTGTTATGACCAGCACTGCAGGGCCAGCAGCATGCTCAGATTTGGGTACGTCCCAGTGCCCCTGGTCTGAGGGGTGTCACAGGTCCTCCCTGAAGGATCTGTGCTTTTCCAGCCTTAAAGCATAGGGACTTGGAGCTTTCAGAGACTTGCCCAGCTCTTGTGCACCTAGGCACAGGTTGACTTGTGTCTTGTGCATGATGGAGCTGCTGTCCTCAGATTATCCTCTGTCTGGCTCTGGTGATGTGGAGCCTTTGCTTCTGTCCCCACTGCTCAGGGACTGATGGCCTGTTCTTGTGTCCCACAGACAGATGGTGGCAATGGGGATTTAGACCCTGGCATCCTGCTGACTGCCCAGACCATCACTTCAGAAACCACCAGCAGTACCACCACCACCCAGATCACCAAGGTAACACCAGGGAGCACCACAAAACACCAATTCAACCAACAGCCTGATGGAGAGATGAGCAGGGATGAGTGAGAGAAAAAAAAGTTTTTGGAAGGTCCTTTCAAATACATGATTAGTACATGGAGCAAAGCATGAAGGGTTCAGTTTTGCCTGTGTAAATCTGTGGATTGTGCATTAAATTGCAGCACAGTCTGGACATGGACTCTGACTGTCCTGTGGGGGACAGCAGGAAGAGCTCTCCTGTGAGGAGAAGCTCTTCCCTGGCTCACCTATAAAAAATAACTCTTTGACAGTTTTTCCTTGAGCAGCAGCAGTTTCCCCTGTGACTCTAATGCCAGGTACAATTTGGTGACACTATTTTTGGATACCGTCTTTAGACAGGCAGCCCCAGTGAGCTTGAACGCCTCTGCACTTTTACACTAACAGCAGCTTTTCCTTCTGCTCTAGACTGTGAAAGGTGGCATTTCAGAGACACGGATTGAGAAGAGGATTGTCATCACGGGAGATGCAGATGTAGACCATGACCAGGTAGGAGTGTGGATATGATCCAAAAGAATTTCCCAGAGCTGGCAAAAATCAGTCAGGCTGCCTGTTCAAAGACAGTGTCACCAAAAAATGAACCAGGGAAATTTTACTGGGGTAGAGATGAAAGTTCATATTTTTATAAATTGTGGCTGCTCTATCCCTGTAAATGTTCAAGGGCAGGTTGGACAGGGCTTAAAGCAACCTGGTCTAGTGGAAGGTGTCCCTGCCCATGGCAGGGGTGGAATGGGATGAGGGTTTAGATCTATTTCCAACCAAGCCATTCCATGATTCTATATCAGTAATAAATTCCTTTTGACATTAAACATCTGAGCCAGGAAAGCTGAATTCTATTCTGAAACTGATGAGCAGCAAAGTTTTGATTCCAGAATTGTTTCGGACAGTTGTAGGCTTTTTTAAAAAATCCATAAAAATGTGAAATAAAAGTTTTCCTTGACATCTGGCTGATCTGCATTCCTTTTCCCATAACTTTGAAGCACTATTGCTATTCTGTAGTGCCAGAAGTAATTTCAGAGCACTCAGCACCTGTGTAGCATCTCTTTGGCTATATATGAAACCTTTCTGATGACTCAGCCTCATTGGCCTCTTGCATGTGTTGGAAGTGATGATTTTGTCATCAGAGAATTATACTTTGAATTTAAATTTAGTCACAAGTATCATGGGGGTGGAAAATATTCTTATGACAAGATCTAGTTTATTAACTCCACCAGAAAATGTCTGAGATGTGCCTATCACACTTGCTGGAAAAATAAGCAGGTTATGCTTAAATGCTCTCATCCATCTTCTGCCATGGGGCAGTGGAGAGATGGAGGTATTCTTCAAGTAGTGCTTTTCCTTTCAGAGATAATGTAATAGCACTAAAAGTCACCAAAGTGTGTGGCTGAAGTCCTGGGGGCAGTGTTGGGCACCACAATTTAAGACCTAAAACAATTAAGAGAGATTCCAAAGGAAGCTCTGGAGATGGTGAAGGATCAGGAAGGGTCATAGAGGGGGTGGCTGAGGGCACTCGCTGTGTTCAGCTGGAGCAGAGGACACTGAGGGTAAGGCTCAGCAAGGGCTGCAGCTCCTCCTGAGGGGCAGCTTCGAGCTCTGCTCCCTGTGATAGAGGAGGTTTAGGCTGGAGCTCAGGGCAAGGTTCTTCCCCCAGAGGGTGCTGGCACTGCCCAGGCTGCCCAGGGAATGGGCACAGCCCGGAGGCTGCCAGAGCTCCAGGAGCCTTTGGACAGCAGTGCCAGGGATGCCCAAGATGGGGTTGTTGGGGGGTCTGGGCAGGGCCTGGAGTGGACTGGATGATCCCTGTGGGTCCCTCCCAACTCAAAATTATAATTTTCCTATAATTCTATCAAGTGCATCTACTTTTCTTTTTTACACTCTGGAGTTAGAAGAAGGTTCTTGTGTCCTTGGTGGGTGCCATGCTCTGACACTCTGATGTGCTCTAACCTATGCTCTCCCCTGCTGTCCCTCAGGTCCTGGCACAGGCGATCAAGGCTGCTAAGGAGCAGCACCCAGACATGTCAGTGACCAAAGTGGTTGTGCACCAGGAGACAGAGATTGCAGAGGAGTAATTGGGCTGTGTGAGTAGAGACATCACCTTGAGTGGGGGCAGGGGGTGACTGATCTCAGTGCACAGGAGATTTGGGTAAATAGGGTCAGAGTTGAAGTAAAATGATCATTGTTCTCTGCTGAGTCCTGCTCATGCTTCGTCCTGTTAGATCCATGGAGGCTGATGAGGCAGTCACAGACAGACTAATCCTGTGGAAATGAGCCCAAATGGGTTAAAAGCTACACAGCTCCTGCCATGAGGCTACTTTGCCTTCTGAAATATCCATGATGTGCTGGGAGCACATGGAGCAGCTGTAGGTGGCACATAGACCCCTGTCCACATCAGTGCCCAGTAACCCCCAAGCTTGCCTGGAAATCCCATTTTCTGCAAATTTTATAAGTTTGGGAAGGAGCTGCTGAAGGAATCCAGGAGCTCTGGGTGTACCTCAGTGCTTTAAACACCATCCTGCCTCATGCCACTGATCACAGAATCCTAGAATGGTTTGGGTTGGATGGGACTGTAAAGTTCATCCAGTCCCACCCCTGCCATGGGCAGGAACACCTTCTACTGTCCCAGGATGATCCATACGCTGTCCAGCCTGGCCTTGGACACTTCCAGGGATCCAGGGGCAGCCACAGCTTCTCTGAGCATCCTGTGCCAGGGTCTCACCACCCTCCCAGAGAAAAATTCCTGTCCAATATCCCATCTCACCCTGCCCTCTGGTATTCTTGTCCTGTTGCTCCAGACCCTTGTGCAAAGTCACTCTCCTGGAGCCCCATTAGGCACCTCTCACCTGCCTCTGGTGGTGACTCATCCGACTTCAATTCCCATCCACTTCAGGGAGGTGTATTCCTGTCTTTTCCAGCATGCTGCTGTTGGTGCAACTTACCATCTTCCTCTCTTGCTAGGAAACGTTCCTGCCCATGACAACACCAGGAAAAAGAAACCCAGCAAAACTACCAAGAAACTACCTGGAGCACAAAGACCTCGGATTTCAGACTTGACACTCAGAGACATTCATATCATTTATTAAGAGTTGCGCTTTGACATTTTACTTGAGATTTTTCCAGAGTCCACTAGATCCTACTGGATATAGGGTTTTGTTTTGTTGGGTTTTTTAATATCTATCGCGACAGAAATATGCCATATTTCTAACTTCTAAAATATTTCTAGTATTTTTTACAGGTTTTCAGTTTTGCATTCCCTCACGCAAAGCCTCTTCAGACACAGAATCTCACCTCACAGGGCTCCAGGGCTCCCTGTTTTAACTTGTATTCCCTCTGCCTCATCAGGGATAGCGGAGCTGTTCCGTGCATGTTCCCGGTGCGGGCTCTGTATGCGCCTTCACAAAGCCATGGGTCCTTCTTCCAGGAGAGTCAGTTTAAAGAGTCAGACTCTGTGCAGCATTTCCAATTGCCTCTAGATTATTTTTGTAGCTCTGGGGAGCTCCAGCCCCGCTGCAACACCTGGGCTGCTCTGAGCTCCCTCCCCACTGGGTTCCAGCCCTGATGTGTGATCACAGTAGGGTTTTGTGGTGTAGCCTGTGCATACATCTGAATAGTTGACTAGATTTAAGGAATACTGGAAGTTGCTTCAAGTATCTTATACTGTGAATTTTAGAGCTTTAAGAGGATAGCATCTCACCTTCTTCCCGTGTGTCTCTGCTGAGTGCTCCCCACCTGTTTGTGTTTTCTAGATGCCATTAAATTAAAAAGCCCTTAGAAGTGTGTGTTTAAGGTGTTTGGACTCGGGATGCTATTAAGGTAGGCTTGTGCAGCATTCACAGGAACTGAGCTTTTCAATGTCATAGTTTTTCACTTGTTTGTGTTCATGATTTTTAAATTATGGAGGGGTTTTTTGGTTTTTTTTGTAAGTCATGGGTTGGGTTTTTTTCTTCCCCTCACAGTGCTATTTAAAGCTGAACACGTTACCCATTTCTCAGAGCGTGTATCCTACTAGCATTTAATTTAAATTCCTTTAGACAATTCTTCCTAGGCCTGCAAGCTGTATTTGGAGAGGCTGAACAAGGAATTTTAGGAGCTATCAGGTGTTGCTGATTGTGAAAGAGCCAAACCACATGGGAAGTGTTGACATTCCCTCTTCCACACTCGCCTGCGGGTCTGGATTTGGCTTCATGACCCCCTTGCTGGAATGAAATATCAGGGTGATTGTCTGAATCTTGAGGCTGAGCTTACAGACCCCCAGGGCCATTTCCAGCACAGAGGGGGTGATGCAAAAACATGATTTCAGGGGCTGGATGTGCTCCCATTTCTGCTCTCTAAGCTTCATGGGAATGTTCTTGCCTGGTTTGTCCTTCCACCTTTTAAATTCAAGAAGCAAAAAACCAACCAAGCTCTGTAAACAGTCTGCCCAGACACTTGTGAACACTTTAGTCCACTTGAGGTTGTGATTTTTTTTTTCATGTATAAATATATATGTATATATATATATTTATATATATAGTGTGGCACAGTGGTAGCTGAGGGCAAGGACTGCTCTGCTCCTTAGGTGAGGATGGGGAAAAAAATGGCAATAAAGAGAAAAGCTCTCCAGTTTTAAATTTGAATAATGTATTTCAGAAGTCACTGGATTTAGCTCAGGCTGCAACGACTCCACTGTTTAGCTGCAGCCAGCCCTGGAACTACACTGGGGCTGGTGCAGCTTCTCAGCTTCAGGTGCAATTTTAATTAAGCTGTCAGTATTGATTGGAGACTCTGCTGGAGCTGCTGGATCTTGGCTCTCTTTGAGCCTTGCTGGCCCTGGGTCCTGCTCAGCCTCCAGCCCTCCCGTGCCAGCAGCTGCCTCTGGGCTGCTCTGGTGCAGGTTTCCCTCCTGGGACACTCTGCCTCCCTCAGGGCATCCTGCTCTGGGGATTTAGGGAGTCCTGGGCTATAGTGCAGAGATTAAGTCTTCCTATCCATGTCTGAAAAGCCCTTTCCTTCCTTATTCTGCCACGCAGGCTGTGGAAGAGGCCTGTGTCTCTGCTGTCCTCAGCTTAGTTGGGTAATGCTTGCCTTAAACACCCATCATGCTGAGCACCCTCAGTCACTGTCCTTTTTCTGGAAATTGAGTTCTTTGCCGCTCAGTCCTTCCATCTCATTTGCAACAGACACCTGAAGAGTGAAGGGGCACATGGAGCAGTGGCTGAGAGGAGTTCTGGGCTTTACCAGGCACAGCCAGCATAATAAATTAAGTTTGTCCATAGCACTTAAAGGCACTTGGCTGTCAGGAGAGTTTAGGGGAATGTGGTCCATGGGTGTTCCCTTGGGGTGTCATGTGCCCTTAGCACGATGAGTGGGACAAAACACCCCAAGCAGGGGATTTCTGGGTGAGAAGCCTGCTGGCAGGAGAGGTGGTTCCTTCCCAAAAGGATGTGCTCACTGTTGCTGCAGATGTCCCTTGTTAAAGGGCCTGTAGACTGGAACAACCCCATTTTTTTTTTCCTTGGATTTTGGGTGGCTGTTTTCCATTTTCACACTTCCCCCTGCTGAGTTCTTGCTTCCCCTGGAGTAATTCAAACAAGTCATGGCCTCACATGCCCTTTCCATCACCTGCTGTCTAACCTCAGGGGTTTCCAGCCCCACTCCTGCCCGAGCCCAGGAGCCTGGGAAGAAGATACAAGTTAAAAGCAGAAGAAGCTTCTCTCACCCTCAGCCAAGGCCATGGTGGGGCTGCCCACTTCCCTTCTACCTCTGGTGGGATTTAAAATCCTTGGCTCTGAGCATGCTGTGTCAGCTCTAGGGACAAATCAGCTAAGTAAGGTCTATTTATATGAATGTTCCCAGCTCTTCCCACTCCACAAATTCACCCAGAGACTGTCTTGATTGTATAATATGCATTATATGGAAGCTATTTATATATGAATGAATGTTTTTATAGAAAGGAAGGCAAGGAGCTCTTGTTCTTCTCCATTAAATTGGAATGGCAGCTCCAGTTGCCCAATAGGAGTCCCTGACCAACAGAGATGTGTTAGCAAAGGACTGACTGATTTCTGATTTTAATAAACTGTGGTTTGCTGATTTTCCTAATTGTACAATTACCTTAAGAGGTGGTAGTGTCCCAGCCTTAGAGATGAAACTTGTAAAAAACAAAACAAAAAAAAATGATTTAGTTGAGAAGATGAAGGAGCTTTGTAAAAAATTTTTAAGGCAATTGTGAATTGTCTGGGTTAGGCATTTACAACTCTTAATAAAAATAGGAACTTTTAAAGTTGGCAAAACTTTCTAGATCAACTAGTGATGGGAGTTGTTATTTTGGATTTTCATAGTGAATCAAAGGGAAAGTTGCCATAGTGTTTAGGCAGACCTAAGTGTTCAGTATTGCTTCTTGTACTGCATTTTTCAATAAATCTTCAAACAAAATTCTCTCCCTAGTGTTGAATTCTCTTCCTCCTCCTCATCTTCCTCCAGGTCTCTCTCCTTAGCCTGGCTTTGTGGTGACGCGGTTTTACCAGCCTAAACCAAAGCCCCAAATGTAGCTACAATGGTGCCAAAGCTCTCCCAGCCCTGGGCCAGCATTTCCCTGGGCTCTTGGTGCCTTCAGACCCTTTAAACAGTTCCTGTTGTGGTCACATATGGGACCAAAGCCCCCAGAAAGGCCAGAAGCAATTCCCAGAGTTCAAATTTGCCCCAAAGAAGCATCACTTGATGTAAAACCTTCATTTGAGCTGTGAAATTTGTGGTGAGACCAGGTGAGGTCTGTGCTCAGCAGCTACTGCCCAACCCTAAGTAAGCGTGACTCAGCTAGAGTGGGGGGAAATCTCAAATCCATCGATATTTTGGTTCTATCTGATTTGTTTTCTGGCTGCAGCAGCTTTAGGAGGGACAGAAATAAGGCACAAAAAACTGACAGGGCATCTTGGCTGCAGGCCTGACAGAGAACAAGAGCCAGATGGCCCAGTTAGGGCAGTTGGAGACTGGAAATTGGCTGGGAAAAGCTTCCCTGGGGGCAGGGGCAGCCCAGGGCCTGGTTTCCCTAACAGGCAGAAAGAGAAGGGTGGCATGTGGCATGTCCTGCTAAAAGCTCTGAATTCCCATTGCTTCAGACACAGCCATCATAGTTTCCACCCTGACCCCAGACAGTTTGCTTCCAAGCACTAAATTTCAGTGTCCTGTAAAGCCAGAATTACCAAGGAGCCTCAGAACCTGACCCTGGAGAGCTGGAACCTGCCACCACTGGAGCTGCTTTCCTGTAAGTGTCACAGCAACACGACTCACTCACAGCTCTGTGGCAGAGCCAGGTCCTGTTATCTCCCAGGCTCCTGCCCTCCCCAGCCCAGCAGGGTCATGCTGCAAACAGCCCTGTTCCAGGGAGTTGGGGCTTGGGGAGGTCCCAGGACCTTCAGACAATGCAGTGGTGTGAGGAGTCATGGCTGGGTATGAACCACAGCCCCAAAAACATCACGGCTGCAGACAACCAACCAAGAAATGGCTTTGTCCCTTTGCTTAGCTGCACTGGGGATGTCAGCCCCTGCTCAATGGCCAAGACATCATCACCTGCTCCCACTTTTGGCCCTATTAAGCATCACCTGGGCACCAGCTCCAAGCTCTGTCAAGCTCCTGTGGGGCCCAGTCTGTCCGACAGCTACCAGCTCCAACAACAATATGGGATTGTGCTGGACTACACCAGTGTGTCCTGCAGAAACAACCATCATCAGCCTTGGGACTCCCACAGGCAGGGGACATGGGGCTGATGGTTCCCATGGGGCTTCTGGCACATCCCTGTCCTGGACACTGCAGGGACATCAGTGGCACCAGGGATACGGTCCCATATTGCCTATCCACCCAAACCATTGTGCTTTGCTGGGCAGGAGTGTTGTCATCACTAGTGAAGGGACACCTCAGCACAGGTGACACTGGAACCCCATCCAAAATGCCCAGGGGAAAAGTGTCCTCAGCTTATTTCTCCAGGGTACAAGTGCAGGGACAGCAAACACACACCTCGATGCTCAGCAGTCTGGGGCCATCCCAGGAGACTGGAAAGGCTTTTCCTTAAAGCTCCCCAAAGCCCCTCTGGGTGAGTGTCCCAAACCCAGGGTGCCTTTATCCACCTCACAGCCAGAGCAGGAGGGGGTGTGGTAATGTTGCCTGTGGCGTTTTGCCTGGCTACAAGCTAGGGAAAATGTTAGGCAAACAAATACCATGGCAATCCAGATGCAAATAAATGGAACCCCCACCCCTCGTCCCAGCTGCGCAGGAGGCAGCAGTTCCTGGCAGACTGAGTCTGTGCTCCTGGGTGGGCCCACACGCACCCCAGCCCCCAGACCCCACACCAAAGGCAATGACTGTCTTGGAGATCCCATCCTTTGGGAAGAAGCCACAAAAGTGGCTTTCATTCATCACCCATCCCTGGTCCTTCCTCATGTCTCCATCCCAGAACTCAACCTGGAGAAGCAGCTGTCACATCAGGAGGAGAAAGTTCCCATTAAGTCACCAGCTTATTCCAGGCCAGGTTATTTTTAGGCTGCTCCTCCTGGTTTTGGGGCTCAGCAGCCAGTCGTGTTCCTCAGGGCTCCAGGGGGAATTGCTGTGGGAGCCAGGCAGCAACAGGGTGACTCCATCCCTTCCACCTGGGAGAGCCCAGGGTCTGAGATAAACAAGGTTGAAAGGGAGGAATTATGTTGGCAATGGGCCAGGTTGGACATGCTGAGCTCAGCTCTGAGCTCCATTACTGGAGAAACTGAGGCACAAAAGAATAGCCAAAACCAGGTGGGGAATCACCTCAGGTCCTGCAGTAGCTGGGTCAATGGCCTTGGATTCATCCCTGCTCTGTCCCCAACCACCCAAGGAAGCAATAGTGCAGACTCCTGCAGATTCATGGGCATCTTTTGCTTTTTGCCACCAGCATGGGCAGTGATCCCTGATGGGCTCCAAGCAAAGCCCCAGAGATTTGGGCTCCAGCCCCATGCCAGTGCTCAGCTGCCAGGACACATCACACAGATGCTAACAACACTGAGGGAACTTTGGCTTTTGACCCAGGACCAGCCCCAGGGCAATCCATCCCACATTGCTCAGCCCATTTCTACAGTAGGATTAATGTGCAGAGCCTTGGGTGCCAGAGAATCTATACAGGACACCCCCAAACCCACAGGAAAAAAAATAATGTAAAAATAATTAAGCAACTACTCCCAACCCCACCCCAGCTCCAGCCCCGTTCCAGCTCCCCTGGGTACCAGGAAGTACTAGGATGGGTGCCTTTGGCTCAATGCTGGCTCACTAATGCAGAGAGGCATTTTGTATTACACTCTTGCCCTTTCTTAAAATAGAAATCAGCCCCCTGCCAAAAGGGACAGACCCGGGGAGCACAGCTGCACCCATCACACCGCTGCTCTTTAGCCATGGAGGGCAAAAGCCACACTCACCCAGCACAGGTCACACCGTCCCCTACGCATCACCCTCCTGACAGACACCTCGGCAGGAGATTTATGGCCAGGATCACTCACTGCTGGCTGTACTGCAAGTGTGTGCTGGGAGCCGAGCCCTCACCTTCCCACAGACCTTAAATCTTATGAAGGGCACTCTGGCCAAGCAGATTCATGGCTGTGACCAGCCCCACTGCGGGAATAGGAGGAGAAAGAGCTGCAAACCAGCCAACGGCTGAGCAGTATCAGGGAGTGATTGTCGCCAGCTGTGGTTGTTGTGCTCCCTGGGGACAGAAGTATCCCCAGCAGCAAATCTGGAGACTCACTGGTACTACTGGGGTGTACCCAGGCATGAGAGACCCTCTCACAGCCACCAGCAGGGTCTGCATCTCTCCAGGGCACATCTCCCACACACAGCCTGTGGTAGTTGTTCCCTCAATCAATTTTCCCCATTTTATCAAATTTTGGCCCAAACTAAGCTGTCCTGTAGCCACGCACCAGCTGAGAGGTCTCTTGGTGGTGGGGGATAATTGCAATTTCCCTTGATCTCTCCAGCCTCCATCCTCTGGTCCAAGGGACCCCCAGGGTCAGTCCTCATCAGCCTGGACATGTTGGTGTTGGGAACAATCCTCCAGTTTTCCTTGCTGGTGTTTATGATGAAATACCCCTTCTGTTGGTAGGAATCTCCTCCTGCAGTGGCCACTTCCTGGGGTGGGATACCCTGGGGGGTGACAACAGCTGGATATTTAGTCCATAGCGTATCTAGTCTGTTCCTGAGCAGGACAGAAGGTGCCTCCAAGCACCGCCCTTCACAGGCTGTGCAGTGTGGCATCTCCGGGACTTCCAGGATTGTTCCACTTCACAACCCTGCAGCCAAACAGTCAGTGGAGGGATCCATCCAGGGTGTACATTTTTACTTTTACTTTCTGTTTCTAACCTCACCCTGCCCAGGTCACTCCCAGAACACTGAGGACAGCACACATGGCATCCTTCCACTGAAACCAGCACTGCTAATATCCCACAAATACTCTGGGAACAGTGTCCACGAACAGAGCTGAAGGTGAGGGATACACAGATGCTGCTCTTCCCTGGAGAAGGCACAGGGTTTCTCACCCTGCCAGATTGATTAATCAAACTGGTTTGCGTTTTGAAACAATCCCTGTGTGACTCAGAAATGCCTCCCCTGGAGGATGCTGCTGAGCTGGGAAGGAGGATGGGGCAGGAGGATGATGCTGGTGTAGGCACATGGTCCACGCAGGTTGCCCTGTGGTCCAGCCATTTCCAACAGTTAGACTGAGCCTCAGCCAGAAAATGAAGGGGAAAAATTAAAACAAACACCCCCAGTAGCTTCTCGTGCGGCTCCTTGTGGCATTTTGGGCTCCAATTCCTTGCTGCCAGTTCCCAAAGCATGGCCCAGGGCCCAGCATTAGCTCTGGCTGCAGATGGTTAAGCCCAAGTAAAAAGTTATTTTTGGACAAAAACAACCTTCTGGCACTTCCTCTGTGATGCTGCTCCAGGGCAGACCCCAATGGTGACTTTTTCTTGTTGCTGCTTATTGCATTGAATCAGTGCCTAAATAATGTTGAGATTAAGCAGCTATCACTCCCAGAGAATCCTCTGGGATGCAACTGGGCCCAAACTGCAGCTGTGGGTCCCATCTCTGGTCCCTGCACAGGGGAAGTTGTATCCAAGCTCTCTGGGAGGGCTGGCAACTGGAAACAGAGACAGCTTTTCCGTGTAAAGCAGAACACCATCCCCCCCATCAAAGCATTGTGAGGGGCTGCTTTTTGGGAGAAGAGGGGGCTGGGGTAGAAAAAGCAATTTCCAAATGATTTTACTGGGATGTTTTGATCTGGAGAAGGATGTTGCTCCCAAAGTTTGCAAGGTCTGACACTCTGTGTTCACTTCAGACCAGAGAGGGAGAAGCAGGGACAGGAATAACCCCCCCACCCTCCACCCCCAAACATTTCATACAGATAAAAGAGATTTCAGTCATCCCAAGAGGCCCTGGTTTGGGGAAGGCAAAAGGCAAAGATCCCATCTAGGCTGCCACAGCCATTTTGAAGCCTCCCGAGTTCCTGGAGAGCAGAGTTGTCCCAGTCCTATTGCTCCAATCCATCCTTCCACATGCCCTGGCATCCCGGGGCTCCTCCTGCCCAAGAGAGCTGGAGGGAGTAAGAAGGGATGGGATGAACCCCCAGCTCCCTTTTCTCCAGGAATCTACCCCCGTGCTGAGGCTGCCTCTTTGGCCTCATCCCATAAAGCTCCTGCTCTGCATCCAACAGGCACCAAATAACAGAACAGCACTCTGGCAAAACCGGCACTGACACTCCCCCACCTCTTTGCCCCTTCATATCCTTCCTCCCACCACCTGTATCCTCCATCCCACCAAAACCCAGCACAAACAAACCTATTTCCACTGAGAGGCTCTCAGAATTGCTGCACCCCAGGTGGGCAGCAGCACCTTGCTCACTGCCTGCAATTCCTTGGGCACCTTTTACATCCCTTCTCTCCATAAAAATCCCAAACCTTGCACTTATCACCTCATCCTCTGAATGTTGAGCAGCTAGTTATGAAGTATCCCTTCTCCAGTGGAGTCTGGGTGGGGGCACAAGGTCTCACAGACCCTCTGGACAGACTGCCACAGGAGCTGCCCCTCCCAAGCATCCCACAGGCAAGAGGAGGAGGCAAGACAGGACTACATGGCATCCAGATAATATTTAATAGCCCTGTTGGGCCTACGTGCTCTGGCCAAGCAAATTTTCTGGTGGGTTGAGGCTGGACAAGGGGACATCACCCCCCAAAGCATCTCCCCACCCCAAACCTACTGAGATAAAGTGCTGTGGGGGCTGGCGGGGCTTCACCTGCCCCCATGTCCCTATCCCACAATTTGTGTGGGGTCTCAAAGTGAGGACTCCTCTGGAAAAGCCACCAGGAGAAGGTCTTGTAAGGGCAAGGGCATCCACCTGGAAGGACATCCCACCTAGGCGAGTCCTCACCCAGGAGCAGAGGGTCAGGACCTTCCTCTTGGCATTGGTTTAAAAATGCCTCTCCCAAAAGCCCTCTTGGATGTGGGGTTTTGGGGTCACTGGTGGGTGCTGTGGGCCAGGATGAGGGACTGGGATGTTACAGTCCCCAGAGGTGCTGGGGACATCAGACCGGTGTGCCCTGCTCCATCCCCACCACCCAGGAGCTGGGCAGGGGCTGGCCCTGGCTTGGGGACTCGCTGGGCTCCAGCAGCTGGTCCGAGGACTCGCCAGTGCTTTCCAGTTTGGCGTAGCCCACAAGGCTGACATGGTCCAGCCGGGGCCAGCTTCGGTTCTTATGGTCCTTGATGGGGGCCACCAGCAGCACTCCCGGCCGGCCAAGGTCCAGGGATTTGGAGTGTCCTGGGGTGTGGAGGTGCACATCGGGGCTGAGCTCCACAAGCGGCTCCATTCCAGGACAGCTGTCATCCATGCTGATGACAATGTGGCCACCACCACCATCACCATCCTGGCTACAGGGTGCAGTGCTGTCACCAATGGAGAGCGGAGCCCGGGAGAGCTGTGATGTTTTGGGAGGATGCTCAGCAGGGCCCCTCTCTGCCCTCTCACCAGTCCCCTGTGCTGCCCTGTCCAGCAAGCAGTTGTTGAGTTTGATGATGGGCAATGTCAAAGCCCCCATGGCCGAGGACAGGAGGGACTCGGCTCCAGTGCGGCGCGGGCGCGGGAGGCTCAGGTTGACCTCGGTGGAGCGGAGGCTGCGGAGAGAGGTTGCGGGGGAAGCTGCCGGGTGCTGTAGGAACTCAGCCATGGCCTGGAGCTGGTTGGGGCCGTAGCAGTCAGACCACTTGCTGCCAGGGCTGGGGCAGGGCTGACAGGACAGGTCCACCTGGTAACAGCCCTCCATGCACTCAGCATTGGCCTTGGGGAAGGGCTGGCTGTCCCCGTGCTGACAGTGCCCATCCTCGGGGCTGGTCCCCCCGGGCAGCCCCACTGCCAGGCTGTAGAGCCCCTTCTGCATCAGCTGCCGGGTCTCCATGTCCCTGTTCTCGTATAGCATTGTGTTGGCGCAGATGAAGATGAAGAGCCCAATGCCCATGATGACAGGGCCGATCAGCTTCAGCTTCTCGCTGTGGGGCATGTGGCGCCCAGCCACCACCTCCCTCCTCATGTCCCCCACCACACTAGTGTTCCCCGCGCTGGCCCCGGTGCCCCCATGTCCCCGGTGAGGCCAGTAGCCCACCACGGCAATGGTCATGCCCACCAGGACCACTGAGATGCCCACCATGACAAAGGCCCCCGCGGGTGAGCGCATGCGGAGCTGCCCTTTCAGCGGGGGCTCCGTTGGGGGCTTGCGCCGCAGGCGGCGGCCCCGGTGCTGCGGGGGGACGGGGGGCACTGGCACCTTGGGCCCTCCGTGCTCCGGTTCCCGCATAGGCCCGTTGGATTCGGCACTCTCTGCAGTCATCGTCTCTGGCTCAGCCACAATTCCTGCACAATGGGAGGAGAAAAAGGTGAGCAGGCATCATTGGGGGTCCCTGTGCCCAGGCTGCTGGAGCACGGGCTCCACAGGGACACTGGGAGCATGGGGATGCCAGGATCACAAGGACACCGAGCCCACAGGTTACACTAGGCAGAGACAAGCAGCTTTGCTCTGCCCAATTGCTCCCCTCTTTCCTCAAGTCACTTCTCTCTCCCCACTGAGGAGTGAAGGGCTGAGGCACCCCTTCCAACCATGCTCCCAAAGCCCCCAAACTCATCCCTCTAAACCCCTGAGCTGCGCAGGAAGCGAGGACAGTGGGGACCCTGCTGTGCCACACCCAGCACAGAGCCATCGCTAGCATCGCAGCCAAAGGGACCTGTCCTAGGTCACCCCAGTCCTGCGATACCTGCAGAAGGTGCCACTCCCAGTCTGCCACAACAGCAGTGAGGGAAGGTGCTATTTATTCGTCTGCTGGGGAAACTGAGGCATGTGGAAACTCAAATGAAAGGTCTGACACAGCCACACCACCCAGAGCCCTGTAAGTGATGATCCAAGCAGGACCTAAAAACCTAAACCAACATCAAGCCACTCATTAGATGGCAGGACCCACCAATCAACAGAGAATTTAAGCTAAAAGAGGTGTTTTTCCCAATTTTCTGCTGTCTCCTATTTCCTCTGACCTGCTCAGTGCATCCCCGGGATCCTACCCTCACACACACCAACATAAAACTCCACATCTAGGGATTTACAGTGCATGATATGTCATTTTATCCAGAACTTTATTTCCTAGATGAGCAAAAAGGTGTGGAAGCTGCTGCCCAACACAGCAGGTGACCAGCCTGGCAGGAAGCATCAGCTGGGCTGGCACCATTGTGCTTGGGATAAGTGGAACCCTGGGAAGCTAAAACGGGCCTTGAACAAGTCCCAGACCAAAAACATCTTTAAAAAACTATAAATAAGCTCATGCTGACAGGAATCTGTGTCCTCACAGCGTGGTGCTGTGTGCCCAGCCATGGCTGGCAGTGGGGCTGGGGCAGGATGGGGTGTCCGTGCATTCACCTGTGTCTCCTGGCACTGCCAGCATGGAAATGCTGCCCAGGCCATTCCCAAAGGAACATCCCAAAGGGGATGTGAGCAGGGGGAGCTACAGGGTGGCCCCCAGCCAAGGGATGCTGTGGGAGGCGGCTTGTCACCCCACTGCATCTTAAACTGTCAAGAAAAGCATTTGGACAACACAATCATGGATATTCAGCAAATCAAATCCAGAAACTAAACCCAAGGAGAGCCCTGCAGGAGAAGAGGGATGACCACTCCAATTTCACTCCCCTAGATCAATGAAGTACTGAGAGCCAGTGACCAGCATCCAAACAGCAGAAAAATACTACTTTCTTTCCCAGTTAATCATCTTAAGGTGTTATTAGCATCAGAGGGAAAGAATTAAAAGATATGAGATCCAGGATGACAGCTTGTTCCTGGCACAAGGCTGTCAAGCTGTGACAATTCGAGTAAGGGAGAATTAAAGGGAAAAAAAAAGTCCCAAACAAACCAGACCAAACCCCAGGCCACTGCTGAGTGGGGTGTTAAGGCTTTCTGAAAAATAAATTGATAATCCCACATGGCAAAAGGAGAAACACAATAAACCCAAGGTAATGTTCATCCTGAAAAATGAGGCTTTAAATATTTTGGTATTAAAGGGAAACTACTGGACACTTGAACACATCCCAAAGACTGTGGGCTTTCTGCCTCCAAATGCCCTGATTAAGGTTATGTCTCAATTTTCTCTAATTGCCATCTTAGCTTCAAATTCTCTTAATTTTTATAGCAAACCCTTTAAATGCCTTGCTGGCTACTTAGAGATTAAGAAGAGAATAACCCTCTATATTGCAAGAGAAAGCTCTTGGACATTGACTGGAGGCAACATAATCCCCACAGCTCATGACCCCAAACTCTCACTGAACACACTCCTGTTTTATTCTGGAGCCTCAGCCATGCCTCTTTAACTCCAATTCCTCTAACCTCTCTAGCACCTCCCTCCCCATGTGGAATCAAGACCAGTTCCACAAGGACCAGGATCATCCCTGGTGTCCCACCCATGGGGACAGAGAGCCTCCCGTGGGGACAACAAGCTTTGCTGGGGTCCTGCCTGTGAGGACCATGAGCACTTCCCAAATCCTGCCTGTGAGGACCACACATCCCCTGGATCCTCTTCAGCACAATGCTTTGGGTCTAGGTGATGTTCACCTGGGCTGCACCAGGCTGCTCTTGCCACAGTTTTGCTCTGGATACAGTCTGGAATTCATCTCAGGCTGCTTGGGAAGGGGTACAGGAAGATGAGGGGTGCCCACCCACCCCACATTCACAGGGTCCAGACCACACTGAGGCTGAAACAATCCCCTTCCCACCTCCTCTCCTCTTCCCTGGGCACAGGGACAGAGGTGCTGGCAGGAAGGACAGGCAGATGCCACCAATCTGGTTGAAGGTGGGGAATCCCCTCTGTAGCCTTGGCCACTACTCCTGCCCAGAGTGCCTGTCCCTTATGTGCCCACTGCTCTGTTCTGAACTTGGAGCATTTCCCTGCTCATTGCTGGGGCTGGTTGTTCCCAGAGTTCAAAACCATTATTTTTATTAATAGAATCCCCAAGGTTATATAACCCTTTTAGAAAAAATAAATTAAAAAAATACGAAAGCCAGCGCTGCCATTCCCTCCTGCGCCCTGCAGCCGCCGACATTGCCGCGAATGGATGAATCCCACATTGGAGCAGCGGCGTCAGACACAGCCCGGAGCGCAGGAACGGGGCTGGGACAGCCCGGACACACGCTGGGGACAGGTAGTGGCTCACTGCCTCCTCGGCATTCCTGGCTACCTCAGTGCAGCCCGGAGGCATTTGTGGCTCACCAGGATGAGCTCTGAGGTTTCCATTCCCGGTGGGAAGGAATGACAGTATGGAACTGTTAATGTCGTTCTGGAGCGGGATGAGCACTGCTCTGCTGCCAGGTTAAGCTCCCAATCCCCACAATAAGCCTGACATTAAAATAAACCCAAATATTTCTCTAATCCCTCCCGTCACGAAGGCACATTGCTGGCTCCACCCTCCCACCTCAATCCTCTCTGGCCGCCTTCGCAGATTGATTCTCCTAAAATTTGACACTAAATCCCAATGCATCTGACAGCGGCAGAGCTGAGTGGTGGTAAAGCAGAATTTGAGAAAGGTCCCTCCTGCAGGCAGATCCTCAAATCCCCTGGGTGTCCCTGGGATGCTCTGCCCCTACCATGACCACACTGCCAGCTTGAATTTCCAGCATCAAAAGCTATCAAAAAGCATAAATGGCCTCCAAATCTCCCTCTGGATGAGGGAAGAGAGGCTGTAACAGTGTCTGGAAGTGCCACTCCAGTCCTGTGACACAGGAGGTGCCACCCAGCTCAGTGATGGGCTGGAGATGCAAAAATGCCATATGGAGAAGGGCCAAGTGCAGGCAGCTCTGAGGGCCTTCTCCTCGCAGGTTTATCCCTCTTGCCAGTTATCCTTCCAGGAGCTTTTTCTTTTCCTTGGCTCACACCTGGAAAGGGCTTTGCTGCAGGACAGCATCCACCACACAGAAGAGAATCCAGCATCTCCCTAGGGAGAGTGTTCCCATTGCTGCCATGCCCCATGCCAGGCTGCACTGCCCAACCGCAGAGCATCATCCCATTCAGCACCCAGGATCCCACCCTGGATGCAGGATCCTGTGGGTCCTGTGCAGGGCATCACCCTGGGAGCTGGCACAGGAGCAGCCCTGGCTGTAATGAACACCCAAGAAATGCCCAACAAACAGAAAATACCTCTGTTTTCTTTTTCTTTTCCTAAAGTACTATGACTTTAAAGATGCTCTCCTGATTTTGGGAATAAACTGGTTTTGCAATTCACTGCTAAATCAGCCAGCAAAACCTAGAGTGTGTCTAAAGGCTACAGTAATGGGTGAGACCCCAAACCAGCAAGCACAGCCCAGACTTCTCTGCCTCATCCAAGTCCTGCGGAGCCTATGACATCCAAACCCGTGGTGGCTGTGCTCCCCAAATCCCTCTCCACAAAGAAAGGGGACCGAGGCAGACAAGACCTTCTGGGAATGAGGCTGAGTCAAGCTGCTGGATCCCCCCCGGCTCTCCCACCCACAGGGAAGGTATGGAGAATGGGAATGACAGTCTGCACTGAGATGTGTTGCTTAAAAATAACTCCTTTTCAGCCCAACTTCCAACGCCGCCCCCAGCACGGGGCAGGAGGCGACCACAGGAGCAGTACCCAGGCACCAGCTCCTTCCCCATCCCACCTCCCATCCTGGCTGCGGGAGACTGAAGCCAAGGCCAGCAGGGGAGCAGCAGCGATGCCAGTGCACAGTGCATCCCTCATGCTGGATACTCAGGGTGGTCTGAGCCCTCATATCCCCACCTGTGCAGTGCCTCCTCCTTCCCTAGTTCTCTGAGTTCACTTCAAGTTCCCCTCCTTGGCTACACATAAAGGTCTCCAGAGAGAGGGAACAGGAAAAAAAATCTGCCAGACATTTCTGGGGGTTTCCCAGCTGGAGCAAACCCTGTCACCATCCCAGCATCCACTGGCAGCTCCCAGTCCAGAGCCTCCCCTGGGCTCATTCCCAAGGAATAAAACCTCCCTGTGTGAACCTGACACAAGTGTTCCAAATGCGGTGACAAAATCCGTGGCTCCAGCTCCAGCTTTAGCTGGGGACACCCATTAATCAACCATAATTAATTAAGTTCCCTCATAGAAACTTTCACATGAACTCAGTAATGCTAATTACCACAGCATGGGAAGGATTATCCCCTTCCCAGCGGGAATCACCTTCTGGTCCTAGACTGGGAGTCTTGCTGGGGTTGTGACAGATTTTCACCTTTGCTGCAGCACAGAAGATCCCAGGATTGACAACCCAAAGGTCAGAAGTGCCCCGTATTCCCCTTTCTGCAGCACAAAGACCTCGGTTTTCCTAGGTGAAGGATGGGATGGAGGAGGGATTAACACAAAACCACCTCCACCAAGCACCTATCAACAGGGACATCATCCCCACACCTGGCCCGGGGTGTGGAGAAGCATCGTGCCAGCTCCCCATTATCAGGTCACATGTCCCAGACAGCAGTCAGGAGCCACCAAGGCCACTACTTTCCTTGGAATATGATCCAGGGAAAGATGGTGCTGGGGTGATTTGGGGACACATGGGTCTCTCCTTTTGCTTTCCACCCTGTGCTTGACCCCAGGCGAGAGGGTCCCGATGGGCAAATGGGACATGAGGAGTGAGAGCCATCAGTACCACCAGTAGCTCCAGCTCCATTCACCTTGAGTTCCCCAAACTCCTCCCTGCTCCTAAAAAATGGGGCCATGCTCTGAACGCCTCTCTAACCCTCAGGCAAAAGAAAGTGTGTGGAAACATCCCACTGATTACTAATTATCAGAGCTTGCCTTACCCAGATTTGCTCTGCTAATTAGACTAATCTCCATGGCTGGGAAATGAGCCGCAGTCACCCATGGTGAGGAGCTCAGGCAACTTGGATGTTGCTTAACTCTGACATGTCAGACCCCTGCAATGGGAGCAGGATTGTAACTCCTGGCTGCGTCTGACAGGCCATTGTTTAAGGAGACAATGAAAATCCACACATTTGGTGTTTCTCCCTCAAGCTGAAATCAGGACATCTGCATTGCCCAACTTTTTTGATAGGAACCAGATGCAAATAATTAATAAATCCAAATTCAAGATAATGCAGACATCTAAATTTAAATGGAGAGAGCTCTTTGCTCACTTGGAGGAGGGGGAGGAGTGAGGGGCTCGGGGGGACTTCCTGGGAGAATTCCTGCCTCTGGAAGTGGCGTGGGGTGGCAGGGTATCCAAGGATGCAGGCTGTGAGCAAGCACCTTGCAAATCCCCGCAGGCAAGAGAAAAGGAAGGAGAGTAAAAGAAAAATCCATAGGCTGAGATTTCCAGGGAATTAGGACCAAACTCTGAATCTGGCACCTTTGCTGCTGCTTCTTTGAAAAATCCCTGCCAGCATGGAGGGAGGAGACGGGATGGAAGGATGGAGTCCAGAGGCTGCCTCCCTGCTCCCAGGCACGGCCCATGTTATCCAGGGGGGTACAGACACACAGATCCCATCTCCTGCTCCACAGGCCCACATAACACCCGGCCTGCAAGCAATGAAGTTCCCAACTGTAAACCCAGCTGGTATCACTCTTAGCTTCGAGCTTTTTAACCCCTATCTCTCCTGCTCTTTACCCTGCAAAAGATATATCTTGCTGATTTCATGAGCAAGGATCCAAACCCACCAAGAGGTGAGACAGAGCCGTGGGTCTGGCTGCGGTTGCTGACCCCTCCGTGCCATAAAGCTCAGCCCCTTGTGCACACAGGCCCTCCAGATCCCAAACTCCAGGATCTACTGGTATAATTTCCACCCACTTCTCTCTTGAGTGTCCACATCAAACCCTATGCGGGGATGACCTGCGGGGCTACTCCTCACCCCAGTCCTCTGCCAGGAGCCTCGGGAATTGCAAAAAATGCTGGCATTGGGGAGTTCTGCTCAGCTCCTGGGTTTTGGCTGTGTGAAGATGCGTGTGCCTCTGTGTGGGCTTGCACAGGAGTGTGCGTGCACATCTGTGCACAGCTGGTTGTGCATGCGTGTATGTGTGGTGTGTGTCTGTGTGCGTGTCTGGGTGTCCCTGCGTGTGCTCGGTGTCTGTGGGAGCAGATTTGTATCTGTGGGTACACTATGTCCAAAGCTGCCTGGTGCCCCTCAGTGTGCAGTGCCTGTGGGTGCGTGGTGTCTGTCCATGGGTGCCCAGGGGTGCTCAGTGCCTGCCTGTGGGTGCCCGGTGTCTGTCCATGGGTGCCCGGGGGTGCTCAGTGCCTGCCTGTGGGTGCTCGGTGTCTGTCCATGGGTGCCCGGGGGTGCTCAGTGCCTGCCTGTGGGTGCTCGGTGTCTGTCCATGGGTGCCCGGGGGTGCTCAGTGCCTGCCTGTGGGTGCTCGGTGTCTGTCCATGGGTGCCCAGGGGTGCTCAGTGCCTGCCTGTGGGTGCTCGGTGTCTGTCCATGGGTGCCCAGGGGTGCTCAGTGCCTGCCTGCGGGTGCTCGGTGTCTGTCCATGGGTGCCCAGGGGTGCTCAGTGCCTGCCTGCGGGTGCCCGGTGTCTGTCCATGGGTGCCTAGGGGGGCTCAGTGCCTGCCTGCGGGTGCTCGGTGTCTGTCCATGGGTGCCCAGGGGTGCTCAGTGCCTGCCTGTGGGTGCTCGGTGTCTGTCCATGGGTGCCCGGGGGTGCTCAGTGCCTGCCTGCGGGTGCCCAGTGTCTGTCCATGGGTGCCTAGCGGTGCTCAGTGCCTGCCTGCGGGTGCCCGGTGTCTGTCCATGGGTGCCCGGGGGTGCTCAGTGCCTGCCTGCGGGTGCTCGGTGTCTGTCCATGGGTGCCCAGGGGTGCTCAGTGCCTGCCTGTGGGTGCTCGGTGTCTGTCCATGGGTGCCCGTGGAAGCTCAGTGCCCGGGGCGCATCCCGCCCGTGGTCTGTGTGCCCGAGGTGGATGTGGATGTGCACGGCCGGTGCCCCGTGTCCCCCCCGCCGTCCCCCCGTCCCCGCACTCACCGGCGGCCGCCGAGCCGTGCGCCTCCCGCCGGGGCCGGGGCCGGTGCCCCGGGGGCGGCGGGCGCTGGGGTCCGCCGCCGCGGCCGGGGCCATGGAGCGGCAGGAGGCAGCGCGGTGTCGGGATCCCAGCCCCCGGCTCCCCGCTCGCCGCCGCCGGGACGTCTGGGCGCGGGCAGGGGGGGCGGCGGGTTCCGCCCGGCCCCGGGTCCCGCCCCGGCCCCGCGGGGGGCGGAGCGCGGCGGGCTCGGGCGGGGGGGACGCGAACGGGACGGGACGGGACCCCCCTGTGCCCCTACCGGGCCGGGCTCCGCGGGGCCGGCGGCCGCTTCCCGGCCGTGGGAAAGTTGCGATCGCCGTGCGGGATCGATGGGATTTGGGATTTTCCTGGCTCCGAGCGGGGCCGGCGGCGGCGGCGGGGGATGGAAGGGGCCGGGCTGGGATCCTTCCTCCGCCCCGCGCCCGGATCCCCTCGCCCAGCGGAGACCCCAGGCCCTCCCGCAGGATGGGCCCTGCCTCGCCGGGGGATGCTCCAGTGGAGGGTGTCCCTGCCCACGGCAGGGGGAGGGCTGAAACTGGATGGTCTTTAAGGACCCTTCCCAACCAGACTATTCCGTGATTCTCTGGTCCTATGAAATACTCAGAGCTCAGAGACCCTTCTCCACCCCACCAGCAAAGCCCCCCAGCCCGCCAGCCTGCAGTGCACCAGAAGATCCCAGTTCTTCAAGCCAGGCCAGCCTGCACTGGGACTGGGGCTGCTGCAGTGGTTCCCCCCTTTCAGCACAGGGATTTCAGCAGCTGGGATGAAGCATTATCCCATGTCCATCCTGGCAGTTGGAGGTGTTTGCTGCAGCCCCCCCCAGACGGTGCTAACGCCGATTCCAGAGGCACTTTCTCCTCCAGACAGGCATAGTGCAAGGACCCTCGGCAAGGAGCTGCTCAGAGTGCAGGGCTTTGTTTCCCCTCCTCTGAACTTGCCAAGGACACAGCAGATCTCTCTGTCAGCCCCAGGGATTATGGCACAGCACCCCTATTCCTGCATCCTCATCCCCCATCTCCATCCCCTCACCCCCATTTCCTCCTCGCTGCGCCCACATCCCCATCCCCACAGGGCAATGAACAGAATCGCACAGCTGTAACCATGGGCACATCCTGACACACCAAAACTGCCAATCCAAGCCTTCACCAGCACATTTCCACCCCAGCACCCCAGTAAGTGCTGTGGGGACCCCATCTCACCCAGAGCCTCAGATGTTCCGCAAGGCAGAGGCTCTTTCTCAGCCTTTAATTAAAAGTGTGCCAAGGTCACATTCCTCAGATCCCTGCTCTCCCTAGGAAGCCACAAAACAACTCAACTCCCTGTGTAACTTTGCCACTGACACCCCACAGTCCAGAAGCAGACCCAGGATCTGGCTGAATGTCTCTATGGCAGGGAGCACTTCCTGGGAAAGACTTTTAGGGATAAAGCTTAAAAATGAGGTGCAGGACACCAGGTTCCTCACCTGTCTCTGGCAGGGAGCAACATCCAGACGGTTGATGATGAGGGAATTTAATCCCTAGTTCTGGGGGAATGCTGCACAGGGTCGGTTCTTTGCCTCCTTGCTGGGCTCAATTAAAGCAACTTCTGCGAATGTTTGGAGTTTCTTGAGGGAAGGGATTATGGCTGTGGGTTCAAGGTGCCAGCTGCATTGCTGGAGTGGAGCAATGCCTCACTCATCCAAGCCTTCCAGGCAAGGAACACCACTGCCCAGGGAAGAATGGGATTTGACTTTGGCTTGTCATGCTGTTCAAGCAACACATTCAAGGTCTCCCTTTGCCACCACTGGAACCCATCTGGGTACCCCATGATCCAGAAGAAATTAGTGCTTTTGAGCAAAATTTGATTTCTATTCAGAGGCTGTACCTGTGCCAGGCAGTGCTGGCCAAAGAGCCAGAGAGGGAAGTGGTGGGAGCTCTGTGCTGACAGCTTTTGGAGCAGGGCTTGGCAGCATGGGCAGGGCAGGGGGCTGATAGCATGGGGCTGGCAGAAACCACCATGCTCCAGTAGTCCCTCCCTGCACAGGCTCTGTTTCCACAGCAGTTTTCCAGTCACAGGTCACCAGTGATGCACTGAGTGGGCTGGTCTCCCCCAGGGGTCAACTGTTAATGTGGAAAGAGATACTGGAGGCAGGGCTGGGGGAGAGGGAAGCTGCCTGTGGTTCCCTGGGGTTAAAGTTGGACTGTGCAGGGCAGGAAGAGCTCAGCCTGGATTTTCCACCCTTCCCAAGATGGAAACTGCTGGGATGGGGATGTGGGTTCCTCCTGTGGGACCATCTCTCTCCAGAGGACCAGAGGGGTAAAGAGAAGAAAAGAAGCCACTGGGGACAAAAGTGACAGCAGGGAGAGAAGAGGGGGCTCAGGGAGGAGGTTTTGGAGAAGAGCCCATGGCAGGGCAGGACATGTGCAGGACCAACAGCTCAGAGCTTTTTCCCTATGCCCTGGGAGAGGGTGGCACTGGTGGCTGTTATGGACACATCTGGGATGGGGAAGAACAACAAAAAACAGTATGAAAAAGAACCAACATCATTGTCTCTCTTTAAAGAGAGAAAAATTAGATCTCATGATAACTGGGCACCTCCTCTTGATTTTAGGGGCAGAAGGAAACTGAATCCTTGTTTGAATCTCTGGTAATCCTGGCAAAGCCTTCTCTGCTCTCTGCTGCTTCGGCTGGGGACTGAATCTGGGCAGGAGGGACCATGTGGATGGAGGAAGGAGGACCAGGCAGGGAGTGATCACAGCCAGGATCTGAGAGCAGAGAGAAGGAATGTTGTTATGGAGAGGCTGAAAGCTCGGGGTGGGGATGACTCATGCTGGAGAACATACAGCTGTTGGAGCGGGATTTGGCACGGGCTCGCGGGGCTGAGGAGCCTCCCCCATTACCAAAGAGGGGAAAGAGGAGCCTCCATGATGGCTCTGACCTGGCAGAGGCAGCTGTCGACCTGTGCTGGAGGTGATGGGGAGAGAATGCTGCCTGCTAAAGCAGGGTCATGGCCTGGAGAGGTATTTTGGGCAGCAGAGAGTGCGCAGTAGTGAGATCCCCTCTGGCTGAGGGATGTGTATCCTGAGTACTGGGGCTCCTCTGCTCTCCATGATGCTGCCTTGGGGAAGGAGATTCAGAGCAGTGGGGCTGGGATGGGGCTGGACAGGTCAGCTGTGAAGGACAAAGCATGAAGCAGACATACCACCTGACCTAGTGACAGGGGAACCAAGGCATGGAGCAGAGATATGCTCCCTGTGGGCTCCTTGGCCCATGGTCACAGTCTCCTCATGACCCACAGGTGGATGTGGGGCCTGGAAGTGATTTCTGTCTGAGGAGTCAGACTACCATCCCTCCTGGGCTGCTGGCAGCTGATGATTGTAGGGCACCAGAGCTTCCATCCAACTTCCATCAAGCAGAAGATGCTGCAGCAGCTTCCCCAGAATTCACAAGGCTGCCACAGAGCTAACAGGGAAAAACAGTCCCCCACATCCACTGGAGCCAGGGCAGGCAGAAAAGGAGATTTGGGCAAGGCATTAGGAGCAGAAGGGTGACCCAACACCTTCACAAAGTCACTTTCAGAGAGATGGTTTTTGTATGATGCATGGAAATAACCAGAGCACCAGATTCCTGGTGCCGTGGGCTAATAGATCCATAGGCTGCTTCAGAGGTGGCCCCATTACTGGGGTAAGTGAAACAACTGTAAATACAAACAGACTTGTAATTAATCATGCTCTGTAAATGTGAAGTCATTATCTGTATGTCCCTGGAAAAGTAATTATCTCCAGTTTTTCAACAAGAACTTGGAAAAGCCTGAAGAGTTGAGTTCTGGAAATGTCATCCATCTCCATGTAGAAGAAAAGCTGCATATTTTCACATATTAATGCAAGTTAATCGAATGTACAAAATAAGTGAGATTTAATACATATCCAAAGCTGTAAGTTAAATGCCTCTTCTCTTCCCAGGCACTTATGAAAGTGTTTCGCAAACTTTTCCAGTATTGGACGCATTCTGTGCTGCTGTGTTTAATTTTCTAGCCAGTGGACATAAGATGGGATCTGATTTACAGATCTGTCCTCCTCTGCCATGTAAAGCAATCCTTCCTTGCCTGACCGGGCTCATGGGTGCAGAGCTCTGTGTAACAAATTCCTCTTTCCAAACAACAAAACCCAAATGTTTTCCAGTTGAAGGGAACATCAAGTCGACGACTTCAAGCCAAAGCACAGCTCTGTGAAGTTTTATGCAACTGAAAGTCCACAGAAAAACACCCATGCTTGACCAAAAATATCTGGGAAGACGACATTGCCTGCTGCATTTACATTCCTGATGCTCCAGCAGCCACTTGGGGAGAGGAAGAGCAAGAGGAGGAGGAAAAGGAGGAGCAGGAAGTGAGAGGCTGCAGACCTGGGGGCAGCACTTGCCAGAAGCTACCCAGCCATTGCATTTCCAGCTTGGACAGTGCAGTGTTAGCACAGGCTGGGTAGGACATCTGCACTAAAGTGGGTTTAATGTCACCCTATGTCTCTAACACACACTGCGAGCAGAGAGCTGCAGGGAAGGTGCTCGATCTTGTGTACACATACCCAGCACTCCCTGGGTGGCTCAGGCTGGGGTCAGTGCAGCCAGAATGAATTTTAAGCAGCCAGAAGCATTCAGGAGAGGAGCTTTTGCTCTAGAGTAGCTGCATCTGGTCATCACTTGCTTTTCTTGGTCACACAAAGGATCGAGATCCACATCCTGATGGGAAGGGTGGACTATCTCTAAGGATTATTCCAAAATGCACCAAAAGGCTCCTCCTTCTATCTCTTCACCAGCTTTCAGAGAGTTTCTTGCATCAAAGTGTTTTGGTTTGTCATTTCAGTTATATCCTAAATTACTAAGCATTAGTGCTTGCTAATGTTGAAGTAACAGAAATAAAAGCTGAAGTATTTCAGCTAAAGCTGGGATGAGATATTTTACAGAAATGCAATATCCTGAGATTGCCTTTTCATTTCAAAATGAGCCATAATATTTCCAGCTCCACATGCTTCTTGGTGGGAAGGAAATTTGGATTTTTCAACCCTTTCTTGCTTTGCTGGAGCAGGCAGGAAAAGATTTGAGACAGGCTAGGGTCTCTCTGACAGCAGCTGTGTGAAACCTTGGTGGCTTGGGGCAGAGGCTGAGGGATCTCCCTGATGTCTGATCCTACGGGAGAAATGCCACGGGAATCCAATGAACCCATCAGGGCCAAATTTGAACAGTCACCGAGGGAAATGCATTTTAGACCCTGTTTAATCAAATTGCTGAATTTGTCACTGCAGGAGCTCAAGAACAAGTTCAGAAGGGGCACACTGCAATTGAGGGGAAAGAGCTTCATCATCAGGTACCAAAGGTGGTCCATGGGATGACAGGATGACATCTGCGCTGCAGAAGCCCTTAAGGCATTGTTTCTCTGAAGGGATGGAGCACACCAGGGAAGCATTGTCCTCCATCCGTCCCTGACCCATGCCAACATCCACATCTGAAAACCCTCCATTCCTTTTCCCCTCCTTCATTAAATCACACCCTCATTAGCACCCAGCCTTCATTAGCAGCTTGCAGGGGGAAGGTGCTGTGCCCTGAAGGAGATGTGAAACCACAGGGTCTGGCAGTGTCTCTGCTCCTTGTTCCCACAGTGGGACATGGAGCCATCCTGTACCAAAAGTCCCTTCCCAAAACGCTTCAATATCTGCTTGGGTGATGCAGGAGCTGAGCATCCCCAGTCATCACACAAGGAAAACTGCACGACTCGGGAGCTTGGGTACCCATAAGACAGAAATGTCCCTTTGTCTGCCTCGATTCACAGGCTTAGGACACATCTTGGCTCAGAACATTAAATGGCCATTATTGGCGATTCAGAGCCCAGTGTTTCCAAAATACAGCAAATATCCTCACTGAAATGGTGTCTCTTGCTGTGCCTGAGCACCAGGTCTTCCAGCAGCCCTAGAGAAGGCTCTGGTTCTGCTACCAAGCTGCTAAAGGATTAGTAAAGTAAAAAACAAAAAAAAAACAAAAAAAAAAAAAAAAACCCCCAAAAAAACCAAAAAAAACCAAACCCACCCCAGAATAAAAAAATCACCCAGTGCAATATCCACAGCCTTTTCTTGTGCTTTAAAGTTGGCTACTGAGGCCAGGCAGGAGCAGGAGGAGCCTGTGCAGTGCCCCAGCACTAACACATTTATCTGCTCCTTGGCCTATCAGCTGCATCTCAGCATCTCTGGAACATTATTGCATTTATCCATGTCCCTGTTTCAAATAACATCTAGGGAGCTGAGACCTCAGGAGGGGAGAGGACTTGGGTGAGATCCCCTGGAAAGGGAGAAGAGCCCAACTCAGCCACAAAGCTTTCTTGTTTGGAATATTCTGTTTCATCCCAGGATACAAACTCATCCTCTGCAGCCCTTTCCTTGACAGATTTGGATCCCCCCACCCACATCACCTCACAGACATGGAGCCACTGCACAAAAGAGCTTCTCCCACTTTCTGGAGCATGGAGGATTCAAAATTCTCCCCCACACCTCACAGCAGGGCAGCCCCTGAGGCTTCAGGGGATCTCAGCCCTAGAACAGCAGAACCCCAGCACAACCCCCACAAAACCTTCCTCCCCTGCTCCCCAGCCTAGAAGCAGGGCTGGAGCTGCACCCTGATTGTGTTTAAGGTGTTGGAAAAATTAACCTGATGGGTTTGGAGCTGTGGGACCCAAAAGGCTGGAACAGCAACTTTCAAGGAACTCATTTCTCTCTGGTCTGCTCAGACATGGGGTTTGTCTTGGACAAATTATTTTCTCTCCCCTGGGAAGGTCCTGGAAACCCCTTGGCTGCTCAGTGGTTGAGATATGGTGACTTCATCAAAAGCCATTGGGGCTTATATAGGGCTGGGATTCATCCAAAGGACACATTTCCACCCAAAGGGCACTTTGCTACCCAAAGCAAGCTGGAGCAGAGCCTGTTTGCCATATGGTGCAGCCAGGAGTAGCTGAGAGGAAGGCTGTGGAGAGCTTCCACAATTTCATCTTTGCAATTTCTTCTCTAAAGTGAGAAGATCAAGAGGAAGAAGAAAGAGAGAGGGGACATTTGCAGGCATCCTTCTCCTTCCCTGCTGGAAAGCTCAGATGTTGAGGATGGAAACACACCACACCTGTGATTTCCAGGAAATTATTTGGGCTACAGCATCTCACTGTGCTTGACCTTCCCAGGTCACAGAGAGGCTCCATAGACAGAGTAAGAAGAGCTATTAACGCTAATGGGTGGGAAGTGGCCATGAATAAATCAGCAGCATCTTTTCAGCCATCAAAGCCTGAAACTCTCCCATATGGAGCGAAGAGCAGATGGGAGGAAGGGTGATGCATGTCTGGCTTATGACAGGGGTTATCAGATGCTGTTACCTACCAACCCGAGAGACTTGGCCCCACAGATCCCCACCCAGCTGCCATGGGGGGATTTTGGACCTCACCCCCCCCAGCCCTGAACAGAAATCCCCTCCCAAAGCCACAACTGAGCATCATAGAACGAAGCCTTTCCCTTTGGAACAGCTCTGGGCTGGATCTGTGCAGGGGTTTCACACTTCCCTGCCCTTTCAATGTCACAGATGAGAGACAAGATGAGGAGAAGCATCACCAGCCCAAATCCTCCCTGTAACCAGACACATCCCTCAACCTCCATCCATCCAGCCTGGCCCCAGTAATCCCAAATCCCAGGCATTAGACATTTAATCTTGCATTTTATCATGTCTCCTCTTACCAGAGGGTCTGAAATTAAAAGGGAAGGAGGGAAGAGCTGAGCTTCTGTGAGTTTAGTTGGTTCTGGCTGGTAGATAAGAAGGAAGGAGGGAAACACAGCAATTTCTTCTGCTGGCTTTCCCTGGTGTTTCCTGAGCAGCTGTAACTATTCCAGAAGAGGGAAAGAGATGCAGGATCGGGGAGGGAGAGGACAAATGCCCCCTCCTAGGACAGAATAGGAGCTTGTGCTTGTGTCTCAGCTGGCCCCGGGCATGTGGAGCTGAGCCAGCAGCCTTGGCTGCACCCCGTGGACATCATTTTCCATGATGCAAACTGGGAGAGGGGGAAAGAGGCCAAAGCAGGGCGTGGATGAGGCAGCGGTTTGGTGCCTTTGATGTCCTCTCCTGCCACACAGAAAAGTTGGAGGCATCTCCCCTGCCCCAGGCTGGTGCTGGGGAGGGTCCCACTGGGGCTGTGAGTGGGGCTGGATGCTGAGCACTGGAACCAGTGGAATAGACTGGAGACAGAGCCAGAGGGGATGGAGAACAATGAGCTGGGGGCCAGGGATCCCCATTTCCAAGCACAGCAGACTGGATTTGGCTGTGGCTCCCAGGGGGTACATGGTGCAGGTCACACCTCCTTTCGCTAATGCGCTATGGGTTCTGGCACATAAAAATTCCAGTTTCCATTCCCTCCCCCAGCCTGTTATACATCCTTGGGACATCTCAGTTTTTTATCCCAGAAGTCCCAGAGCAGGATACTGCAACATCTTGCTTGTCATCCCTGCGTCCTGCTGATGCTAATCAAAAAGGGTGTTGCCCTGGTTAATAAAAGCACTTATTTCATTATTATTGGCAGAATAGATAATTTTTAATTGCACCCCCCATCCCCCAGATGAAATGAGGGACTGTACTTTGATCTCAGTTGAAATAACTACAGGTATGTGTTCATATATATGGATACATTTTATATATATATCAATACATTATTTTCTAGATGAAAATAGATCCACAGCTGACTGGAAATTTTTAAAAAGCCCACACGGTTAAGCTGTAGCCCCATTTTTCCTTATTTATCAGAAAAAAAGCAGGATGTAGGAGTTCCAGCACCCCACATCAGTGGCTCTTGGATGGGGAAGGTAACTGGGAACCATGGGCTGGGATGCTGCAGGATTTCCCCAATGCCAGCCTGCAGGACCTACTGGGAGAAGATGAGGTTTGGAAAAGTCTCACGTACTTAAAGAATAATGCAACCTGCCAGGCACTTAATGCAGCCAGATAAATGGAACTGCCAGCTGGAGCTCAGCCAGGAGAAACTGCCTGAGGCAGAGGCTCTGGGGACAGGGATGAACTTGGGGATAAGGCAGGACAGTTCTGGAGCTGACACTGTGAGGTCTTTCCTTGTGTGGGTGTGCAGAGGCTTTGGAAATAGGGCAAGATGGGGAGTTGGGATCTCCCTGTGGTGCTGGGCAGGATCCCCTGCCAGGCTGGAATAGCTGAGGGTAGACAGGAAGGGTCCAGGAAGACTTGAGAGTCCCTTCCAGGGACTAAAGGTTTCCAGGAGAGCTGAAGAGAGACTTTGGACAAGGGCCTGGAGGCACAAGACAAGGGAGAATGACTTTCCACTGCCAGGGGGCAGGGATAGGTGGAACATTTCCTCTGAGGGTAGTGAGACCCTGGCACAGGTCGCCCAGAAAAGTTGTGCCTGCCTCATCCCTGGAAGGGTTCAAGGCCTGGCTGAATGAGGCTTGGTCTAGTGGAACTCTCTGCCCATAGCACAGGGGTGAATGAGATGGGCTTTATGGTCTCTTCCAAGACAAATCATTCTGGGATCCTGTGATCTGGGGAGATGGCTTAAATCAAGGGAATCACAGAATTGTTCAGAGATCATCGAGTCCGACCATTCCCCAGCACTGCCAAGGCTACCACTGACCATGTCCCCAGGTGATACATCTGCACAATTCTTAAATCCTTCCCTGCCCTGGGCAGCCTGTGCCATGGCTGGATCACCCTTTCAGTGAAGAAATATTTTGTAATATCCACCCTGAGCGTGCCTTGGCCCAGCCTGAG